>NW_020664439.1:12412444-12425740 GCF_002925995.2 Terrapene triunguis
GGAGGGAGGAGGGGGAATGCAGGGTGCTCAGAGGAGGGGGCAGAGTTGGGGCAGGGACTTTGGGGAAGGGGTTGGAATGGGGGTGGAGAAGGGGTGGGGTTGGGGCGGGGCCGGGGGCGGAGAAGGGACGGAGTTGGGGCAGGGCCGGGGCCCCGTGGAGTGTCCTCTTTTTTAAATGTTTGAATATGGTAACCCTAATAGTAACGGCAGGGGTGAGCTGAACAAAGCTTGTCAGCAGCGGCTGGAGTAAGTGCTTATGGCTGTCAGGTGGAAATTTGAGTGGGAAGTGCAGGGTAGTTGGCTACTGCAGCTGTTGGTACTGCTCGAGGTTAGGTTGCTTCTGTGGTGTACTGGTGGGAGAGTGCACTGAGTGCAGCAGCTGCTTGGGAGCACTAGGCTGCAGGAAGCAGGAGGTCCTGGGGGACAGTGAGTGCATGGGCAGCTGGGAGACAAGGAGCTTCAGTGGGGGTTCAAGGTCTTGCTTCTGGGAAAGCTGGTGCAGTTATTGGGCTCCTCATCTTGTGCTGCTGATTGTTGCTGGCTCTGATCTAGCAGGGGAAGCAGGGAGAGGATGCATCAGATGTCTTGCACATCATGCATCAGTGTGTCATGCAGTAATATCTGCAGCCTACCTGGATGCGTGACTCCTCAGCTGAGGTGCAGGAATGTGTGACAGGGCTGTCAAATGTGTGACTAGCACACAAGATGCATGGCCCTTAGCATTCCTTCTCCCCTTATATCGCCTCCTCAGGGGCTCTGGAGCCCACCTTGGGACAAATAGGTCATGGGTTCCCTTTGCACCTTCCCTTCTTCCCTGCAAGAGCAACTGTGGGGCTGTTGCTGGAAGCAGATAGAATGAACACTGATGTGGGGCCTGCAGTTGGTTGCCCAGGCATGTCACTCAGGCTCTTTGTCTGGTCCACACAGCACCTTCATATGTCAGACACACACACTAGGCAGGTCTTTGGGACCCTTCTTCCCCAAGACTCCAGAACAGCAGGGGTTCCATGTAAGTGAGTACTCTGATGTTAATGGAGTTACACTGCCCTACAAACCTCTGAATCAAGCCCTAAGGAATTATTCCTGATTTACACTGGTGCAAGTGGTAGGAGCATCAGCCCTGAATTCCTAAACCACCTCACAGTTCTACAGCAACTGAAAAACAATAGGCTGGTGCGGTATTAATATAAATACATCCTTGAGAAACTGGCAAATAATTTTCCTCTGGCATGGTTAATATAGAGGGAATACATGTATTTTTGAACAGTTTTAATCATGGATATATGAAGTGAAGGAATTATATTAATCTCATTAAAAATAATTTGACAGGAAACACAGAGGATTTGCTTCCACAAAACTGAGGTACAAGTGAAAAAGTAAATTGAGCTGTCTTTCCTTTCTCCATTCAGTATAATCCCTGGTATATCACAGAGGCATTTAAAATACTGTAAATTCTAGTCTGCTCAGTGTTTGGTAGCGGCAGAGGGAATGGAGAAGAGGTTATCCTTCAGTCATCACTCAGGCATATTCCCCACTGCAATCAATGGGATTTTTGCATGATTAAGGACTACAGGGTCTTCCTTTTACATTTAGGTGTCCATTGAATTTAAAATTAACAAGAGAATTAAATGTACAAGTACATTCTAAAGGTGAAGTTGAGGCACCCAGGACTGATGCAGGTGAAGTGTGCAGGGATTTGAGGTGGAAAGGGGGGAGAATCAACACACACAAAATAGGACCAGGGTTTCAGTGCAGCTACTGTGCCCACCCAACCCTCTGCATTATTTGCATAGAATGTTAAAACCATGTTATCTCCATAGTGGAAAAATGTTGTCAGCATAATCCCTGCAGATTACAAATACGGACCTTTGGTGGTGTAATGAATTTAAGGGACCATGTAAAACCTGCAAAGGATATCACCGCTATTACAGTGGATAGTTATTTATTAAAACCCTATCTACTCAGGATGATCAACTGGTATTTACTTCACATCAAGAAACTCTCATACTAAAGCTAAAGGATTCTCTTTAACGGGCTATTTATTGTGTCTAAGAGTCCCTCTGACATTATTTGGAGTTCTGTTGATATTCAATATATCAGAGATAACTATCTTGTTCAATCTAAATTAACTGAGCATTTGGAAACTTTAATTAATAGCATTATTATGTATTGATTGTTACCTGAATCACATTTCTGTAGGGATTTTTTTTGTATTAAGTGGCGGTTTGCAGCTGCCTTTTTTTATAATGGAATTTTAGTATCTCCTGCACTTTGCAAATCAAGAACAGTTTTGAAAATGTTCAGAGTGAAGTAAAGGGCCAAATTATGCTCTTATAACAAAGAAAAAATATGAAGTAACTTAAATTAGGTCACCTTTGATTTATACCAGTGTAGGGGATGGCAGAACTTGACCCAGAGTTTGCCTCTCTCCTCTTAAATGCAAAGTTATAGACAGGCCTTTCTAGGTACATCTGTACTTCAAACAGGAAGTGTAATTTCCAGCTCAAGGAGACATACCCACACTAGTTCTGACTGAGCTAAAGCCCTAAAAATAGAAGTGTAGGTGTAGTGGCACAAACAGCATGAGCAGGTAGGCACCCACGTACATACTTAGCAGCTTGGAAGGGCTTGTACTTGGGGTGGCTAGCTGCTTGTACCACCACGGTTAAATTTCTAGGTTTAGCATGCTAGCTCAGCCAGAACTAGCACAGATGTATCTTCTCAAGCTGGAAGTTACATTCCAGAGGAAAATGTAGATGTATCCTTGTCTTGTAAGGAAGGAGAGTGCATCCATACAAATTGAACTGCACTTTTTACTGGACACAGTTGCAGTGACGTGTGTGGTAAAGTTGCCAGAAATCCAACAGGAAATCTCAGGACTTAAGTCAATTGGGAGTATAACTGCTCAGCCACCATTGGCCCTCTTTCACTGGGTTGGCTTCTAACCTCCCTTACACCAGTTTGACACCAATGTACTGCTACTGATTTCAGTGGAGTTATTCCTGATTTGCACAGGTTTAAGTGAAATTTGAATCAGTCCTGATGACCACTGGAAAAACATGTAGGGGGGGGGGAAAGGGGCTTTATTGTTGGGGAGGCTCCAATCATCCAAAGCAATTGAAAACCTGATGGAGCTGGAACCTTTGGCATAGGGAAATCTTTCTAGAGGGAGAAGGGTATGACCTTAGGGCCACAGGCAGCCAGACATAAAGCTGCTCTAATTTAAATTGGGGTTTGGAGCAGTGGAAACATAAAGGGTGAAGTAAAGCCACCTTATCCCCAGCCCTATCCTACCCGGAGCACAGCTTAGCTGGACCAAAGAATCTGGGTTTAAGTCTTTTCCCCCCACCCAATTTGGGGAAAAAACAATTGGATGGCATAGCACCTGCGGTGTGTAAACCCTGTGTCTCATTAGCGATGCACTTGCTGGCAGGTCTGGAAAGTTGCTGGTTCTATATATGAGCCTTGCTGGTTTGTTTCCTTGTATTTTCCAAATTCTCTTAACACTGTCAGTGGTGTCTTTAAAGGTCATGAATAAGTGCCCTTACATTCAGACTTCGTATTTACTCTGAGATTCATATGGGTTTCTAAACAAATTACAATAATAAATAAATATTAAAATCACTGTACAAGAGATAGCAATAAAGAGTAAAGAAAGGAAGAAGCCAGAACTGACAACTAAAAATAATAGTGGAAGAAAAATGCAAATGGCTAAATATTGATCTCATTAGAGTTTCTCTAGATTTACACTGGTATAACAGCAGCAAAATTTGACCCACTATGTATCATGCCTTTTTGGATGTTTCTACAAAATCTGATAGATGCTTTCCAATTTCAATACCAAAGATTCTGGTATTGGGTTTTGTTTTCTTTTTCGGCTGCTTTTTTCTTTCTTTCATATTTACTGTTTGTAGGGTGGACTTCATTGAAGGTATTTTCTATCACCGCCCAGTGTGAAACCACTTGCCCATCCTACCACTGATAGAAAATGAATCCACTTCAGGACTATTGAATGCTATGGCCCTGATCCTCAGTTGGTGTGACCTAGAATATCCTCATTTGCTTCAGTAAAGTTATGCTGATTTTCAGCAGCTGAGAACCCAGCCTTATGAATTTTCAGAACATCAAACACGTATTTAGCACAGGTGCGTCTGTGGTGTTTATGCACAGGGAAGCTGAATGTTCAAAAATCTTTACACCTACAGTTGCCCCTGCATGTTGGTCTACTGTGAGAATATTGGCCTGTAATATAAAACAGCCAAGTAACTGAAATACCAGCTGACTTATTATCCACTTAGGCTTTCTTCCCTTTCTTTTAACTGGTTGTGCTTCTTTGTCTAAGTGAAGTTATTTCTACATTTTATAAACACAAAACACACATTTGGGGAAAACAGACAGCCTTAGAATGTAAACTGTCCCATGCTAAAACCACAGAACTGGGGAGGTTCTTCATATTTATCAGGATTGAATTAGTCATCATATTACAGATGGGGAAATTGAAGAATGGAAAAGCTGTTAGAGACTTAACTTGAGAGAGGTACACGTAGGTCTCCTGCCTTCCATTTCTGTACTTGGGGTACCAAAACTTTAAACAATTGTATTTTCCTATAAGTAAAGTTATATCCAAGTAAAAACAAACAGGAATCCTGATCCAAGTTGCAGAACCAGGTGTTGCCTCTCAGACCTGATTACCCTCATGATGTATCTATTACTTATTAATTGCAGATAATATCAGTCATGGGTTTGGCCCTGAGTCTACCATTAAAAATTGTTCTGTTTTGGTAGAGGAGGCAAAAGGGGACTGAATTCTCCAGTTCAGTGTAATACAATGCACATACTACAGCAAGGTAAATGCATTTAAGCCACCCTTATGGTACAATCCTTAGTTGCACGTAGAGTGCAAAAACAGAGCAATGATTTGCAAAAATTATAGCAAATATTTGGCACCAACAATAACTCTGCCTACGTGTCTGTGCAGGACGGGGTGAAGGGCTCTTGTATATTTTTAATGGTGCAGAAATAATCCACAGAACCTTACACAGGGGCCTGCAAATTTTTCATAGCTTAGCAGCTACCAAGCTCAAGTTCTGCAAAGTGGCACATGATGATGCATTTTTTAAAAACAACAACCTTCCGTCAATAAATGTCAAAGCACTTACTGTGTATGTAAATCATACAGGCTAGTCAGCTTTTCCAAGGGAGAAACAGAATACTGCAGAACCTAAGGAGACAAGGGGGAGGGCATGCAACTTAAAGCCCAAAACATAGTATGGAGTGCAATATGCCCTTTTATTAGACACCGAAAGCAAATGTAGTCACAGGGTGCAATATAAACGTGCTTCTAACACAAGCACTTTCTTTTTAATGAAAAACAATAATAATAATAATAAAACAAACTTTCCTCTAATAAAATGACTAGTAAAAATGATCATTAATGGCAAGTTTTATAACAAATTCTCCTGCTCTCCTGCTGTCTTCTGCACCTGCTGACTGTCTGGCACTGCTCTCCTCCTGGCCTGACCAGCTGTTTAAAATGAGTCTTCACTTTGCAATATTTTTTAACCATGAGAGTTTATGAAGGTTGATTCCCCTGAAGAATGCTCAGTAAGAACTCCCTCCCTAAGTGTAAATAAGGTAACCCGATTCTTCTCTCGCACCAGCTTTACTCTGATGTCATTCCATTGGCCCAGACTCTCGGTACATCAGGGCTGCTTTGCACAAATCAGCCCTGGGTCCAGTGGATTCAGCCACTAAAGGATTCCACTTGCACAAGAGAAACTTTGGTTTGCATAAAGTAACCCTTGTGCTTCCTGCATTATCCTCACTTTCCAGCCCCCAACATAGTGGGTTTGGTTGAAGAAAGAGAGACACGACCAGGGCTCTTGATCCCTGGATGTCAGAATAGCTGATTTATACCATAGACCAAAACAGCACTCACAGCCCCAGGATCAGTGGGTGCAAAGATGATTTTGGATTTGTGGATTTGTGCCGAGACACCTCGTGAACTGGAGAATGGATGGGGGTAATTTATTTGAGTATAGCTACTCTGTTTATGCCAGTGTCAGAGCACAATCAGACTAGCACATGAGTGCAAAAATGAATCAGGTAGAGCAAGAAGTTATGTGCTAAATGCAGTCCTGGTGGAATTGTGTGCCACTCCCATTGTAATTCCGTACACGTGCTATATGCTGGAATATAGTATTTCTTAATTCATTGGAGAAATTGACTCTCTTTTGTATAAGGCTACCTTGTGTTTCAGCCAAGGTTAATGAGACACTGGGCTGCCTGCCACCTAAGAATCAGAAACATAAATTACAGCTGCAAATTGACAGCTTTAGCACAATCAACTTTTCCAAACTCTTTTGGACTTTAGCTTTCATTAGTCCATTTTTGGCTGGTTCCTCCTACATCCCTGCCTCTCTTTGGAGGATCCCACCTGCATACAACGATATACAATAAATTAAGTGAAAACAAAGGACAAAAACATGAAAAGGATATGAAAACTAGGGTTGAACAAGCAGCTTATTATTGGTGTCTCATCTCTTCTTTCAGGTATCTGCCACAAGCATCTCTTTGTTTTTCCATTACATAAATAAGGCTTGAGCCCAAACTCATTTTAGTCAATAGGAGTCTTTCCATTGACTTCAATAGGTTTTGGATCAGGTTCTTAGGGAAGAAAGGACTTCACCATTATAGATTCACATTTTTTTTTTAGTCTTCAGTCAGGATTCTGTTTGAAAATCAGTTAGACCCAACTAACCCTCATCCTACAACTGGTCTCATGGTGATGGACCCGCTACGCTATTCAGTTCTAATTTCCTAGGGTTAATTCTTCATCTTCTAGAGCTCTTAAACTGTGTAATCTGTGTTCTTGCTCAAGATGGATGTCTAACTAGGAGATATATAACCTGTGGGTAGGAGAGAGGCCAACAGAATAGGAAGTGTACATACAAATTTCAAATTGCTAGCTATTCTCCTGGCTAGAACTGTACCCTCTTAATTCAATTTTCAAAGTGGATCACTAGATTCACCCCACCCCACCCCAAGACTCTTACTGACATGAGTGGGAATCAAGTAGCTAAAACCAATAATTTACAGCTAAGGTAAGTGACACCCTGCACTTGGATCCAGATTCCGCAATTTAGAGTGGCTTCAAAATGAGCAGAAAAGTACCATAGAGCCTCCAGGGTCTGGAATTCAGTAAGGGTCCATTCAGAGCCCAACCTGACTCTTCTCCTGGGTTTCAGTGGAGTTAGGTGGTACTGCTTTAGCATCAAACCCTTACTTCCTATGGCCTTCCTCGTCATCTATGGATCCTGGGCCCATTTCATGATTATGCCCAGTCAATCTGCTGCTTGAGAGTCGGGGGGAGGGATAGCTCAGTGGTTTGAGCATTGGCCTGCTAAATCCAGGGTTATGAGTTCAATCCTTGAGGGGGCCATTTAGGGATCTGGGGCAAAAAATTAGTCCTGCTAGTGAAGGCAGGGGACTGGACTCGATGACCTTTCAAGGTCCCTTCCAGTTCTAGGAGATAGGTGTACAAAGTAGGTTACTTTTATTTATGTGGAATAGCACCAGGGAATTAATGGGTCTCTTTGTGGAACAAGGTGCTGTTTACTGTAAGAGTATTTGAAACTGACCCTAGGCAAATAAAGAGGAAAAGGTGGAAACCCCACCACTGAGTTAATCATTTACCTGGAAGTTAACCATTCCCCCCCCCCCCAATTTTCAGGGGAAGTATTTATTACAAAGAGAGGATCAAGCCAGAAAATTCATATCTGACTCCATATTTTCAATGCTCCAAAGTTAGAAAGTATTCGCTTCTAGGATTTTGGTTTAGCCTATTATAAAACCAGGGCATATTTGCAAACTGTATACCCAGGTTCAGATTTTAAATAACCCCAGAAGTCTGGATCTGGGATTTTATTTGGGGCCCATCATTAAATTTGTGTGACAGCACAAAAGCCTTATTTGATTCAGATCTCATTTGTAATTCATCTCTTTCATTTTCAGACATTATCCCCAAATAAAATGTACTGCATGAATGTTCACAAATAATGCATACCAAAGGGTATAAACATGGTGAATTGAAATTGAGTTTCTAATTCACCAAAACATTAATGGAGTAATTTCCCCCCAACTCTGTTTGCTACTTATGTGCTGCATTATTTTCCGTTTGTAACATCAGTGTGCACCAGTTTGTTCCAGAATTAAGTTTGCATTCCATTATAATTTAATCATAACTGTAAAAATATTACTAACAGTAAGAATTCTGTTTGTTTACATTTTCCCCAGAAATGCAACCGTAAAAAAATAAAATCTTCTTGAACCACTCTCTTTTATAAACAGGACATGGATGGAAAAGCATACCAACATGGATATCTGTCTTTCTAGCCAATATCACCTCATATCTCTGGCTAACTCTAATCAGAAAGGATAATGGATTTGTTTTGCTGGGCGGGCAAGGTGATTGTGCGAGTGACAGATGTCTAAAACAGCATTCTTACCGTTCTCTCTCAGCACTCTTTACCGCTGGGATTATACAAAATGGGTTAATTACAGATGGTGCCTTGAGTTCTTATAGTCATTCATTTAGTCTCTTTGGAATGAAAACAGCAAGATTTTAAACACTCATTCTTCATTCCTGTGGGCTGACACGTGAACGCTGACAGTCAGAGACTACATCCAGTGGAGCTCCATTTTCCATCTTATTTCATGGGAGATTTAAAAAAAATGTTAATATAACTAGCAGACTTTACACACTGATTATATTATGGCAGGAACATGACCATAGACCTAATGGGATAAAGCCCTCAAGGCTCATAGCCTCTCGGAAGCACATATATGTATTTTCTGAGATTTAATGTGAAGGTTCAAACTGTCCTTCCTCAGGAAGGGGTAACAGCCTTCCAACTCTCCAGCTCTGCCCATGTCCCTCCTTCACGGATGGGATCCCAGGGGATGAATTATTTCTGCTGTTTGCACACAGCAGGCACACATGCTGCAGGGGAACGAAAGTGAAACAATAGTTAAGGGCCATACAAAGTGATTTTCAAGGTGGTAATAGCAGACAAAAGGAGATCAATTCAATGACTTTGTTCTTAGCTGCAATGTTACATGGTGCCTGGGCAATCCCATTGACAGCCCAGTCACACAGATAGTCACTTGCAGGTACATATGTTGGCACAAATGAGATGTTAACCTTTTGTGGGTAACATTCCACCACAGGGTCTGGCCATCCTATAAAGTAGCATTTTACAGGACACAAAGTTCCTGAAGGGCTCTCTTGCTCTCTTTTAGGCTGGGAAAAATACTGGCAGTTTGATTGTATTTTACATACGATATAAAAAAGTGCCCCATTCTGCAGTTAAGCAGGGGTAAATGGATTTTCTCTCACAGTCTCTCTGTTGGTCAGTGATTTGTAACAAAATTGAGCAGCATGCCCAGATTTCAAAGAGAAACAAAAGAAAAGCCAAGAAGAACCCCTGTTCTTTGAATGAACATTAGATCTTGAATCACTGGTTTGAAAAAAGTAACATGGGGGAAAATGAGTTGAATGTAAATCATCTAACTCAAAATTCATACAACTCAATGCCTTCAAGGTCTGAATAGAATGCACATACCTGGAAGTGGGTGAGGGGAGGGTTATGTGTGGAAAAAATCTGCACATCAGAACAAAACGCCATTGACTTAATCATCAAGCACTTATTAGACTTGGTAGCCAATTCTGCTTAATTATTATTATTTTAATTAGTAGATGAGTTCATCTTGAACCAATGGAATAACATGACCACTGCTTTCCTGCGGGGGGTGGGGGGGGAGGAAGAGGGTTGGTATGACAGAAGGGTAACTATAGAAAACTGGCAGAGATCATTTTTATCAATAAAGCTGTTCTTAGAAGAGTTACTAGCTGAAAATCTTTCCCTTTCATGTTTTTGAGTTCTCATCGCATACAATTGTTTTCTCCAAGGGATTATACCTGATCCCATGAAGCTTTCCCTGCCAAGACAGGCCAGCCTCATTGTCCAATAAGAGCGGACAATGATAGGCAGAGACCACAAGGGAGACTGTGGCGGCTCCAGACCCCTCTCTCCCAGCAGGATTTTGCTGCTCAGCCTGTAAGGGTCACCTGAGCTAGGCTTAAGGGCTCTGGAAAGGAGAGGATATTAGGGGGGCAAATATTTGAAAAATGCAAGCCCTTTGCCATTTCATTATGAGCTTTGCCAATGAAATAAAATAGATTCACTTGTTTATTTCCAAATGCGCTGGAAACAAAAATAACGGCAGTTATTGAACCAGCAGGGAGGCACGATGGATATTTCAGCTGCTAAGGGGTGAGAAATCCCATTCAAAGGTTCCCTCCAAGTTCCTTATAGTGGACAAATCCTCAAAAGAAAACATACTTTCTTAACTGTCATTTGAATATATATCCTCTCCAGCCAGACAGCTCACTTAAAGTGACACAGGGGTTGTAAATTGGTTCACTGATTGGTGAGCTGGAGTTTAACAGCTTAAGCTTATCAGGAAGGGGATAGGAACAAAGGTGCCATGCATATCATCATTCACACTGTATCCCCTCTCCCCTGACAGCACAGCCAAACCATGGAGGTGAAGGCCTTTAATTCCTGTTTGCAGCAAAAAGGATGTGGCATGAGAGCAACTGGGAGATGAATGCAAGCTACCTAGAAGGGATCTACTTCAGCCTGTATGTTCATCATGCATCCCAGAAGGACCTCTAATGAACCCAAATATTTCAATAGGGGTGTGTGTCCATGCACTTATTTTCTTCAAGAAGTCACTTATGAGGCAGAAACAACATGAGATCTGGTCTTAAAACAGCATCCAGGACCTGAAACGTGATGCAAAGGCCTGACTGCATGCCATTTTGCTCTGCTGAATGCCTCCCTGGAACATTAAAAATGCCTATGAAAAACATAGAGGGCCAAATTTTCCAAAGTACTCTGCACCTAACACTGAAGGAAAATTTTCAACAGAGTTCAGCCCCTGTTGTCTGGCTAATTCATTTAGGTACCTAGCTGAGAGCTGTTGTGTGCTGAGCTCTTTTGAAAATCTGGTTGTTTGAACCTCCAGCACTTGCCTCTCAGCTGATGCGGCACACAGCACAGGTATCAAAAAGCACTGAATACAATATATTTAACAGTTGCATGTTATTTTAGTTCTGTTTGATGTAATAGTAAATTTACTTTGAATAATTTAAAATAAAAAATAATGGAAATAATTATATGCATCTAGCCAGTGGGAAAGTCTTTTTATCAAACCCATAATTTGCATGATTTCTATGGCAACTTGCTATATAATAAACAGAGCCAAAACCAATAAGGGAAATTGAGTGTGCTATGTAGATGAGGAATAAAGTTCAACAAGTCACGAAATAGTTTGCCAAGAGGTCAGTGAAGCAACTGGACTAGATGAAACAGTTAGGAGTCTGGTAGCACAGCACGACCCTACATGTGAGGCAAAATTCTGCTCACATCTATGGGAAAGGCCCAAAATTCAGGTCAACCTGTTCAGGGGACTGAAGGAACAGAAGTCCAAGCAAAAGCCATGAAGAGGGACTCTTTTCATACAGCACATATGGTTGCTCTTCTATGGGTATCATCGGGAGAATAGGGTAAGAATACAGCTCCTAACTATGTGGCTCCACCAGTGAAAAGCCATGAATAAAAGTCACAGCCCTTGTCTGTGACAGTGGATGTGTGGGTGTCCAGCACCCTATCACTAGGTTGGGGTAGAAAATCCCATCCTCCTTACCCATTCACTTGAGCTTTGTCCAGAGAACCACCATTTGTACTAAGGACAAGGTTGGACTCAGATGACCCAGAAGGCTTTGTTAACCCTATCTCCTATGATTCTCTGGCTTACAGTGTGATGATGATGATATCGGCGTTGGTGCTATTGTATTAGTGCAAGATCAGATGTCACCAAATTCTCAGCAAAGCCCTAGAATCTGGCTTTATTTTCCATATCCTTAATACATGACTATAGAGCCACTGAGAATTACATTTTAACATGGGTCTAAAGTTGCATGCACTAAACTATGCTTAGCATTTAGTGTATATAGCACTTTAAATCTTAGCAGCTCTACAAACTAGAAGGGCCAAAATCAGCTCTTGGCTCTTCACATGTAGCTCCAGTTTTAAACAGAGCGTACCCTGGGCACATATAAATGTCCAAGTTAGCCCTATTTCACAAAACACACATGTAAAACAAATAAGTGCAGGTGCAGTTTGGCATTTCCCAGGGTTTTATTTAGAACTGAGTAGAAAATCAGTTTGGTGGATACACTATATTCTGGGTCAAATTCAATCATTTACACTGAAGTCAATGGAGTCACACCAGTATAACACTGATGTATGTGAGAGGAGACTCAGACCTAGTGTGTTCTATGTGCTCACAGCCAAATTCTGCCCTTAGAACCAGTGTAAACCCCGAATAACTCCATTGACTTAAAAGGAGTTATTCTGCAGCTAGGGCCAGAGCCTCAGCTAGTGCAAATCAGCATAGGTCCTTTGAACTCAGAGCTACACTAGCTTATACCAGCTGAGGATCTAGCTCCTAGTGAGGCCAGAATTTGGGCCCCATTTCTGAAAATGCAGGCCTCAATGTTTGCTCTGTGTTGGCTTGGGCTGCTGCTCTGCCAGTGAATCCCAGGCTCTAGGGCAGCTCTTTTAGAATTTCAGCACATTCTTTGGGTGTAAGTGGTGGAATGGGATGGATTCCTACAGAGCCCCAACAGTCTGCAGGCACCCAAACATTACCCAGCACTCACTGAGAAATCAACTTGGAAATGCCCCAGCCAAGTTGATGACTTGTAAATGCAGTCACTGTGTGCGCTACATGTGAAAGTAAAGACAATCGTCACACTCTAGGCCCTCAGAGAAGCAAGCGTATAATTATTAATTATATACACAGGGGTTAAACAATGCCTGCAACGTACCTGTTTAACTCCCATTGAAATAAATAGGAGTATGTGCATGTACTAAGGGGAATGTAGACTCCACCGTTAGTAATTATAATAGTAATAAAAGGTCATTATAAGTCCATGTAGTCTCATAATATTAAAATGCAGAAGCTTACATTTGTTAAGTAGAAAAATCTCAATACAGCTATTCAGTGAGAAGCATTTCCAATCCTTATTCTCCCTCGAAATTCCTGGTGTATACCACCTAGTCATTTATTCCTGCATTCACTTATAAAAGATTGGCTTCTTCTGGTAAGCTAATGCCTTTATTATATGTATTTATATTTATTTTATACAGACACACACACACACAC
>NW_020664439.1:12425750-12440543 GCF_002925995.2 Terrapene triunguis
ACACACACACACACACTCTGTTGTTTTATTCATTTTCACATTCCCCTTTCTTTTGACCCCCAAACCTTTTCCTTTAGACTCATCATCCTCACTGCAGTGGGTCCTGTCTGTATTCCAGGCAGGTGACACCTGATAGTAATGGCAGGATGGCACCCTAGCTGCAAGCAATCCAAATAGCACAGGCTTCTCAGTGCCAACGTTGGCTATTATGTCAGCACAATTTGGCAGGGGCTAATCTAATCCTTTCCATCTGGGTTTCTTTTTTATTCTCCCTGAATTGGGATGAAGGATTAGGGGAGGGAGAAAAGCCACAGCCCCTTAGCCTCACTCATTGAGGTTTAGAAATGCATGCTGCTTATTACTGCAGTTCTAATTCCTGACTCAGTCAATAGTACTGAGACTCAAACCACAATACAAAGATATATGGACTGGCTCCAAAAAGCCATTAAGCCACCAAGCCAGCTTCTTGCCAATACCCAGCACTCTTCTCGGAGGAGGAAAGAGTGTTGAAATTCACCCTTAAGCTGAAATGATACACCAGAGCTTACATTTATACTATTAGAACTAGTATAAAGAAAAAATGTGCTGGTATTTTACCATTCCACTAAAATCAGTGTTTGTAATAAATCCTCTGCTAGACTGGACTCTTTATTGCTGATGTTCATAAACTATTTGCTTTATTTTCTCAAGCTATCTGATGTTTTAAAAGATTCCTCCCCTTCCCTCCCTTGCCCCAAAATCCTGATATGAATCATATGGACAAAATAAACAGAGTGCTCTGTTAGAGTTTCCCTTTTTACAAATGAGCCATAAAATTCTCCATTAATCAGCCCTGCCTCCCCAGGGGCCCATCTTCATTGTTGAGGTTTCCTTTTCCATTTCTGATCCCTGTTTTGTTGAGGAGATTACAAAAAAGTCACAATGCAGTAAACCAAAAAGAATAAGCTTTTGAAAGCCACCCTCCTCTGCACAGGCCTTGGGCTGAGCGGAGTTTTGAGCAGCGCAGTAGCAAGCTATAAAATTAAATGCTCTCTATTTTTTATCCCTTCCCTTCTAGTTAAATGACAGCCCCATGCCACCTCTCTCCCCCATCCAGAATACTTGGTGTTCCCACCTATTTAAATAAATGGAAGTTCCTTAGAACAATAAAAAGAACCTTCAGGGTCTCCTGGGGTAAGTATCCACGACCACAGAAATAATGAAACAGAATTTACTACGAGTCTGGCATCTCAGAGCATTTGCCTCTTGTTAATTCCTGAGGAAGGTGTCAGTTCTGACACAGCTTGAATTTAACTGGAGGGCATATTCCTTTAAAACACAGATTGAGGAAATATATGTCTACTATACCTGTCTCTATCTCTCTCTCTCCCCTGTACCTGTCTCGACTCCATGTACTTGCATAGGGACAGCCAGCAAATCTCCTACATGTCCCTTATCAAAGATCTGACTCTTTAGACACACTGACACAGGGTACCCAATTGTACACTCGGTTATGAAGGTATAAATAGAAAAGGGGTCTATAGAAAATGACATACTTCCAGAAAGTGTGCCATTTAGGGAGAGTGGCAACGTGGAATATTTTCTTCCCAGTGCAGTCCCTTTTTCTAGCTGGTATTTCTATGTTCATTAGTACTCATAGGCTCACAGAACACATATCTGTACAACCTCCTAAAGTGTGGAAGCATTCAGAATCCACACCTGGACAAGAGCCCACAGCTGGCCTATATAACCATGGCCAGATCCTCAGCTGCTATAAGTTGGTGCAGCTGCACTGAAGTCAATGGAGCGATGTAGATTTATGCCATCTGAGGATCTGGCTTATATCTACAATGGGACTAATCATAACCTTCAAACAAAATGCCCTTGAACTTCAGGATGTTAGAAATGTGGCTCCAAACTTTGCAGGCCCATTTCTAATTAAAACTCAGACGGTTACCTTGCCTCTCCCCCCTCTCTCGGTTTTCCACCATCCTCCACACGTTTGGAGGGGAAATGACATAAGCTACCTTCAGGGATACATTTTTAGCCGCACTACTTATTTAACATGCAAACCAAATACTCAAAGATTTTTTTCATCTCAAGGTTGGCTTGAAAGCCAAACAGTTTTATCTCACCAAAGTCCCAGCTAAGTGCTGCAGTGTAGAGCCCCATGTGTAAGGCAAGCTTGCTCCTTCCAGTGAGGCCCTGTTGATCTATGATCTAATCTAGGCTCTTTAAACAAGCTTTAGAGTGTGTAACTAAGAACCCCTTTATCTGTTATTAATGTCTCATTTTGTTATCGCCACAAGTAATTTAAATGTACTGGTCATATTAGATTAATTATACTATAAATCTCCCTTCCTCCAAAAATGTGAAGCTTTATAAGAATGTTTTTTGTGGGGAAAGAATGGGGTGGGGGGGGGTCATATGAGCTCAGCAGCACTCTAAGAACATGAGCTTTATGCACATAAAACACTTAAATGTCTGGACATGCATGTGATGTGACTCACTCACACCTAGAAAACAATTTATCTCATTCAAAGACGACAGAAGTGTAAATTTCTTGAATCAGAGATTTTATTAGTACAAACGTTGAATTTACTCACATACCTTTTGACTTTATTAGCGTATCTCATTTTATATGTCCTGCAGGCTTTGGCAGTTTTTTCCACATTTTATTGACTCAGGCTAGCAGGCAGAAAAATGACTACCTGCCTATATCAAAAAAGAATTTCTCGTAATCTCTCTAAAACTAACATTGCTTGACATAAGATGGTACCTGCCACATACCTGCCTCTTTCTCATGGCGGTTTATTTGTTCTGATTTAACAGAAGATCACATCAGAGATCTGATCCCACTTCAAACTGAGCTGTCTAAAATGTCTTGGGTTTTCACATGCAGTGTCTTGCCTGAAAACAAAAGAAATGCTCATTATGCATATTTTCATTGACTCCTGTGTCACCCAGGAAAACTGTTCCTGAAAGGAAGCGAAATAAAGAAAAGCTGCTGAGAAACAATTAGCTGCCTTGGGAAAAGTACCTGCCAAGCCAGCTCTTAATTCATGTACCCAGTTGCCACAGAATTCCTAAGCAAATTGAATCTGACTTATCCTGTCTTACCCAAGACATGTAGAGACTTTGTTTTCTGGACAAAGAGAGAGATATCACACAAGTCACATCTCTCCTTTCTAAACCTTGCTGAGAAGAGCTGTGATAGAAATATGCACCTTTAATTATCTTTGAAATGCCAGATAGCTAGTTCTGTTGTGCTGCAAATGAATTGAGATATAGGGTTAAAATAAGGAACACCACCTTATTCTAGCTCTAAAACAAAAGTACTTCTTCAAGAGCTTTAATCTCTGCTATAGTTATTTGAATCTGTTATAGACAGTACTACAAATCTTTTGCAGGCATTAAGGTTGGTTTTCAGTGAATACAAGCTATAGAACTGAGCCTTCCATTCTATATTTGCTGTTAGGGAGGCTGAAGTTTTGAGTATCTCTTAACAAGGAAGTAAGTGTCTGCTCACTAAATATTCTCTCAAACCAGAATCCCAGCAACCCATTATAAATCTGGGCCTGAATCTCGTTCAATTGGTATAGTCCAGCTGCCTTGTGCCAGTTTGATGACCAATCACAGCTGTATACCCAGTTAAATCGGTGTTAAAGATGCAAAACAGGAAGAGTACCTGTGTATATGATGCTTAGATGCAGGGTTTGAAATTAGGTCCAATCAGTACCACTATTCCAAAGTAGGGATAGCTCTTTTTGGACTTGTCTCTCTGGATTTTTTAAGTGAATGCATCTGGAAAAATATCCATCCACCATAACTCAAGATTGCCAACCCTCCACTCACTTGTGAAACCGAGACCTGAAAAGTCACTGCCTTTGCCTCCTGCACACCAAAAGAGTAGTTGCTATGGAAACTAACAAAACTTAGTTCCAAACAGTGCATAGATTTGATATCACTAAAGCATAGACCTTTCGACTTTGAAATCATTTAAGCCATGGTAATGGAATGTTCTGAGCCCCTGAGTGAATACAACTATGGAGATATACATTTTTTTAAGGAGGCAAAACACATTCTTGGGCATTATTTCAAACTATTGAGTGCGTTTAATGATAACAAAGACTCCATTCATAATTTAACGCCACATCAAGTTGTGATGCATGGAAAACCAGACAAGACACCAAAGACCAAAAATTCCTCTGATGAAAGTCACTAAGCCCAGTGTTTCAAAAAGACATTCCATCTAATTCCAGTCTAATGCATAAACCCTAACTAGTAGATGGTATAATGTGGGTCAGGGCAAGTGCTTCTGATGCAAGCCTTTGTAAAAGGTCCAGGGATATAGCCTATTCCCCATGGTAGGGGTGGAAGTAGTGAATTCTGGACTAACATGTCCTTGCCATTCCTTTTATAAGTCTAATCATGCTTTCACTCATGTGCTTTCCTCCCTCTTCCGGTAATGCCTTGATCTTGTGCTAGTTCAGTGTTCCTTTAACATAGTGCACAAACTTTGTAACACAGAGGGCCTGGCTGAAAGATTTGCCTGGAGCCTTCATATACTTTGCATATTATTTTAAATATATTTACATAAGATTTTAATCAAGAAAAAGCAGGTGGGTTTATTATTTTTTTAGAGGTCCCATACAACACAAAACATGACCTAAGGGTTGCTAAGAAAGAATTATCAAGATTGGCGTCAGCTCTTTGAAATGCAATTGCTTGATGTCCTGCTTAACATATGAGGAAATCACACACGTTGTTTTAGGCTGTGAGGGCCCTGAAATGTTTTGATTTATTCAGTTTTATGATAGCAAAGGTCTGTATGTGTTTGTATGGTCTGTTTACAAGTCTGTTCATAAGGACTTCCAAAGTGGCTTGCACAAATAGCAGCTCTCTTACACAATTTGAGATATCTGTCATTTGACAGGCATTTATAGACATTCAGAAAGCTCTGTTTGGAATGAACAGAAACATAGAAAGCCAATTTATTCCACAGCCTCCAGTTTCTTGTATTCGATTGAAAATGAGTCTTCAAACAACTTGACCATCTTTTTGTCCCTTCTGAATCACTGACCCTGAAACTCCATGATCAGTTCAGCATAAGTATAACTCATGCTTCTTGAAAATGTGCTGGTGAGGGAGAAAGGCACCTACATAAGAATGTCCTATGAAAAAGCTTGCTCTACTCCACTCTACCCCATTCTTCTGTCAGCTGCAAACAAGCCTTCCACCCCGCTCCTTCCCACTGTCCTGGCAGCTGCAGAGAGAAGGCTTTTGCTCCCCTGACACCTGAAAATAATATTTTGTCAGCTGTTGAGTTTCAATGTGCCTTCAGACTTGCAGAGTGGTGAGCTTTGCTGACAGTGGAATCATCGCAAAGCCTTGCAGAGCAGCGCACTATGCGGCGTTAGACATAGAACTAGATTTCCAAAAGCTGCTAAAGCACCCACATATGATCACAAACAAACAAACAAACAGCTTAGGAAATCTGCAACCTTAGTAAAGGCAAGCACTCAAAAGTTAGGAAATGCCAGAATTAAGGTTGCCTGTGCACTCTTAATTCCGCCCTTCTGAACATACACATTATGATTGTGTTACCCAACCTCACGCGGGAAATCTATGGCAGAGGCCAAGGAGGCCAAATTAAGTATGCAAGGTCAACCTTAATCTACCATTTCCTAATTTTGACTTTTGAGTATAACATAACTGCAGCCAGCTGACAGGGCGTTGAGAGACTTAATTAGTATGTGTTTGTAAAATGCTTTGTGAGCCCTACATAAAAAGCACTATTGAAATACAAAGAATTATTATTATTATTTAAGGAAGCAGGGTTATTAAAATAGATGAATATTTCATCCCCTTGAAACTACAAGCAGAATTTTAGGTAGGAAGTATGAAATCACCTGAATTGCAATTTACTCAGGCTACCACCACTACTTGTGCAATTTTTTAAATGATTGCTAGTGATTGGGATCTCAGACTTATGTCTCATAAAACAGACAATGCCATCCTATAATCAATATTTCTTTCTGTTTTGTGTCAGTGGAAATCAGTTAACATGTCAGCATAGTAAGTAATAATGTAAGTGTACTAATTACAGTATGTGGACAAGAAAGTCATAGGCTGGATTGTGTCCAGTCCTGCATTGGTGTGAAGGTAGAGAGAAAGCACAATGAATGTTCCCCTCTTTCACCATCGCATAGGAGCTGTACATAGTTTTTTCTTTATGCTCCCTGAAGCAGCAGTGCTAGCTTGCACCCACCAGCTGGCAGAGAGGAGCACACACTGTATCTTTGCAAAAGGTAGTTCACCAGCCATGCTCTCTTACACTCCCCAAAGCTCTTGGGAGGCTTTGTGCTCGAGTCAAAACACAATACATTCATGAGCTCCCACATCAAAGTGGTGAACCTCTGCACTGACTCCAACACCAGGCTGTGCCCTAAAGACAAAATGTAGCCCACAGGCTACGAGCTACAGACCAGATTCTGTGCTGCATCTCCTGAAAGATAGAGCACAGAAGGTTTGGTCAAGGTGAAGAGAGGGAGCAAAGGTAGTTGTAGTTGTATGTCTATTTATGTGCTTCTGAAGGGGCCAAAAAATCCTATTATGAGTTATAGCAGCCCAGAAGCTGCTCTAGTTTAAAGAAACCTAGCCACAGTTGTCTCTGGGCTGCACTGCTGCACCTATTCATCCTCCTGTCTCCAATGTACTCCCTGGGAGGGTGAGCATGTAGGATCACAGCAATGTAGAGAGGCCAGAATTGTCCCCTCTGGTTTTATTGTACAGAACATGAGCCTACCATCAACTGGAAAATAAAGCTCTTGGAACTGAAAAGTTGTGAATTATACCTCATTACTTGGCTTCTCATGTAGGCACCACATTATCCGCCTGGCTTCCTTTTTCCTCACGGACCTGTTCAGCTATAAACACGTTCAGAGTTCTGTTGTAATTGAGGATCACTGGAATGTCACAGTGCCCAAACATCTTATTTGCAGCTATTAGGGCTTCTTTATTCTTGTCACAGCTCTGTTATTTGTTTCTAGGTGAGTAAAATGTGTGACCCCAGAGCAGATGTGTAGGGAGTTCCTGAGCATACCTAGGGGAAATCCTTCATCTAGGCAGAAGCTGACAGAAATTGATGAATACAACCATGACAAGAAAAATGTATCAATATTTTCTTTAATTACCCTGTAGCTTTTACAAGTACTTTCAGGTTATAAAAATCTCTAAGAACTGTAAGTATTTCATTACCAGAAAAGAAATCATGTCATTCTCTTTTTTGGGGGGAGGAGAAGTTAAACCCAAAATCATGCCCCTGACTCAGTGAAATAGTCTGCAGAAAGAAAATAAAAATTGCTCCATATACAGCAGAATGGGAGGAAAATTCATATGCGGGATTGTGTGGTTCAGGTGAGCTCTAAATCACTGCAGCCTGAGCCTGAACGTCTACACTGCAATTAGATATCCACGGCTGACCCATGCCAGCTTACTCAGGCTCATGGGGCTCAGGCTAAGGGACTATTTAATTGCAGTGTAGACATACAGGCTCAGGCTGCAACTCAAGCTCTGGGACCCTCTCATCTTGCAGGGTTCTCTAGCCCGGCCTCCAGCCCAACCTTGAATGTTTACACCACAATTAAACAGCCCCTTAGACCAAGCCCATGAGCTCAAGTCAGCTGGTACGGGCCAGCCACAGGTGTCTAATTGCAATGTAGACATACCCTATGCTGGTAAGGCTCCGAGTTGTCACAGATCTTTGGTATATCCTAGGAAATGACTGGATGGCCTCATTCCATTTCATTAATGGGTCATATATCAGTGTTTTAGAGGCTAACACAGCTAAATATCGCTATGACGCTGCCTGCCTCAGCAAAGAATTCAAAAGGGCACCAAGACTGATCCTGTCATTCATAACAACGTTGCCAACTCTTGCAACTGCAAGTCTCATATTTGGTGCTTTTCTGAAAGTCTAAGTCCCTGAAGTCGTGTGATTACATGAGACTCTCAGGCCTGGTCTACACTGGGAGGGCAGGGGGAGGATCGACCTAAGATACGCAACTTCAGCTACGAGAATAGCGTAGCTGAAGTCGACGTATCTTAGTTTGACTTATCTCGCATCCTCACGGCGCGGGGTCAATTGCCACGGCTCCCCCGTTAACTTTGCTTCCACTTCTCACCAAGCTGAAGTTCAGCAGTCGACGGGAGAGTGATTGGGGATCGATTTATCGCGTCTACACTACATGCAATAAATCGATCCACGATAGATCGATCGCTACCCGCCGATCCAGCGGGTAGTGTAGACGTACCATCAGAGTTCATTAAAAGGCAAGTTTCTAGCTTCCCGGTTAGACAGAAAATTTTGAAAATGTGTCTCCGACATACCTAAAGACTGAGAATCCGTGTCATACTGTCTGATATGGCTTACAAATCAGACTGCCAATCTCGAGTCAGACTGTCAGAAAACAGAGCAGACACCCCAAATTTAAGTGGTATATTCCGTAATTAGATTTCACCAAGCCGGTAACAAATCTGTGCTCCTGGATTACTATATTTGTCTCACCATGGTGCCACAGACAGTCCCTTAGGCTCTCCAGCCCTTCTTTATCACCCAGACAAACTGGACTTTGTGATGAAAGGTTATTAAAATCAAAAATCACCTCATGTTAGATTAGTTCCAATCCCAAAGGGTCGGTCACTTACCCCAGGTCAATGCATACTCTGGATCTCACACCAAAGACAAAGCTGACAGCCAATTTCTCTAGTAAACTAACCAAAGATTTATTAGTTAAGAAAAAGAATTGAGAGTTATTGAGAGGTTAAAGCAGGTAAAATAAATTAACAGGTAAGTCAAACTTTGTAAGTCCAAAATGATAGCAAAGATGTAGTGATCTGATAGATTTCCATAAGTCTTTCAGGGTTACCCAAAATAACTTTGAGGATCTCTGTCCATTTGTTCAGAGATACAGGATCACGCCCTGGATCCAAACTTATAGTTGTCTTCCCCAGAAATGAATCTGGCAAATATCTCCACCACAGCATGGACTTTTCCTCTGTTAATGAAACGCAAATTGGGTCTGTGGATTTCCCATTGTCAAACACAATGACCCATGCTTTGAAGTTAGCATGCTTCTTCATTTACAGCTCCAAGGCTTCAATCCTGTTTGATGGGCAATCCAATTACAGATACCTACATAAAGCATTTGGTTACAGCAATCCAAACAATCTTTCATAACCTTTCATGAAGTTTAAACACAAAGTTTACACCTTTGTCACACCTAAGGTTAATATACCTAGAGTTAATTAAATACAGAGATATACATAATGGAATGCAATAGCATTCAACAGATTAGAGATAAGTGAAGACAATATGATTCACATTTCCTTTTAACTAAATTAACACTTGAGTGAATTAATACACTTAACATTCCTTTGAGATTCACACACACAAGTTAACTGGCCTATTGCTCTGACCTGACATGGTCTGTCAGTTCACAATCCAAAGTGTATTATTATTATTATTATTTCAAATCTCATGATTTTTAGGCCTGACTCATTGTTTTTGAATATGTGGAGTTGACAATACTGTGTGGTCCCCCGGATCAAAGATAAAGACACAATGGTGGTGTAGAGTGTGGACGTTAATACAAGTTTGTCTGTATGCTGTAGATATGGTAGTATGGAGCATTTCACAAGCAAGTGACCGGGGTTCTTTCTGGGGTGCTACACATGGCTTTATTCCATACAAATCCAATCTTAAGAATCTGCAAATCTTTCTTTGATTAATAAGGGAGCAAGAATCGAAACAGTAACCAATCTGCCACATCTAACATGTTTGGATTTGTGGGGGGTGGAGTGGGGAACAAAGCTTGTTATATTACCACTTGCTAAACAACATGAAATCCTAAGTATTGTTATAGAAATATGGTATCTAAGCTAAATACTTTCAGATTACTTGATCGAAACTAAAAAATAAAAAAAATTTAGCATCACGTTCCCTAAGGCTTGTAATAAAATGTGCAATTTTATGAACCTTAAAGAAAGTAGATGTTAATTTTGACATAAATGTATATGGGTTTGCAGTAAAAATGGATTAACTCCACAGGTTCCAAAATTTATGTCTGTTTTATTTATTTATTTATTTAAGGGCTTGAAAGATATTCTAGAGGAAAACACATTCCCCATTCTGGAAGTGAAGAAACAGGCAAACATGGCAAAAGAAGCATGATTGTCTTCAGCAGTCCTGTGATAACATGAGGAAGTTTATATTTGTCAGCAATCTTATATTTTTCCTTTCCTTTACCAGTGGACCACAGACATGTCATGGAGATGATCTGGAGAAGCATTAATACTGCTATTGATGGATGATCTTTCTGAGCGGGAGCCTAATTCCATGATAGCAAGTGGCAAGGTCAAAAACGAGATGATGCAAGTATGGAATAGGAGTCCAAATAAAACCACCATCAGCCAACGAAGAAACAGCCAGATCCTTCTGCACCACTCCAGTCATGCAAAGTAGCCCATAAATCTGACAGATCTGGCCACCTTGGGAGGTGCAGCACACAGTTTGATGCTGTGATAATTGCACATGCTGGATATTTCTACTAAAACAGTTTTAATTGACAGAGGTGACACTGGACAGCACCAGAAGTCACTGGAACCTTGTCTATACCAGGGTCCCTACCAATACTAGCATTTGTACAGCTGAACCAGTGGAAGTTTTTAGCTAAGAATTCCCTCTCAAAATATCTGTAGACAGCTTTTGGCCCCAACTGTCCTGCCCAAGTTTCAAGGTTTGCTCAGCACACCTGCTTATCTAAACCTAGGATGGAGCTTCTGGCTATTGCATAGATGCAAATCAGATTTTGTACATTTAACAAGGCTAGGACATTTTTGCTGGAAATAAGGACAAAATAAAAATATTAGTATTAAATTAATTTCTCTTAATAATGCTGTGCTATACGAGCGCACATCAATGCTAATATCACTTAAGATTTGAGGCAAGATTTTCAAAAAGTGGTCTCATTTGTGCATGCCAACATCTGTACATGCACTTTCTGAACTCAGCTTGAATACACAGGGAGCTAGAATTGATACATGCAAAACTCATTTGTTTAAGTGGGCTTGGCACACGGACATTCCATCATTTGAACACACACAATGTTGTAATCTATCACCTCCATGAATTTGCATACACAAATTTGTGTGAACAGAAAAGGTGGCTAGGTGATGCTCCTTTGAAAATATGTCCCTTTGAGTTTAAGGAAATTAAACAAAACAAAATTCCTGTGTACACATATATGGAATGAATTCTGAACTCTCAATAACTTCAAGTAAGGAGTACGAAACAGGGCCCATACCTGTCCATCACTTGTCTGTATATTTAGTGTATTGGTTTGTGAAACTATGTTCTTTAAAGAATCTTATTTTCTTTCTCCATTTATTCTGCATTTCAGAAGTTTATAGCTTGCATTTTTCTTGACATTTTGCTTGTTATGGTATACTTTTCAGTGCTGTGTTTTCCACCCTTTAATCTTCAGACCTCAAACATCACTTTTTTCTAAAGTGATGTTTGTCTACACTTAGGGCAGCGTGTAGAGTACCTATGCTGCATGCCCATCTAGCACAGGTATAAATAGCAATGTAGATTGTAAGGCACTGCTTAGGCAAGTGCAGTAGTACAGAGTGCCCTACATGCCTGATCCTAGGGTACATACACTACCCTGTATATGTCCAAGCAGTGCCTCCCATGTCTACACTGCTATTTTTAGTAGTTTAGTGTCCTGCTGGAGCCTTTCCCCACTGCCTCCCCCTGCCGGAGCCTTTCACTGACAAGTATAGCTACACACCACAGTGAGTGTGGACGCAACCTGCCTTTCACTGCATTGTGTAGCTACATGTACCTAACATGCCACCACAAGCACAGGCAAGTGTAGGCAAGGTCTATAAACCGCCAAAGTTGGATGTTATATACATTACCTGTCTCTCTTTCCAACACAGTCAAGTCTTTTAGTTTCAAGGTCTCCAAACCTTGATCTAAGGGAACTTAGAATTTGACCAAGTCAACTATTTGATAATGGAAACAATATGAAGTGAAGTACATTTAATCAGCCAGCAGGTTTAAAGTATTCCAATCTGTTTTCTTCATCTAGACATTTTGAGTCAAATTTGTAATTGTATTCCAGTATAGTAATTGTCAAATTTTCCTTAAAAAATATTGGGTAAGGGATATTATACTATTCACAATACAGAATACTAGTATTGAACTCAAGAAGTGCATGCCAAGGGACATCAGGAAATATATCAAATGTCACTTTAAAAAGAAACACTCAACTTAAAAAAAAAAAACCAAGTATGTCTAAATCCCATTTTCAATTATTTTTGGCCTTCATATATTCTTCCTGAGTTATGTGAAGAAAGAGAGAATGTATCGCCGATAATATTTTAAAGCTATCACTTAATGTTCCATCATACATCATCACAAATTTCAGTTTCCAAGTCTTTCAGCAGCTATACAGTGGTAATTTATGGTGCTAGCTACTAGTTTTATAGGCTGATTATCAGAAGGGGAATAGTAGCTGGCTTTTTCTGGCTCTCTCTCTCACTTTCACTTCAAAATGAAAGCAGAACAAGACTGCTATAAGGTGAGAATTTCCCCACTTTTATTTGGTTTTCGTTTTTCCTTTCAAGTCCTCTTCTATGGGCTCCTACTGTATGTGTCTCTGGGGCACATCTATCAAGCCTAAACTGACAAAATGGCTGTGGCCTTTTACTTCCTGTTTTTAACCATCCTAATTCTTCTATTATGTTACAAACCATAATATTCCTTCAATATTTATAAATTTATGTCAGGTTTGATAAAGCTACGGCAACCTGAAGTGCAACTCGATTATCTCACATTTAACAACTCTCAAATATGATGGGATTTAATACCTACAACATATGAAAACACATCCCCCAGAGCTCATTAAGTGAATTTTGATAGTAAATAAGAAATAGCAAATCCCCTTCTCTCTACTTGTCAGACAAAGATGCATTATATCTATTATTAAAAACACTTTAAATAATTATTCCAATTTAATACAATGAGACAATCTTTAGAGTATAATTGGAGTTGTCATCTGCAAAAGGAAAATAGAGGAAGTAGGTTACAAAAAGGCATATTATGATAAACACAAGCTTGGATCTATTTATGACAAAGAAAGATCAAGTTATGGAGCACATAAGCAGGAGCATTAAAGCAGGAAAATGGATGCACTTGGTAATAATTAAGGACTGAAATAATATATAATAAATATTCATAATAAAGAGATACCTTCACTCATTAGAAAACATTTCCAGCTTGCAAATTCATACTTGGTACTCCCTTACCCAGCCGTCGCCACCTCCACTACTCTTGTTATCGAGGAAGAAAGACCATGGCAACTGTTGTACTACACAACTGGCCTGTTCATAACACTGAAAAGTTAGGCACTCAAAGGTGAAAAACACACAAGGGGCTTTTCTCTCATAACTCACTTCTACAGGTCTGTAAAACTAAGGGGATTAAGAATGTAGGTCCATTGATTACAAGCCTAGGAAATGCCTTGAATGGTGCATTTGATACTTGTACTCCTTTATAAAAAAAGAAAGTCACAATGATTTATTCAGCATACAAAAATAGTAAATATAAGAGGAGCTTGTATGAGTCCCAAAGATCTTCAAATGTAGAGTGCAAAACTTAACAAACACCAATGAACTTTTGGAGGTTTTCTATCCCCTCAGCGAGCAAAGAGGAGAGGTGTTAACTGTGAATTGCATTTCAATATAAAGGCTCCATGGAGCACTCAGTACTCAGTTATTTGAATTTTCAGAAGAAAAAAATGGGTCTTTCATGAGAAAACATTCTCAAACGACTCTATCCCACTCAGAATTCATAGTTATGCTTAATCTGCTGCTTCTCTGGCTCATTTACAGGGACTGTTGGCAGGTAGTGAATGCAAAATCATTTTAATAGGGGATCCCCTGGGAATGGGAGCAAAAGTTTTGAGCATTTACAATTTCACAATGAAGTATGGCCAGCTGTTAGGAAACCAGCACTTCCCTGCTGTAACTTACTAGAATGAAACCATTTGCGTGGATATTTTCAAGTCAGCAGTCTGTAAAGGAAGACTCTAGACCATCCAACGAGCACTGAGGCATAGAGGACCTGTCAAACCCACCGCTGATCACATTTAGAACTCTGACCCTAAATTAAAAGCCACAACCAAACTCAATAGAGCAGGAAAGAGATGAGATGGGAGTGCAAGTAACATTGTTTGGGGGGAGACAAGAGGGGGGACTGGAGTAGAAGGGATTGGGGCTACAAATAGGTGCTTATGGGTTTTACGGCTTATAAAAATGTGAGATCGATATGGAATTGGCTTATATCAAGTTCTTGTGCAAAGATTCCCTACAGAGTGATCCAAATTTTCAGCTTTCCCAACCCCTGTCATCTTCTGAGCAGTAACTGCCAATCATGGCAAATGGTGCCAAGAAAAAAAAAGAAAGGAAAACAGAAGAACTGGGCCCAGTCCAACTCCCACAGAAGTCAAGAGCCTTTCTATTGTCTTCAATGAGAATTGGGTCAGGCCACTTATTGGCAAGTGTGTCCACTAGCGATGTGCTAGTTTACAACATCTTGATCATCGGTCGGCAGAGAAGACAGGGCTGGGCCAGACTCTGCTCTCACGCCTGTGTAAGTAATCCAGAGGAAGTAATCAGAATCTTGGAGAGAAAGAAAGAAAGAAAGAAAGAAAGAAAGAAAGAAAGAAAGAAAGAAAGAAAGAA
>NW_020664439.1:12440553-12559047 GCF_002925995.2 Terrapene triunguis
GAAAGAAAGAAAGAAAGAAAGAAAGAAAGAAAGAAAGAAAGAAAGAAGCAATTGACTTGAGCATGGTCATTCTCTCAACGATAAAGAATTAGCAAAGATGTCCCTTGCCTTATTGCATTGCTCCCTGCTCACTCCATTCAATCAATAATGCCAGCCTCTCTTCCCCCTTTGTCTGCTTCTCTTACTGCCACCTTCATGCCTTTTTCCACACTGCTCCCAGGTGTGGAATGCCCTCCAGGAACCATTTCACCTAGCCACTACCCTGTCCTCAATCAAATCCCTCCTTACACACCCACAAGAAATAGGGTCAAACAAAACCTTTTGTTTTGTAAGCCATTCATTCATTTAGATGGTGTTTTCAAGGGAGTCCAAGGGATCTGGGAGTCTAACACACTGGGTTCCTTTGAAAATCCCAATCCCAGGGGGTGGAAAGATAGTTTTGTGGTGAAGGCACTAGACTGGGATTTAGGAGACCTCAGTTCACTTTCTACTTCTGCCACAGAATCCCTGTGTGAATTGAGCCAAGTCACTTATCTGCCTTGTGCCTCAGTACCTCTTCTATGAAATGGGGACATTAATGCTTTCTGACCTCACAGGGGTGGGGTGAGGACAACATTCATAATGATCGTGAGTTGCTGAGATACTAGTGTAGAAATATTAAAACATCTATTTTAAGACAACAAGCCCATGAAAAGATTGTGTGTGCACTCACACACACACAGGCTATTCATTCTTGTTGTGTGTAAGAATAAACAGGACTATGAGCACACTTACTCTCTTCCTGGAGCAGATGGGTGGAGAGTGGGAAAGGGGAACAAGCCAAGCCAAGCTTCAGCCAGCACAGCTGAGCTGGCACAGGGGAATGCTGTAATTTGTTGCTGGTATAGGCCAGCCGTAAATTAGTTCTCCCAGGAGCAGGGAGGTAGCAGGAAAGGAATTGTAATTCAAAGGTACTACTCCTGGGGTGATGCAGCTTTTGCACCACCTTTTGCTCAATGCTCAGAGCTGTGCCAAATGTCACAATCTAGTCCTTAGTATTCACGTGGATCAGTATCAGCTTAATGGTGGCACACGCAGTGAAAGGTGCCATAACCTACTGCGTTAGTGATCATAAAGGGCTATGTCATGTCTCTCACAACACAGGACAGTGGGAGAAACCACAGTGCCTTATACTCATAAATCCTCCCATCTCCTCCAAACAACCTTACTTGGATTTATGAGTATAAGGCACTGTGCAAGCCCTCGGATAGCTGTGCTCGGCCCTTTCCGATTGCATGCATCGGGCAGCTTGTGATGTCAGCAATATATAGTTGTTTTAACGTCTTTCTAATGTTCTCCTTGTTGCACGCTTGATTCCGGAAATGTTCAGTTTTATGGCTTAATTACACACTCAGATAATGCAAATACAATACTTTGGCTTCTGTAAAAAAAATCCAATTTTGTCTCTTGGCATCGTGTCTAAGTGTGAAGCAATTTGCAGTGAGGAAAATTTTGCCTTCTTCTGAATGGAGCCAGAAATCTTGATAATGTTCAGTTTTGAGTGCTTCCAGTCTTGTGGTGCTGCCAAACAGTTCAGTGACCTTTCTAATCTTATAATCTTCCTGTTAAGACAATGCCAGAATCAAGGGCAAAGCCAGAATTCTTTACACGTGGGTTAAAAAAAAAACGGAGAATTACTGTCTCTAACTATCAAAGATCAAAGCATTATATTAAAAATGTCTAGTAGTACTAGTATGAATCAGGCATAGGACTCAGATCACTTGGAATACAGACCGAGTGGCCAATTGAAAATCACTTGTAGTTCAGGTTCCAGATAAGATTCAGTTGGCCTTGGTAACTGGTTAGCAGCATACACTGAGAAAGCAGGGCCGCCTGGGGGGGGGGGGGGGGGGCGGCAAGGGGGGGAATTTGCCCCAGGCCCCGCAGGGGTCCCCACGAGAATATAGTATTCTATAGTATTGCAACTTTTTTTATGGAAGGGGCCCCCAAAATTGCTTTGCCCCAGGCCCCCTGAATCCTCTGGGTGGCCCTGTGAGAAAGAGTTTACAACAAAAGAAATCATTGGCCTGATTCACCACTAGGTTGTTCCCACTATAAACTCCATCAATTGCAACACAGTTACACTGGCCTCAAACTGGAGGAAAGCAATGGGGAGTCAGTCCCGTATGCACCAGTATTCAAAGAAGTGGGTTTTTTTGTTTTAAGTGATAAAATATAAAAATATAACAGCCAAATTATAGTACAAATTTCAAATGACTAGCTAATAGAATCATAGAATCGTAGGACTGGAAGGGACCTCGGGAGGTCATCTAGTCCAGTCCCCTGCACTCATGGCAGGACTAAGTATTATCTAGACCATCCTTGATAGGCGTTTGTCTAATCTACTCTTAAAAATATCCAATGACAGAGATTCCACAACCTCCCTGGGCAATTTTTTCCAGTGCTTAACCACCCTGACAGTTAGGAAGTTTTTCCTAGTGTCCAAACTAAACCACCCTTGATGCAATTTAAGCCCATTGCTTCTTGTCCTATTCTCAGAGGTTATGGACAATATTTTTTCTCCCTCCCTCTTGTAACAACCTTTTATGTACTTGAAAACTGTTCTGTCCCCTCTCAGTCTTCTCTTCTCCAGACTAAACAAAGCCAATTTTTTCAGTCTTCCCTCATAAGTCGTGTTTTCTAGACCTTTAACCATTTTTGTTGCTTTTCTCTGGATTTTTGTCCACATCTTTCCTGAAATGTGGCACCCAGAACTGGACACAATACTCCAATTCAGGCCTTATCAGCTCAGAGTAGAATGGAAGAATTGTTTCTTGTGTCTTGCTTACAACACTCCTGCTTATACATCCCAGAATGATATTTGCTTTTTTTTTTTTTGCAACAGTGTTACACTGTTGACTCATATTTAGCTTGTGATCCACTATGACCCCCAGATCCCTTTCCACAGTTGTGATAAATGAAGGGGGGAGGGAAGGTAGCTACCTTTAATGGACACCCAGCCAGCCAGTTAGCTACAAAATCACTTTTAGTAGCTGTTCTCTACTTGCTTTACCTGTAAAGGGTTAAAAAGTCTGACTGCATGCATAGATAAAAGGAAGTGAGCGGGCACCTGGCCAAAAGAGCCAATGGGAAGGCTAGCACTTTTTAAAATTGAAACAAGGCTCCCCTTTTGTCTGTCTGTGGTTGTTCTCGCGGAGAGCAGGGCCAGGGCTAGACTATGCTGTAAAAGCTTGTGCCAGCTATGAAAAATCATTAAATCATACCTAGAAACTACTCATTTGAAACCCCAGATATGTAAGTAGATTAGGAAATGTCTATCAAGATGCGATTAGGTTTATCTCTTTTATTTCTTTATGGCTTGTGGACCTCTCTGTGCTAACCGCCAAATGCTTTTGTTTTGCTTGTAACCATTAAGCTGGACCTCAAGAAAACTATTCTTGATGCTTAATTATTATATTTGCTCTTTTTAAAGCTAGCAATAGCCTGAGTTCCAGATGTATTTTCGTTCTTTTTGTTTTTAATAAAATTTACCTTTTTTAAGAACAGGATTAGAGGTTTGTGAATATGTTTTAAAATTAGCTGGCGGCAACAGCTGATTTCCTTTGTTTTCATTCTCAGCTCTTCCCTGAGGGGTGAAAGGGCTTGAGGGTACCCCACAGGGAGGAATTCCCAAGTGCGTCTTTCTGGGTTTAAAGGGGTGGGGGTGGGTTGCACTTTGGTGGTAGCAGCATCTACCCATCCAAGGTCAGAGAGAAGCTGTAACCTTGGGAGATTAATACAAGCCTGGAGTGGCCAGTATTAATTTTTGGAATCATTGCAGGCCCCCACCTTCTGCACTCAAAGTGCCAGAGTGGGGAATCAGCCTTGAAAACAGCACTCCTTCCTAGGCAGTCATTCCCATTTTCTATGTGTGCAACTGATTGTTCCTTCCTAAGTGGAGTACTTAGCATTTGTCCTTATTGAATTTCATCCTATTTATTTCAGACCATTTCTCCAGTTTGTCCAGATCATAATACTGGTAGATGTAGTGCTTTCACACATGATAGTAACCTCGTGATCTTCCAACATAGACAAGCCCTTATGCAATATGGGCAAAATTACATCCATCCCGCAGCATGCTGGAGGGGGCAGACAAAGGCAGCCTTTGCAATGGGAAGCTGTGATTAGGATGCAAGCACTGTGGTGCACAAGAGTGGAGAGGATGCCAGCCCCAGTGTCAGTAATGTCTGCAGGGGACATTTCTGGGTTGACTGTACTAGGGAGAGCATTTGCCAGCTTGTATTCAAGGGTATGACATGCTCCCCCGGCAACCAGGAAGCATGTTTTATAAAAGGTATAATGCCCCAAGACACCTTGTCCCTTTCCCCTGTTCTACTCAGCCTATACGGAGGCTTAAATTAGCCCTTTATGATAACTAAGTGGGTGGGGTTATAGGAATTAGTCAGTGGAAACCAAGTCTGATCTCACTTACTCCAACATGTTTCCAATGGAGGTTCTCTTGATTGACACCATTGTAAGAGAAGCATCAGGGCCAGTGAGAATAAAATTCCCGATGAGGAACCAATTAAACATATTGGCTGGAGCTCCACAAAACGTATTGCCCCCAGAAGGTTAACTACTGAGGCGCACCATGGCTTACTGTACATGGAATAAGTCTGGCCACAATCCATGCATAATGCCATAATCGTCCGAACAAACATGAGCATCCCCCGTCACGCACTTCACTAGATATTACTCAAAGATGAGAAATGACATCTATATTACAACTACATATATATGGTAATCCTCCTTTCAGGTCAGCTTTTCAAAGGATTTTCAAGGATTGGGACAATTTGGGGAACTCCCAGATAGATAAACCCCAGTATCACAGAATCATAAAAGGCAATAACTGGTTCTTAACCATAGAGATCAAAGCCAAATCCCATTTCTTCTTAGATGTCATTGTGCTATCATCATTCTGGTCATTAACTTTGCATTCCACATCATGTTTTTCATTATCCATTCTATTCAATGAGCACAGTTCTGCAATTAATTTTGCAGTGTTTTTGTTCATGTTTTTTTTTCCTGTCCTTTAATCATATACAGTGTGTCTTTCTGTAAGAAAGAACAAGCTTAACAGGGTTGACAGATGCCGGTAATATGCAGCACAGTCATGGAATCTGAGTGCCTAACAGATTGTTATATGATTACAAAAAAAAAAAGTATTTTCCCTGCCTATAATCTTATTACAGATGGAATAAATATGAAAAGATGCAAGATGAATTCTGATCAGTAATAGACATGCTCACTTCTGGAATATACTTATGCACAACAGCCCTGGAGTTAGGAAATCAAAGCATATTTATAGGGAGAAGCTCAACTCTGAAGCTCAGGTATCTTCTCATACAAGGACAGATTCTCAGGTGGGGTAAATAGGCATAGCACCATTATTTTTACTGGAACTTTGCCTGTTTACATCAACTGAGGACCTGACAGTTTACATAAGCTGTAGAAAAACAATTGTATGGATCTTGAAGGTTTAAAGCTATAAGAGAGGAAGGATAGCCTTCTGGTTAAGGCACTCAACTAGGCCTCAGGAGTTCCATGTTCAGTTCCTAGCTCTACCATGGCTTTCCTATATGACCTTGGTCAAGTCACTTATTTCTCTAGCCTTCAGTTCCTGATTGACAAGATGGGAATACTACTTTTCTGCCTTGTCTATTTAAATTATAATCTGTTTGGGCAGTAAGGGCAGTCAGTCCTTCTCTGCATATACAGTGCCTAGCATGATGGGGTCCCAGTCTCAAGTGGGATTTCTATGTGGTATTGTATACAATTAGCAGGAATCTGAATGATTCACTAAAAAGATTATCTTCAAAATTCTGTTAAAACAGTTTGATGCTATGGCCATGGCCAGCTCTCCGAATGCTCCTTTGATGCCTCCCCTACTCCCTTCCATATCAAAATCAAACTCCTCGTTCCTGCCTTCAAGGGTATCCAGAACGTAGCTCCTTCCTTCCTCTCCCCATGCTCTCTGCTTCCTCCAAGCTGCTTGCCTGACTTCCCCTTCTTCTACCATGTGCTCTCTCTTCTTTTGAGGTCTGAGATTTCACCCCACAAAATGACAGGTCCCAGGAGGATGGGGGCTAATTGCTTAAAACCAGACACACAATTTTCAAAGTCATTTCAAAACTCATTCAATCCAAGAGGTTCATAGAATATCAAACATTGTTTCTATAAGTCTTGATGAGCATGATCATACCAATTTGACCCTCCGACATCCCTACTCCCTGCTTCTGTCTCCTCTTGTTGTTCTTGACATCCATAAGGCCACCCTTACTCAGTGAAAGAGGGAATGAAATATCTCTCATGAGTAAATAACTGCACTGTGGAGGCAGATACTACACTGACTATGAGAACCACAGTAAAGCCTAAACATAGAAAAAGACCAGTGGATTCACTTCATGCAGTTGGGGCAGAACTATGAAAACAGCATTGTATACAGCATGGAATAGGGAGGAGACACTTAACTACATGGCAGTTCCCCAGAACATGACAAAAAGGAGACCATGGGTGTTGCTCCCATGCAGGGCAGCATTGTGAAATAGCCTGTACAGGGGATGGGGAAGTAACCGCAGCTATCTAAACCCTTTCTCCAGAGTCCTGGCACTCAGGTAGTTCAAATATGCCCTACAAGAAAGTAGGACCATGTGCATACAGGCACATGCAATCATGTGGTGTGAATGTGACAACAGGAAACTAAATGTTAAGTTTTCTTGACAGCCAGCAAATCTGGCTTAAATCTTTCTCAGGCAGTCAGAAAATAAAAATTCAGTTTTAAATATGGGGTTCTGGACACCACATACATGGGTCAAATATAGAGCTTTTCCTCAGGCATGAGAGAAAGGAAAATTGTCAAAATTCTCCAGATCTGCTTATCTCCTCTTTTTCTCTCTCTCTTCCCTCCTAGATTTCTCCCTCACCCTCACGCAATCAAACTTCAATTTAAAAGCACTCCTCCTGGTAACAATGCTGAAATAACCCAATTAGAAAGAAGGATTCCCCAGTAGACAATTCCTAAGAGATGTTGGTCATGTAGGCATGCCTGGGTTGGTCTGAATGAACTATCAAGAACTGTCAACATATGACTAGAATTACCTTGGAGATACACGGGAAGACCAATGATCAGATGTGCGACTTAGGTAACCAACCACACAGCACCAATACTGAAAAAGTGCATGTTGCAGTTTGCTAACAGTCAATTGGCATAAATTTGTTCACACATAATTAATTAAACAATTCTAAGTAGTGGACATATTCATTAAAAAATGACCTGTCTGCAAAGAATTTAAAACAGAGAAAGGGGTTACACTTGCTGAATTATTTGCTGTGAATTGTTCCTTCATCTCTAACTGGGATTCACATTGTATCATTCCATCATGTAAAGTAATTAGACTATCATAATAATTCATATAGTTACCTCAGCAACCTTCTACTAATCTGCACAGTTTTAAAATCAAGCTGAGATCTCACTACAGGCCCAATACAAATAGTGGTATTATTTAAAGACTATAATGATCAAATATAACACTGGGAAGAATTGTTCAGCCGAATTCTGAACCTATTTCAAGCTGTAAAATAACCTCTGTCACTTATCACAGGTCTACAGGACAGAGGCAAGCATGAGCTCTTCTAATTCCATTTAATAGCATTAATCCAAGATGAAAGCTGTTTCTAGGATGTAAAATAATGTCATGGTGATATTTGTGTATTATCCTCAAAGGATGAGTTCAGTTCAAAGAGGTACCCCAAGATTTTGAACAGAAGGTGAAATTGGATCAGCAAAGACGTAGATGAAGGGCAAAGCCATTGGATTTGATTCATCACTGCATCATTTAGTCTTATACCTGTGTAACTTCTTTGAGTTACAACTTTGTAAGACACAATAAGGTGATCACTCAGACCCACTGATTTTAATAAATGGGGGGGTCTAATACAAAACATTTCAGTGTTATATGCTTTTTTAAAATAAAACCTACCATTGAAGCTAGTTAATTGACTAAGGCATTAGGACAATCTGACATTGACTTAGAGAGAAGAAATACAGTGTAATTGTTAAAGCTTAGGAATTAGCAGATCTGTATTCTATTCCTGGTTGAGCCAGAAACTTATGTGTGATCTTCACCTCTCTGTGTCTTTGTTTCTCTATTTTTAAGGTAGGGAGGTATCATGATTCCTATATCACAAGTGTATTGCAAAGCTTAAGTCGTTAATGTCAGAGTGCTTTGAGATCCTCAGATGGAAGACATTACAGATAAGGAAATCATGTTACAGGCTATTCCATATAAAGCAATAAAAGGGAGCTTTGCTGTTGAGTGCAAGGGGGGGGGAAATCAAATGTACAATGCCAGGACTGTAACACCAGAAAACAGAAACCAAGGAAGCCTAAAGTACACCAAAGAGAAACACAATGTTGTTGACTAAAATGAATGTCCATGAGTTCAATAATGAAAGTTTTACCACTGTCCAAAACCATGATTCTAACTCCCTGTTGAGAATTTTTAAAATTACATATCAATGATGTGTTATGGGTTGATGACAAGAAACTGCACTCACACTTTAAATTGTTCTGAATAAGTGTTTAATTTAGATTCAATTAGAAAATTGTATATGATTTAAATGCCAAGTGATGATTATAAAAGATATTTAGTGAGGCTTCAACCAGCAATCCTACCACTTGTGCTTGCCAAAACTCCGAACGGCTATGGTGCGAACTGTGTGCGCTTAGCAGCGCTAGCTGAAAAATCAGTAACAAATAATACAAATTTCTACAAATGCTGCCTCTTGGTCCTTTTGTGAATCACCCACAATCAGATTGCATTTATCTTAGATGCCTTCATTATTTAAAGATATCTGCAGATTTCTATGGGGCTAGATTGTTCCCGGAACTGAGCAGCCACGAAGGGGCATAAAGAATAATCGGAACCCCACCTCACATCTCTGCACGGACTCCGCGGCCTTTGTGTTCAGCGCACAGGCATAAACAGGAGCAATGTGCCTGCTATTCAATGCCTGTCAGGGAGAGGCTAGGAACGGGCGGGGCTACCCCACCACCAGCAGCTCAGCTAAGGTCATCATTTGCTGTTGATGTGGGCTAGTAGCAAAATCATTAACTCCTGCTACATCTTCACAGCAAGGGGGAACCAGGGAGGGAAATGTGCCACTCTGGGATATAGTGGGTTCTCTCCGGTGCTCCTGGATTTGTACAGCTATGCACAAATGCCATACACAGTGCTAGGGCAAAGCCACAATATAACCCTCAAGGAAAGGGAATTACTGGGAATGGAAGGGCACATTTTCATCCTATTTCCTTAGGCCTGGTCTACACTAGGCTTTTATGTCAAATTTAGCGCCGTTACATCGAATTAACCCTGCACCCGTCCACACCACGAAGCTATTTAGTTCGACATAGAGCTCTCTTAAATTCGACTTCTGTACTCCTCCCCAACGAGAGGAGTAGCGCTAAATTCGAAATGGCCATATCGAATTAGGCTCGGTGTGGATGGAAATCGACGCTAATAGCTCCGGGAGCTATCCCACAGTGCACCACTCTGTTGACGCTCTGGACAGCAGTCCGAGCTCGGATGCTCTGACCAGCCACACAGGAAAAGCCCCGGGAAAATTTGAATTCCCTTTCCTGTCTGGGCAGTTTGAATCTCATTTCCTGTTTGGACATCGTGGCGAGCTCAGCAGCACTGGCAACCATGCAGAGCTCTCCAGCAGAGATGGCCGTGCAATCTAATAGAAAGAGGGCCCCAGCATGGACTGATCGTGAAGTCTTGGATCTCATCGCTGTGTGGGGCGATGAGTCTGTGCTTTCAGAGCTGCGCTTCAAAAGAAGGAATGCAAAGATCTACGAGAAGATCTCAAAAGCCATGGCAGAGAGAGGATACAGCCGGGATGCAACGCAGTGCCGCGTGAAAATCAAGGAGCTGAGACAAGGCTACCAAAAAACCAAAGAGGCAAACGGACGCTCCGGATACAAGCCCCACACATCACGTTTCTACGAGGCACTGCATTCCATCCTAGGTGCGGCTGCCACCACTACCCCACCACTGACCGTGGACTCTGAGGATGGGATATTGTCCGCGGCCGGTTCCTCGTCGGACATGTTAGCGGACGGGGAAGATGAAGACGGAGATGAGGAGGACGAGGCAGTCGACAGCACTGGCACCGCTGATTTCCCCGACAGCCAGGAGCTCTTCATCACCCTTACCGAGATCCCCTACCAACCATCCCCAGCCGTTAGCCCGGACACAGAATCAGGGGAAGGATCAAGCAGTAAGTGCTTTAAACATCTAAACATTTATTTTTAACAGAACTGGAATATTTATAATATTAACAATGTGTTTTTCATGAACTTATTTAAACATATAAACTTTTATGTACAACAGAACTGGAATATTTATAATATTAACAGTGGGTTTTTCATGATTTCTTTGCCTTAGGCGCTTAACTATTTAGTCCCAACTATTTAAAAAAAATCAAACAATGTCCGGTTTTTCATGATTCTCCAGGCAAAGACGCTCCACTCTTTACATCCTGCCAGTGCAGCTACACCAAAATACGGTCTATATGGCCGGGGATTGACGCGAAATCCTCATGGGAGAACTCTTCATACGTCTCATGGAGGTACCTTTCCAGCCTGTTCATCAGGTTCCTGGGTAGAGCGATCTTATTTGGTCCCCCATGGTACGAGACGTTTCCCCGCCACGACACAATCAAGTATTCTGGGATCATCGCACGGCAGAGCATGGCAGCATACAGCCCTGGTTTTTGCATGCTTTCCCTAAGCATGCGTTCCTTCTCGCTGTCCGAGATCCTCATGAGGGTGATGTCGCTCATGATGCCCTGCTTTGAATTAGGGAGGGGAATGTTAGTATTGGGACTGCTTTACAGCCACGCGGTGGAGGGAGAGGGGCAGCATACAGGGATCTTTCCCTGGGACAGCCGCGAGGGGGTGGGACAGGGGCAGAGTTCATGCTGTCCTGATTGCTGGCAGCAGAGACTGGTATTGCTTTCAATGTGAAAGGAGGCCAGTGCTACTATTACAGTTTTAAGCAGCCACAAGTCTACGGCTTACCATGATTGCCCGCTACAGAAGTTCAGGTGTCCTGCCCCGCTTCTCAGATAACTGCAAGACCAGTGCAAGACCCCAGGCACTGAAGGCGAGGGCCGAAAATTCGACCTTGTCCTGAGTGCGCATGTGAGAGGTGCAGTGCATGGTCTTGTTCACAGAGAAAGACTATGTTCTTTGTTCACAACAAAATTTATCTGTCTCAGGAATTCACTCCCTTTTTCCCATTCCCACAGACACATCTGCGACTGTCTCCCAACCCAGCCTGGCATCACACTCCCAGAGGGTAGCGCAGATTAGGCGGAGGAAGAAGAAGACGCGTGAGGACATGTTCTCAGAACTAATGGGCTGCTCCCGAGCCCAGGCAGCCCAGCAGACACAGTGGAGGGAGAACTTGTCCCAAATGCACCGAGCAATCATGGAACGGGAGGAGAGGTGGCGTCAAGAGGACCAGCAGGCGACTCAAACGCTGCTTGGACTAATGAGGGAGCAAACGGACACGCTCCGGCGCCTTGTGGATGTTCTGCAAGACCGGAGGCAGGAGGACAGAGCCCTGCTGCAGTCTATCTCTAACCGCCCTCCCCCGCCACCAAGTCCCACACCCCCCTCACCCAAAGTCTAAAGAAGGAGGGGCGGCAAGGGCCGTTAAAACTTTCAGTCAACCCCTGCAGACTGCTCAAAATTTGAAAAGTCCTTTCCTACCCACCTCACACAAGTTCCCCCCCCCCCCCTGTTTCATGTGTGGTTCATAATAAAATATTCATTTCTGTTAATTACTGTTTCCATGATTTTCTTTTGGAGGACAGTCTGTCTGAAGGGGGGAAGGGGCTTGGTAATTGGACAGGACAGTCACCTTTAGCAGGGTACAGAGGCGGGGGCAGGTCCAGCATCAGGACACATACACAGTGCAGTCACTAGTTACCCTGGTCAGTCTTGGAGTTGGTTTTCATGTTCTGGGCGGGGGGGGGTTGCTCTGTGACTTTGTGGCGGGGGAGGGCAGTTACTGATCTTATGCTGCGGTCCTTATCCTGGATCACAGAGCCACGCAGCAGGGGATCTGTAACCCTCCTCCCCCTGCCAGAAAGTCACCTAGCCGACACATACACGCAGTCCTGCCCAGGAGTGCTGGCAGGCTCCGTTGAAACAACCAGTCCACCACTGCGGAGCCTGTCATTCCTGGAGTTTAGAAGCATCATTTGCATCAGAACACTAAACCCGCCCCCCGCCACAGTCTGCGTCCCCGGTTTAAAACATTCCCGCGAAAACAGTAATAAAGACAACGGTGTTCATTAACAAAACAGAACTGATTTTATTTTTTGGGAAGGGGGTGAAGGGGGTATGTAGCTGGAGAGGATAGTCAACATAAACTGGGTAAAGAAACGGGGGCAGGTTGAGCTTCTGTGTCCACAAACTTAACAGTCACTGGTTACCCTGCTCAGTCATTTACCTAGCTTTCAAAGCCTCCCGGATGCACAGCGCGTCCCGCTGGGATCTTCTAATCGCCCGGCTGTCTGGCTGGGCGTAATCAGCAGCCAGGCTATTTGCCTCAACCTCCCACCCCGCCATAAAGGTCTCCCCCTTGCTCTCACATAGATTGTGGTGCACACAGCAAGCTGCAATAACAATGGGGATATTGGTTTCGCTGAGATCACAGAGAGTCAGTAAGCTTCTCCATCTCCCCTTGAGACGGCCAAAAGCACACTCCACCACCATTCTGCACTTGCTCAGACAGTAGTTGAACAGTTCTTTTTCTGTGTCCAGGGCGCCAGTATAGGGCTTCATGAGCCAGGGCATTAGCGGGTATGCTGGGTCCCCGAGGATCACTGTAGGCATCTCCACATCCCCAAGAGTTATTTTGTGGTCCGGGAAGTAAATACCTTCCTGCAGCCGTCTAAACAGACCAGAGTTCCTGAACACGCGAGCGTCATGAACCTTGCCCGGCCATCCGACGTTGATGTTGGTAAAACGTCCCCTATGGTCCACCAGTGCTTGCAGCACCATTGAAAAGTAGCCCTTTCTGTTAATGTACTGGCTGGCCTGGTGGTCCGGTCCCAGGATAGGGATGTGAGTCCCATCTATAGCCCCACCGCAGTTTGGGAATCCCATCGCGGCGAAGCCATCTATGATGACCTGCGCGTTTCCCAGGGTCACTACCTTTGAGAGCAGTACCTTAACGATTGCGTTGGCTACTTGCATCACAACAACCCCCACGGTAGATTTGCCCACTCCAAAGTGGTTCGCGACTGACCGGTAGCTGTCCGGCGTTGCAAGCTTCCAGAGGGCTATGGCCACTCGCTTCTGGACAGTCAGGGCTGCTCGCATCCGGGTGTCATTGCGCTTCAGGGCAGGGGACAGCAACTCACAAAGTTCCAGGAAAGTGCCCTTCCGCATGCGAAAGTTTCGCAGCCACTGGGATTCATCCCAGACCTGCAGCACTATGCGGTCCCACCAGTCCGTGCTTGTTTCCCGGGCCCAGAATCGCCATTCCACAATATCCACATGACCCATTGCCACCGTGATGTCCTGGTCGCTGAGGCTCGTGGTTTCTGACAGTTCTGTGCTACTCTCCGACTTCAGGCCCTCACGGCGGTGCCGTAGCCTCCTCGCCTGATTTCTCTGCATCTGCCTCAGGGAAAGGTGTATGATAAGCTGCGAGGCGTTGAGAACGGCCACAACTGCAGCGATGGTCGCAGCGGGATCCATGCTCGCAGTGCTGTGGCGTCCGCGCTGTCACTGATCAGAAAAGTGCGCGAACTGATTTCCCGCCAGTGCTTTCAGGGAGGGAGGGAGGTCGGTAGTGACGGACGGATGACGACAGTTACCCAAAAGCACCCTCTTCACATTTTTTTACCCAGAAGGCATTGGCGGCTCGACCCAGAATTCCAATGGGCAGCGGGGACTGCGGGAACTGTGGGATAGCTTCCCACAGTGCACCGCTTCCAATGTCGACGCTTGCCCCGTTAGTGTGGACTCACAAAGTCGAATTACTGTCCTTAGTGTGGACACACACGTTCGACTTTGTAATATCGATTCCACATATTCGATTTAAGTGAAATCGAACTACCCTCGTAGTGTAGACATACCCTTAGAAAACCAATGGAAAGGATGGTCCGAAGGATGGGCAGCAACAGCATTTTTGCCTCACAAAGGCCCTTTGACAGGGGGATCTTCTGTTCATTCCCTATTCAGAGAAGGGGAGAGACGTCAAGATCTCCAATACTTTCCTCTATGGGGAGGAAAAATCCAGTCTCCAACCTCACGGGCTTAGGAAGTGGCAAGGGTAGCACAAACACTGAGATCTTCACACCTGCTCTTGACAGACCTAGGGGAGGGAAACTATAAGTGAGCTTCACTACCTGTCTTCATCCATCTAGGCAAGGTAGAGGCAGCAGGAGCAAGAGGCTAGGGGCTCACGTCCCGTCCTACTGTCCACAGGTATAAGGGAGGCTCAGTTTCCGTTTGCCACGTATATTGAAGAACAAATCCCGCAGCCTTCTCTAGACATACTCACTCAAAACTCCTATGAAGTCCAAGGCAGTTTTTCCCATTTACATTTTAACTAAGGACTGTAAAATTTGGCCCCATCTGCTGATTTGACAATTCAAAGGAGCTGCTCAACAACTGCACCAGCATCTCCAATAGAGAAACTGCCAATGGGAGCACCAGGCCCCAATTTGGAGTCTGGAGCAATGTGCAAATGAGGATTTCACCAGGTGGAGACAAGCTGGTGTGGACTTGTCCTTCTGACCCAACGATTGTGGGCATGCCTGCAGTATAGGGCCCAGGGTTAAACCTTTGAGCCTCCAGGAGCTTAGCCCCACTCGGCACTGAGGAGCAGCAGAGAGAATCTGCAAACATTGCTTCAGTCTTGGAGTAATGCAACCTCCTCGGCTGGTGCAGTCCCCCTGCTCAGATGAGAACAGCCAGTGTAACTGCATGATTGTGCATCCAGTAGTCTCACCCGCTGCCTATGTCCTGCTTCTTAACCCCCACCCCCACCCCATGCAGTCCCCTGATCTTGCCCCTTCTTTCTGCAAGAAGACTGCATACCTTTTTTCTGGATCAGGAGCCTCTATATCCACAGGAAGGAGAAGAATTTTAACTTATGAAACAACACAAGTTAGTAAATAAATTCGCCAAGCATTATAGACACTAGTTCTCCCTTTCAATGATCTACTGTTAAATATTGAAACGTGTTCTTTATTAAGTGGTTGTTTAACATGCAAAAAGTAATTAATTCTAAATGCAAGACTCAGTCCAGCTTGTAACATACAAGGTGCATGATGTACAAAGCCATCTGCATTTGCAGTCACTGGTTTTACTAGACACACCTCAAGGCATATATGCATATGCCAAAACAGGGCCAAGCCTGAGAAATGTAGCTGAATTTAGTTAGGACATGTGTTACTCAACATCAGAACCTGTTGGGCTTTTGTGGGCCTGTCAGGTGAACAGCTACTTCAGCACAGGTGTTTATTCCTGGACTAAATGATCACCTTTTAAAAAAAAATATTTCTCATAGAAAGAAATATTTCTGAATTACATAAGTATGTATCTGTTTATTCCACTAAGAACTTTTGTAACCTCATACTTGCTGCAAATTAGGAAAGAACATAGTAATCATATTTTAAAGGTTTTCTAAAGCCTAATCTAAATTCCCTACCAACTGTTTTTTGTGTCTTCCCAACTCATACCCTCAAACAAAAATTGGGTTATGTATAATTTAACTTTAATATTTCATTCCCCAAATCCATACCACTCTTAAAAACCTTTTTCATGATTACATCTAATCTCCAAGGGATTAATTACTGGAAGATTAATATATTATATTAACCAAGGCTGTCATTAACAAAAAAAAACATACCCTCAAAAGTCTTGCTTTTGTTACATTAATAAAGTTATCACTGTCATAATGAGCCTCAAATTGTGTGCGATTAGGAGGCCAGGTCTAGGGAGAAGGGGAAGACAGAAACATCACAGTGCCATGGAGTGGGTTCACATTAAAGCAAGATAAAACAATCCAGCATCAGAATTGCAGCCCACAGCTTCTACCAGCATGTAGAAATTCACACCAAAAAATACAGAGAGATTGGAAAGCTCTCTCTGTTCCCCTTATAGTTACCATACATAGGCATAATTTCCAGCTCAAGGACATATACCCATGCTGGCTCTGATCAAGCTAGCACAAAAATAAAATAGTAGCATAGCCCTGGTGGTACAAGCAGCAGGAAGGGTCAGCCACCCGTATACATACCTAGAGTGCCGGACAGGATAGTACTCAGGTAGCTAACCTGTTGTGCCATGGGGGTTATATTACTATTTTTAATGCAATTGCCTGATCAAATTAGTCTGGGCATGTCTACCTGAGCTAGAAATTACACCTCCAGCTCAAAGTATAGACTTAACCCATGTATTTATTGCAGGTCAAATCCTGAAATTGTTATTTGGACTGGGGAGAAAAGAGCTGTCCTACCCCAAAAGGAGCTTAATGCAGCAGAACATACAGTCTCATTGACAGAGCTGGTTGAAAACTCAAAATTCAAAGATCCAGTGACATCTGAACATTTGAAAACCAGGGACATCCGATGAAAGTGTTTCAATTCCCCTCCACATCCCCATTTTGCAATCAACTATATGGCTGGTCAAAATGTTTTAAACTTCAGAATTGTGAATTTTTGGTGGGAGAGGAAAAAAGCAGGAAAAAGTTTTCCCAGAAAAATTCACATATTTTTCTCCTGTGACCAGCTCTAATGATTAAGGTCCTGGTTTGGGAAAGTATCCCTGATCAGGATGGATGCTTAAGCACATGAATAAATCCCATTGAAGGCAATGGGGCTTAAATGCATGTTTAACATTAAGCACGTCCTTAAGTGTCTTCCTGTATCTAGGCCTAACACCTGAAGAATAAGGAGTGAAATTTACCCCTGTGCAGAGGGCCAGCACAAGGGCTTAAGTCTCACTTTAGTGGTGCTGTCCTGTTGCATAGGTTTGTGTTTCACCCAAGTTGAAGAGATACTGATTACCAGATGCATTGTCCTAGACACCCTATTACAGAGAGACAGTGCTGCCAGCTCTCACCATTTTATCATAAGTCCCACAATATATGGTATTTTGTCTTAAAGTCCCAGGTCCTGGAGTCATGTGATAATCTCAGTTTCCTTTAAAAAAAACTAATAGAAAGATATGGCCCTAGTCCTCAGAGAGCAGCTTGAAAACAAACTCTAATAGCTTTTAAAAGCCAGATGGCAAATAATAAATGAACCCCACATGTATTTCTTTAAAGTCTCGTGATATTTAGGCCCTGTATTTTGATTGCTAGGACTGGCAAGATCAATAAATATATGAAATATATATTACATCTATAAATATAAGAAGGTTTCTGACACCAAGGAAGAATTATCTAATGTAATATATAGAGGTATAACTGGGAGTAATTTGATTAAATTAAGACAGGAACATTTAGGAACAAATTCCTCAAAGAGGGATGCATAATGTTGTGAAAACATGGGAGACTGCAGTCAAAGTGAAGTACGCTTATCCCATCCTTTCTTTTTTCCCCCCTTTCCACTCTTTGATACAGAGAAAGGTAACAATAGAAATATGAGCTATGGAAGGACAATTCTATAAAGATGGGCATTGGAGAAACATTCACAAACTAACTCTTCATCCTCCTTCAAAACCCTTTTTTAAACTCTCCTTCGACAGGCAGATTACAAAAAAAAAAAAAAAGATCTTGGCAACGACTAAACTGCTGGTGTGATGAAATCACAGCCTATCATGCTGATCAATACTGTTTCATTGTTCCTTATATTCTCCTCTCTGTATCCACCTGTTCTCGCTTGTCTTATTCTTCCACTGTAAGCTCGTAGGGGCAAGAACTGTCCTTTTATTCTGTAAGTACAATGCCTAGCACAATGAGGTCCTGGTCCATGACTTCAGTTTAAACATCTGCAGGGCGACATACATGGGCTACAGTAGGAAAGGCGCAACCCATGCTTTTGGAACATGGCTTTTTCAGAATTTTAGGACCTATAGTTTAACAACACATATTTTTGACTTGTCTATGTATAATCCAATACATTCTAGGGCCAAGTAAATTTTAAAGTCCTTCACATTGCTTTATACTGCACCAGGATCCTTCCCAGTAATTTCTAGCCCACCAGCCATTCATTTTGTACTACTTCATGTTTTACCTCTGTCACACCTGGAGAGGATCTCAATATAATTATTTTAGATTCTTAAATAAATATTTGAAAGTAGAGCCTAGAAATATTGCTTTGGGTTGAACAAACAGGATTGAGGTTCAGATTTTATGAATTGCAATGCTTGTTTGACAGTCCTTGTATTCAGGTGTGACACTCCAAGTACATTTCTCAGACCTGAAGAAGAGCGCTGTGTAGCTTGAAAGCTTGTCTCTTTCACCAACAGAAGTTGGCCCAATAAAAGATATTACCTCACCCACCTTGGCCCTGGAACTGAAATATTTATTTTACAGAACACGAACATCACAGGCAGCAGCAGCAGTTCAAGCTTCCCCCAAACTGCTCTGCCAATGTGCTACCACTCTGACCTGGAGAAACTACCACAGGATGAAAGACAGTAGTTCAGTCTCTGTACTCACTCAATCTGTGTTGTCTTTGCTGCACCTGTCAACAAGAGTCTTAAATACAGCAGAGGTTTACTAATGTGACACTTGTCAACTAGAGAACAGGTTGATGAATGGGTTGAGACCATCAACTTCTTTCACACCGGGCAACATCCATCCATCAGATAATAAAATTCAGGTACTGCCACCCTAGATTGGATTTGGATTGGCATCCTACAGGTAATGAGTAGAGCTGTGCAGGCACTGGATATTCTGTTTCACAGGAAATTCTATTTCAAATTCCTTTCCATTCTGAAGCAGAACAACAACAACAACAAACAACAACAACAAATCAGTTTCCTGTTAAACAAAATGCTGGGGGGAAAGTGTTTCCGGTTAATGAAAATATTTCCTTTAGATTAAATTTAGGTTTGATTTTTTCTTCATTTTATAATATATAAGAAACAATTTAAAAACTGGATGAAATGTTTCATTCCAAAAAGATTCCGTTTCAACTGTATCTTACCACTTCTTTCCATTTTTCTTTCAAAATGAAATTTTGTTGAAAATGACATGTTTGTATGTCAGGGAGACCTGAAGAAGAGCTCTTTGGAGCTCAAATGCTTGTCTCTTTCACCAACAGAAAGTATACCAATAAAATAAATTACCACACTCACCTTGTTTCCCTCATATCCCGAGAACCAACACTACAAACAACATATTTCCATGAAACATTTAGCTTTCAACTAATCACCATTATCCAACAAAAAAAAATTCTTATGGAACATTTCTAACCAGCTCTAGTAAAAAGCTAAAAAAAACGTAAGTTAAAATTAAAGAAGGCTTTTTCGTCCACAGATCATGAGCATGTTGGATAGGGTACCCAAAACCATTATGAGAGATGATAGTTTCACATTTCAGTTCCATGATACTATCTTTATGGAATAACAATCTGTAGATGTACCTACTGAAAGGTACATGGTCCCTGTCACATGATGCATTAAGTGACTCCTAAAAACTACATTGAGGTTTATTTTAACATCATTCCATTTCTATCATTGATAAGTAAAGTTAGATATTTATTACTGAATTTGGATCATCACTCCATTGCATCTCCATTGCACCTACATTTTAAGTTATTGGGTGTGGTAGATAGATGGAGGTTTGGTGTTAGTTTGAATGTAATCTGATCGGAATAGTATCTCTCAGTGTGAGAAGGAAAACATGTTTTAAAAACACATTTTGGTGAAACTTTAATAGCTATGGGGAATTTGAAGGGTAGGGAGCAGGTGTGGAAAATATGAATGCCAACATTAGTTATGGCACCCAGCTGGGTGCCATAACAATGCCTGAAACAAGATAGTCTAGAGTCAATATGAGTTGCCTTTCCATAACCTTTACTATCATCTTAATTAAAATTTAAGATTACATGCAGCCAGCTCATCAGTATGAAAGCAGTTGTTTCTGGAGCAAAGGGTGTACAGTACTCGTGATTTTCTTAGAGCTCATGGCATGCTGCCCTCCTTATAGGAATTAATGATTCAGCCAAGGATGTAGAGAAATAGTGTACAGACTATGGACCTCTCAAACCTTCCTTTTAAAACCATTTTACTGTTCTTTTACTTGTTCTACTGCATTTAACTGCAACAGTACCTGGACTATGTGCTGTCTCCTGTTTGACTTGACATGGGTCAAGCTGAAATAAACTGGGAATTCCCAGGTACTGCTTGAGTGAATAATATTCACTTGTGGTTTATGTTCAGCAGAATGTAAAATACAGCTATATATAACTTTTACTTCATTCTGAACTCTGACAAGTGTGCCATGGTTTAAAAACTGGGGAACAACGTTGTTTGTATGCTAATAAATAGAAATCCAGGGAACTGTTGAAACTAATTCAGACATTAATAGCCACTTGTTTGGTATACCCTGAACTCTATAGCATGAGCTAGATATACTCACACTAAGTGGTAAATTATGCCATGTGATGCCTTATTGTTTTTAATGGAACCACTAAGTGGGGTAAATCTGGCCCATAATTTATTACTCTGATATGGATCTCTTCGGGCATTTACTTTAATGCTAATCATTGTAAACATGACCTTTTTCAGGAACCTGTAGATAGATGTTTAGTCCTTGGAAATATTAACAGTTAACTATAAAGCTTTACACTTCAAGTATTTGTTTAAACTCACATTTTAACAGCTGTTTTGCACAGGATAAGATACAGCTGAATGTGAACCAATACCCCAAATCCAAATGCTTAGGGGAAATTAAAATCTGCATCTGAACTCTGTGATTTGGGCCTGTCTTTAGTGGAAGTAGCTTGATTGCTGAAGATCCACATCTAGGGTCTGAACCTTCATCCACTGAAGTCAATGGGAGTAGGACCAAGCCTCTATAATACATTGTCACACAAGCCTTTTTAAGGAAAGATTGTGTTCTCGGGGACTGGAACTTTAGCTGTGGCAGCATGCTGCTCATGTCTGAGCTCTGAGATTGCTTCGTTATTCCTCCCATGAGAGTTCAATGGATTTGGTTCAAGCACCATTGAACGTGATGCTGTATTAATTGCCCTGGAGGGTAGCAAGGCCTTTGAACTGTGGCTGTGAGTGATATTTTGCTGTAAGACATGTGTCAGCACTTGGCTGGTTAACTCTGGAGCTGCGTTGTACAGCATGCTGGGACCAAGTATCTGGAAAACTACTTTACATCCTAATCTTACATCTGTTTTCAATCATACTGTGCGATTGACGGGCCATTCTATCAGAGAAGCATCACTCTGAATAGTCACAGTTTAAGTAAAAATATTGTACTGTCAAAGAATATTAAGGATTTGCCATCATCTCTTATAGTTTCCAAAACCAGCTGGCACACACAGGCACTGGGGTGATGTAATGAACTGATGCTCTGCCCTTTCGCCTTTGGAGGAATGGAGAAGTAGTGCATCAGCATTCTGATACAGCAAGTAAAATTAAGCTGGTTCTACAGCTTTCTGCTAAAAGCATCCTCTCTGCTTTGAACACAAAGTCACCATCATCCATGCGCGAAGCAGTTTCCTTTCCTACATCATTTTAGCTTTCTTGTAAAATAGCAGCTTTTGGTTTAATTTAACTATATGACAAGTCAGGGCTCTCAGTATCTATCCTGTTCAAATCAATGGCTTGTGTCTTTTAGTCCTTGATTTGTAAGAAGGCCTCAAGCTGGCCTCGAAGTTTGTGAATGTAACTTTGTGCCTTCAGTTAATTGCAGGCACAATTCATAGCACTTAGTCAACTGTAAAATAGGGATAATGATAACCTTTAAGATGGAGCTAATGATATTGACCTCCTTTGCAAAGTGCTTTAAAAATCTATGGATGAGAAGCGCAATACAAGAGCTAGATACTGTACTATTATTACCTATCTACCTGATACAGTAGCATCAAAAGGTCACAACTGAGACCAAGCCCCATTATGCTTGGTGACATACGTATACTGTGACAGACCCAGACCAGTGGGGTACAGGAGTCTGGTAGAGGGCAAATATACTGGTCACTGGATGAGTAGTTTTCTGTTCCCTGAGTGACCAGAGCAGGGGCTGCACTAGAGTAATCAGGAACCTGCTAGAACCAGTTAAGGGAGGCAGGCAAATTAGGACACCTGGAGTCAATTAAGAAGAAGCTGCTTGAATCAATTAAGGCAGGCTAATCAGGGCACCTGGGTTTTAAAAAGGAGCTCACTTCAGTTTGTGGTGTGAGTGTGAGGAGCTGGGAGCAAGAGTTGCAAGGAGCTGAGAGGGAGAGGGAGAGGGAGAGCTGCTGGAGGACTGAGGAGCACAAGCATTATCAGACACCAGGAGGAAGGTCCTGTGGTGAGAATAAGGACGGTGTTTGGAGGAGGCCATGGGGAAGTAGCCCAGGGAGTTGTAGCTGTCATGCAGCTGTTACAGGAGGCACTATAGACAGCTGCAGTCCACAGGGCCCTGGGCTGGAACCCGGAGTAGAGGGCGGGCCCAGGTTCCCCCCAAACCTCACAATTGACCTGGACTGTGGGTTCTTCCAGAGGGGAAGGTCTCTGGGCTGTTCCCCAACCCACATGGTGAATCTCTGAGGCAAGAAAATCCGCCAATAAGCGCAGGACCCACCAAGATAGAGGAGGAACTTTGTCACAATACATAGTGAGAGACAGTCCCCTGCCCTGAATAGCTTTCATTCTAAATAGAGAAGGAAGTATATTATCTTCATTTTTACAGATGGCCCAGAGAGATTAAATTACTTGCCCAAGGCCACTGAGGAAGAATGTGGCAGAGCTGAGGATTAAACCCAGATCTCAAGTCCCGGTCTAGTAGCTAAACTACAAAACTCTATGAAGTGTGGGGACAGTCTCAGAGTTCATATCTGAAAATCAGGCTCTAATTCTTTTGCATAGATATTTTACTAACCTTTTCAAAAAAATAAAGTATTAAGATAAATACAAAGAATTGCCCAGGCCAGGGCTATATACCCAGATCCCATTGTCAAGTAAAAGGAAAGGTGTAACTCTCCATCTAATCTACCCTTTAAAATAATCACAACACAATCTGTCACAATTTTTGCTCTGGTGGGGGAAGGTAGGACTGCAGATAAATGGGATTAGAGACAGAATGAAGCTGTAGCCCAGCCTAACAGAACAACAGTTTTGCAGGTATGATTTGAGGTGAATTGCTTGGAAGAGAATCTGAAGAGTGCACATGGATTATTGGGACTGAACTATTGGTGATGTATAGCTAACATGTTCACCCACATTTTAGAAACACAATAAGGTTCACTGGTGAAGATGGCATAGGCTTGCACAAGCCCTTGGTTAACTGAGCTGGTCTCCGTGCCTCATAAAGAGCTTGAGCACATTTCTAACCTTTCATCTTAAAAGGGTGCCAGAATCCCCTCCACTCTCCGGCCGTGCACACACAAAAAATCCCCAGGCCATCTCTCTGCATTGTGCTGCAATCATGGTAGAGATTAAACAGTTGCATTTGGGGAAGGAGAGAAGTAAACATTTTGTAGGCCTGCCCAAAGGTACTAAAGCCATGTCTACTTGTTAAACATTTCTGCTGTCTTGGAGGATGACTGAACCAGCTTCTGTTCAAGGGTGCATCTGCTGTTGCCATGGCAGATGCTGCAAGGTGCTGCATGCCCCGCCAGCATCTCTAGAAATGAAGAGGGGTGGGAGGGAAGGTGAGATACACTATGTAGACCCTGGTTCTTCCCCCTCAGAAATTATTTTAGCTGCTTATCGCTGAATAGAACCATGACAATGAAGCAATTGTTCACAACGATTCTGTCTCTCTAAATACATAGAAAACAAAAAAGAGAGAGTGCTACTGAGGATTGTAAAGAATCAAAAATATTTGGAAGGATTGAGGTCTTCTCCATATACCTTAGGTACTTCTATGGCTCCCATCACCATAGTATCTGGGCGCCTCAGAATCTTCAATATATTTATCCTCACCACACCCTAGTGAGGCACAGATGGGGATCAGAGGAACAAAAAAACTAAGCGACTTGCCCTGTCACACAGGCAGTCTGTTGCATAGCAAAGAATTTAACTTTGGTCTCCTGTGCCCCAGACTACTTCTCTAACTAGTGGGAAATCCCTCCTCTCTTCCTTTCAAAGCTTATCAGCTTTGCTTTCTTGGATTATGACTGTTAATATTAAGCAACACTGTTGCTAATCTTCATAGTCATTGTCTGGACTAATCTGGAAGTTGTATGTAGAGATAGGTGGTGTAAAAAGGCCACTATGGGTTCACATAATAAGCACAAGGCATGTTATTCACTATGTTATAAACAGATCTAGTCCCATACAGATATCTAAGGGTACGTCCAGACTATCCGCCGTATCGGCGGGTAGCAATCGATTTATCGGGGATCGATACATCGCATCTCGTTAAGACGTGATTATCAATCCCCGAACGCGCTTCCCCATTGACTCCGGAGTGAGCAGTGGTAGCGGAGTCGACGGGGGAGCCGCGGCCGTCGATCCCACGCCGTGAGAACCCAAGGTAAATTGATCTAAGAAACTTTGACTTCAGCTACGCTATTCACATAGCTGAAGTTGCGTATCTTAGATCGATTTCCCCCCCCCCTCAGTGTAGACCAGCCCTAAGTAATGGGAGATGGTGCACCAAATGGAATGGATATAGCATCACTATTCACAGACACTATATATAGTAATTACTGAGTAAGATATCTTGGGGAAGTAAGGGTCTTCCCCTAGACCCTTATTTTGAATTCTAAAATATCAAAACAAAATTAAAAAACATTAGCTACCCTTGCTAGAAGTAAAACTCCAGGTTTACTTTTTCATTTACTGATTACATGACTACCTGAAATATTTAGGACATACTTGAAAGTTGAAAAGGTAGACAGGGATGGTATTTTAACATGAAAGGAAGTTGTCTTTTTGTGTCTCTTGCAATATTTCAGACATTGGTGTCTAACAGAGGAGTGCACTCTGACAGAAAAAGCCCACAGTGTAGTCAGTCATTTGATCTATGACATAGAAGTAGCCTATATGTTCATGGTAATGTGGACTAAATAATAGATGTGTCATTAATGAAATACCTGAAGCTTTGGGCAATAGAAAAATATAGATAAATTCCTCTAATGACTTTCCTTATCCAGCAAGATGGGCCCAATTCTGCTTCCACTGAAGACTATGCAAATTTTGCCATTGTCTTCTACGGGACCAGGGTCTGGTCCTCATATGTTCTTTATACACCAAATACACAACTCAATGGATACTTTAAAGAATCAAAAGTAAAAATCCCCCATTTCTTTTTTTAATTAAAAATAAATCTTTTAAAATGCTTTTGAAAGTGCATTCCCTCCACTCAAAGGCATGATCATGCTTATTGAAATCAATGGAAAATTTCATATGAATATCAGTGGACATTGAAATCCAACCCAGAGTAATCTCCTTGATGAGCAGCAGAGTATACTGTGTGCCATAGTGTTTCCCACCTTGTTATTGGCCCCAGCTATAGTACTGGGGGATAAAACAATTCAGGTAAACTTGAGCTGTTGACTGCCAGAATCCATCTGTTAGCCTAAAGGTTGTCTTTAACATGCCCTAAAATGTTACCACATATTGAGCTTGGAAGGAAAAACAGCTAGCTTGTAGTTTTAAATTTGAACTGTCAAAAAAGAAAGTTTCTGCAGTAAGTAGCAGTGTAGTTTACCAGCTACTATCAAGACAGTCCATCAGGCTGAGTTCACATGTAAATTGTAAAGTAAATCTGACAGTTAAAATATTAATGCATCCACCTGGTTCTATCTTATGCACTGCAATAGATTTTTAGAAAACATCCTTTATATCCATTTCAAATCTAGCTGATTTTTCAGGTTGACATCACCTAATCCTAAATCTAATTTGAACTAGCCATTCAGAAATTATTCTATTTTTGTATTGTAAACATATTTTAGTGTTATTTACTTTGCTTGATAGCTAGTTTTCTATTCATTATTTTCCATGATGTCACACTTCAGTGTGATACATGTCTCTCAACACCACAAATATACTATACCTTTATAATTTCACTCAAATAAATGACTGCATCTTCTGTAAGCATTTGGATGTGCATTGAGATATCGCCTTATAGTCTTGCTCTGCAGTTCTGATTCTACACAAAGAATACGTCTATGGCCAGAGAAATGGAAAAAGGAAAATGGCCAGGACTAAATTGAATACAAACACCCTGTTGTCCCAAGAAAATATCTGCTCCTGAATCTCAACAATGGACATGAGGCCTTAAAAGCCCTTAGCGCCTGTTTAGAAAGATACTATGGTCCACGACCTGAAACTACAAGGAGTTTAGCACCTCCGGAGGATACTGAGCAACTTCAATTCCTATTGAAATCTATGGGCAATGAGGACAGTCAGCACCTCACAGGACAATCTCAGTACCTTGCAGAATGGGCTGTACGGGAGGTACGGGCTGATTTACTGGGTTCCACGTGTCCTAGAAAAAAATAGTCTCTGAAATCTCTTTTACTATTAGGAGTCCTTTGTAATAGGCAGGTTTAATGGAGGAAGAATGAAAAAAACATTGTTCTCAAATGCATCTTGTAAGTAGTAAATTGTAGGCTGTGAGAAGGCACAAAATTGAAGGCATTGCTAGTCTATTGAACAGGAATGTCTTCAGTCTTCATTAAGATTAGTATTTGTATTTACCCTCAGATCGGAGGAAAAAATATCTACCCCTTTCTGTACCCATAATATAGCTTGAGCGCTGTTTTTAAAAAGTGTTCAACACCTACACAGGATTCATTCTCCTGTTTGTGAACATAGATATACAAAGATTGTAACCCAGTGATAATTTGAGAGATGAAATTATAAATAAAAATAGCATCCTCCAGTCATTTCTTTCAGTAATTGTATGTGACCTTTATTTTCAAGTTTACTTTTTGTTCATTACAAAACTCTGCTTCACTTCATAACCCAATCAGACACTTGGTTTTAGAAATAAGCTTCTGCCTCAATCTTCTATGTTATTTATCAAACCACTCCATCTGCTTCTTAGTGAACCTTTTAAAAAGTTACATGTAGAGTATAAACAGGAAAAATAAGAGTTTTGTCTTTTTTTTTGCCAACCTTGTTTGATCTTGCACTAAACACTAGATTCTGTAAAGAAGAAATGTACATCTAATATTTGTTAAATATACACACTACATTGCTTTTGGGCAATATTGTGTCTATAAGAACCTGATCCAATGACAAGACTCCAGTTGACATCAATAAGAGCAGGATTAAACCTTTACAGAACATTGTACTACACATACTTGACTGGGGACCAAGCTCTCAGAACTGAAGAAGGTATAAAGAATACCAGACACATCCTCCCATAGGGGACTATAACCTGCATTTGCAAAAGGTTCTTTCATCAGATTCTAATCTGGCACTACAATAATGGTGTTTCCCAGTAAATATTGCATATAAAAACATCCAGCACCATTGTACTTCCTGCTTATGACCAGGATGAAGATTGGATAAACCAATATACTAAAAGGAAAGTTATTTTCAGTGCATTTGCAGTCCCTGATTTTTAAGGCTCTGATTTAAACAACACAGACATTTTGTTAGGTTACCAGAGAAAATACCATTTCTCAGTGTTCTAAACACTGAATTAATGTTTCTTGAATTTCTTGGTAATAGACTTGATCCTAAGTGCACTGAAGTAAATTATAAAGCTCCCGCTGAATTTCATGGTGCAGGACCAGAGCCAAAGCTGTTAAGTTACTTTCTAATATATAAGCAAAATCATTCATTTTATAAGAATATTACCCCTCTCAATATGATCCCACAGAACTGGTTGGCTGGTCTACCCCTAAACTCCTGGATTCCCCAAGATCTTTTGAGGCCTATCCCTGGGCCTCCTCATCATTGCTCAGCTTTTCCTCAGCCCTCACCCTCCTTCCTCACCCCACAACACAGTCCTCTTAGGCAGAACACCTCCCACAGGGTTAATCTGACTGGATCCAGTGGATTTTCAAAGGGTTCAATTGTACTGTAAGTGCTGGGAGAAGAGGAGGGCACTGGCTAGGTTCAGCTCTTCCCCTCCCCACTGAGACCACAGGAGGGGTATTGGTACCTCTCTTTAAAATTCACTCCTCCCCATTTAGAACAAGAGGGAGGAGCTGCTGCTGCCACCAAAAGCTATTTACTCCACTCCATACTAAGACCAGTGAGGAGATGTGATTATTTTCTTCCTCCTCTCCACTGAGCTCATTGGAGTGGGCAGCATTTCCCTCCTTCCTCATGCCATGACTAGGAGGAGGGGGAAGTAACTGCTAGAGGCAGAGAAGAGCAAGCTGTGCCTGGAAGGGAGTGAGGAGGACTGATCAGCAGAAAACCCAAATGTCAGCCAAGAAAACAAAGTGTGGCCATATTTGTATTGCTAAAAATGACAAACATTATCAAGGACCCAGGGATAATACACATTTGCTCGCTCTCTAAAAGACTGCAATTCCTAAAATAGGTAGTATATACCATTATAAGATCTTAGGTTGTAATAAAATCTCTTCCAGCAAGAATGACATAATACACCTTAAATTACTGTCACAAGATTATCAGATTTCAATCGTATTGCTGCCTACACTAGTCATTCCTCTATTCTTTCTCTGACATGGTAAATTTTGATGACAATGGCCTAATCCCTGACAAATCTCCCTTTGGTTTCAACATCAGCATTTCTAAATGCTGACCTGTGTTATGTTACACCATTCCATATGGTCAAACAATGACCAAGGACACATTTTTATCTCTAATGCAAATGCCAAATTTTTCATTTTTCTTAAGGGGAAAAAAAAGAATGTCTGTGGCTTCTCTCTTATTCCAATTTCAGTTATCCTGTTATTGAGGTTTGTGTGAAAGAACTTGGCTTGGACTCTCTATTAAAATTCACAGGCAGCTTTAGATCTGGAGCTGAAGGATTCCCACTGGCCTTCATAAAGTGCCCTGATGAGAACATTTGAAGCTTGCACCATCCTGGAGCCCCACAATCGCTACTTGTCACGTAACTGACCCCATACCAATTGACTGCCTTTTGAAACAAAGTACATTAGAACATTTGGACATTACAGTAAATCTTACTGATAACATGTTTCTTGATTCTTCTGATTCCACTGTGCCTGTGACTCACCAAGTTGCTAATAGACATTTTTTCCTGTTCAGTACAATCACTTATTTTTCTTATGAGAGATGCTATACAAAAATATCATGAAGCATTTCACTTCAATTCAATTTGAGTTCATCAGTGTGGAGAGACAAAGACTTCCTTCTCCTCTCCCCCAGCATGCCTCTTTCTTTTATTTTCTCCTTGCCCACTCTGTACAAAATACTGAGTGCTTTTAGGGTTTGATCTTGCGAGTTATTGAGAATTCTAGCCCAAACCAGCAAAGTACTCAGGCATGTGTGTAACTTTAAGCACATAAGTTGTCCCATTAAAGTCATGTGCTTTGCTGGACCAGGCCAAAGTGCTAAATACCTTTACCTCAGTCAATAAGGTTGGTAAGTATTTGTATCCCCCAATGACAAATAGGACAACTAAGGCAGGGAGAAAGAGAGAGCTGAAGCAACTTGTCCAAGCAATCCAATGTTAAACCAAGATATGGAATGCAGGAGTTCCTATTTCTAAGAATATAAAACAGCCTATAGAGATCACAAACCACGACCCTCTCCATGAAAAATCTAATCAAACATATCTTATAAAAGTCTAGATAGATAAAATGAGAGATGAGGCTTCACCCTTCATTGTGTCCACATGCAGAACTGGCCACCATTTCTTGTAAAATAACAGAAGAAAAGGTCCAAGGGAAAACAATGGAAGTTGTTAGACATATGGGAAGGTGGATTTACATGTCGTAGGAGAAGCGTAAACTGGCCAGGCAACCTCAGGTGTCCACCTCATAGCCTGAGATCTCGCTACAGGTTCTGCCTCAGTTTTCCTCTTCAGCTCAGGACCCCCTTCAGCTCATACTCCCATTGTCTTTCCCACCAAGGTCTCCCAGGCCTTCCCTGCCCAAAGCCTTTTCCTTGAAGACTCAGTGTTCCCTGCTGTAGCTTAGTCACTGTCTAGAAGTCTCTGTGACTGTCTCTCTCCCTGAGTATCCCCGCTCTCTGCAGCTTCCTGCTGCTCTTTATAGGGGAACTGGCTCCTCCATACCCAGTTGGTTCTACTAATTAAATCCCACATCTCATTCCAGGTGTGACAGGCAGGGTTAATTACATGAGGCGGGATGGATCCAGGCTACCACATTACAAGGAGTATTTTAAAAGTTTAAGACTGTCTTGTTTACAAAGGAAAAGAGCAAGAGGAACTGATAAAAAATTGGATAAACACTCGCCTGTAAAATTTAAAAATATTGACTATTTTCCATTTGAGGGGGGGTTGCATTTTTATTTTTTGCAAAATATTTGATCAACGGCTGTTAATTCTCCTTTTTTTACAGAGTGCAATACAATTAATAATATCCATCCTATCACACACAGTTTCCTTTTTTTTCCTTTTGTCTTTTGCCACTCTGTAATTTTTCCAAAGTTAAGGAAATGTGAAAAGTTACAGCATCATGGCTGTAAGGAGAAATTAAATTAAATTAAAAAAGGAAAATGTGAAAAAACTCTAGACATTATTTATTCTACTGTATTCAGTGGCCCCAATAAAGTGTTTTCAATATAACTCCACTATTTGGCAAGAAAAAATTTGGTCAAAAAATTTCAACCCACTCTAGGTAAAGCATATATGATAAAGAATAGTTTAATTTAGCCCAGTTGGGTGGTCCCATTTACCTTGGCCCATAATACAGCACAAATCAAAATTTGGACCCTAATCTTACAAAGACTTATACAAGTGATTAAATTTATTCATGTGAGAAGGCCCACTGAAGTTAATAGTATTACTCACATGTGTAAAGATAGGTACACACACTTTTTATAGAATCAGGGCCTTGACTGAGTTTTGCCTAGGGTTTTTGGTTCATAACCTGAAATTCAGATACGAATAAAAGATGTTTTAATCCATGTAACCCAAAAAGAGGTCATATGAGCCTCTGAGACCACGGCTTGACTGAAAAATGAATGAAAATTATTCTGGGTAGTCTAAAGCATCACATCAGCAGCTGACCTTTTGCAAGGCAGAATGAATGTAGCATCTTAACACAGGAGACATACACGATGCCATATCTACCTTCCTTTTCTCTTACTACAAAACAAGTCATTCTACCTGAGTCTAGGCATTTGCTCCTTGTGTTTAGAAAACCTAACAGCTTCCATATTTTCATTTCTGCTCCTCACATACAGGTAAACAAGGTCACAGAAGAACAAAATGCTGAGCTCCCATGTTAAATCTGAGAAGTGTGTGTGGGGTTTTTTTAAGCAACACAAAAATATAAATCAGATTTTTGTTGAGAAAATAGACAATGCCCCCTCTGTTACTGAACTTCCAGGAGAAAAGGCAGGTCACTAAAGATAACTTGAAGGCAGGTTGTCATCCAAATATTTTTATGATGTATGGGAAAGAGGAGGAATCACTGTTGGGTTTTTTGTTTATTTGTTTTAAGTCTTCTAAAATATTTTCTTGTAGTATCCAGTGTTGTACTGAAAATCAGTCCCAAGATTCTGCATGCTGTATTTGCTTTCTCAGTCATCCCTAGCTCTTGCATCTAGTCTCACCGGATAGCAGCTGAAAACTGGGTTTGATCCCACGTGGTAACAGTGCATGGTACCCACAGACCCAGCAGGAGAAATGGTCATGAAAAGCAAGATACTTAACAGATTTGCTATGTGATCTTGTAGCTAGAGATGTGGAGGTGTTTAAGATGACTTTTTCATGCTCCAAATAGCAATTTTCTTCCTATGAGAACTGTCTTGTTTTCAAAGGAAATTTGCAATGCCACTGAACCTCCAGACCATACGAGGTCTAATATCTAGTATTCATCTTGATTACTTTTGTCTTCTAAGCCAGCATGCATGATATAAGGTAATAATTACAATGGAATTGAATAAATGTAATGTTACAGGATGGGTAAATTGGTCTGTATAAAATATTGCACCTTAATTACATCAAATTTAAACAAACCCCCTTTGACATTTGAAACAAGACAATGATTCTTCTTCTTCCTACACCCCTATGTTCACTTTTTTACCCTTTGGGGTTCCAGCATTGATTCTTCTGCTCCAAGTATCAGAAAAGAGCCTGTTCTGCCAAATCAGAAACTGGAAGCACCATCAACCTCACAAGGGAACCTATTTCTCCAGTCGTCCAATTTAACACTGGGACATTCGGGTGCTTCTCCAAAACAAGTTGCTAAATCTCTTGAGGTTTGGCCTGCACTAGCAGTTGCAACAGCTAGCCAGAAAGTTGCCATCAAAACAAAAATTTTAACAACAACCAGAACATTCTTTACAAAAATTGTTCATGAACAATATTTTCCAACCAGCTCTAATAATCTATAGAAACATGTAAATATTATGTATGTGTGCATGCATGCTCTACCAATAAGTACTTGTTCAGTATATTTGCATGCACTAATAATAAACTCTAGTAACTTGTATTTAAAGAGCAGGGAATTGGTATTCATGCTTTCTGACTAATCAAGTGTTTCCCTAGAAATCACTAGGAAGCAAGCAATTACACGGAGGTCAAAACTCAAGATATGGCAGTAACCTACAAGCATAATGCCTTAGCCTAGGGTAGATATTTTTATGTGTGTGTGTGTGTGTGTGTCTATATATATATGTGTGTCTATATATATATATATATATATAGCTGCCAATGTAATGGACCAATGTTGAATCCCTTATGTCCATGTTTGGGACACAAACCTCTGGAAGGTGGTATAGCCATGCATCATGCACCTGAACCAAAACACAGTAGTTCTCTGGTGGTGATCAGATCTTTATAGACAAATAGTCCTTTGAAGGAATTAAATTACAGCACATGAAGGTAGTGTGTGCAGCAAATCCAAACATTAATCTTTTTGTATATGATGGTATCTTGAACAGGATTGAAGCCCTACTGTGCTAGGCACCATTCCTGACCCAAAGGATTTACAATCTAAGGTCCAGCTGATCCTAGAAGCATATTCACATGAGTGCAAGTGTCCTCCAGCGAGGATCAAATGTCAAGATCAGGGTCTGAGACAGGAATATCAAGTAGTAAATAAATTTCATCTTTCTGAGAGTGGAACACTTGTATGAAAATTGTGTCCTTCAGTTTGACTTTCTCTCCTACCAAGAGTGCTGTATTTATGATCAAATGTCAGATTGACATGACTAAGTTGTACTGATTTGCCAATACTATTAGCTTTTCTGATCTGATAAAAGTGATAGCTTCAGAAATATTTTACTTTCCAAAGAAAAAGGAAGATCTCAATGTCCTTTTATCATTATTATTTAACACTGATCATACCCATGAATTCTTCAGTAGTGTTTCACTTGAAGGATTGCATTGGTCATTCACAAAGTACTGAGATGGGACTGAGATACATGCCAATAGACAGAGAAATGCAATTTATTTGGTGAAAGTCAAACAATGCCAGTAATCGTATTTATTACTCTCATAATTCCAGTCTATTTTACTCTCCCCTCCCCCCCAAAACAGGAATCACTATCACACTAAGATCTCCAAGAGTATGTCTACCTTGCTATTGGGAAGTGATACTGCAGCATGTGTAGCTATATTGTTAGCTTGAGAAACGACAGCAGTGAAACCAAGGTAGCGCAGGTGGCAGCCGCTCGAGTATGCACCCAGGGGTCCTGGGAAGGGTGGCACTGTACTGCCCAGGCTTCACTGCTATTGTTACTTGTGCTAGTTTTGATCTAGCTCAATCAAAACTAGCTCAGGTATATCCACACGTGCTGCAGTCACACCTCCCTCTTGCAGCGTAGACATAACCTAATGTTCTGCTGCTGCTCCATAATGCACTATAACACACACCCCACCCCAGGATGCACTTACAGTCGGTTTTTAAAAGGTATTTAGTACTGTCAGAAAAGCATGAAATACTGGACTATCAGACCAGCCTGTTGACACTTAAGGAACAGGTTTCTATTTGTTTTAAAGTCATGAAAATCATGTATGCTTAGCCCTGGCAGGGAAGGGCAGAATTTAAAGCATATCACCCATGCATCTGTCATTCACTTCCCTCCCCTCCTCCTAGTATGGCAGATGCAGGGAGCAGCATAAATGACTTCAAAGGAAAGGACACAAGACACAATAATGTAGCGCTATTGAGGGAGGGAATTCAATGAAAATCTTTGCAGGTTTAAAAAAGACTCACAAGAAAGTACTGGGACCTCCCGGAATACTTGTAAAAGCAGAAGTGTTAGATACTAGTCTGGGTACTTACAGAAAGTGTGATTTGGTTGTTCATAACCCAAACCTAAAACTCTCACACAGACAGAAACAAAGAAAGAATCATAACTGGCTTTAGAAAGGCATTACATGTTAGGGCAGATTCTCAGCAGGCGTAAATTGGAATTGCTGCATGGAAGTCAATTGCCCCAGTTTACATCAGCTGAGAATCTAGTCCTTAGAGCTCAACAGAGCTGGGAAAATAGTGGGAAGCAACATTCCAAAAAATCTGAGCATTCTGAAAATCAGCTGGATTTGGCGTTAGCATCCTCCCCACTTCCTTTCCACCCTCTCTCCTTTTGCAAAGTTCTGTTCACATGACTGTTCATGTGAAATGAATTTCAGACCCTTGGTTCAGATTCATTTAAACAAAAGACAAAAATGCACTAAAAACACAAAATGGAAGTTTCTGAGTGCAAGCTGCAGTAGTTTATAAGAGTTTGGTCACCTGGTATTGTTCCTGTTCACTCTTTGTTTAGCCCTATCACACAGCTTGCATAGTGAATTCCAAATATCTAATATTCACGACAGACAGACAATGAACAAACTGTACCCTGAAATCTGATCATATAACTTATTCCTTATACAGCTCTGAATAATGAACAGATTCTTGAACTAGTGCCTGGACAATTTGAAAAATAACAATGGACTCAGTTCACTGAATCAGCTATTCTCTGTAAATTATTTCATCAACTCTAGAACCTACACTGGTGTCATAGCTGCACTCTTAAGGGAGTGCAATAGACAATCAGAGAAAGGAACTGAAGAGTTGCAAAGATAGTCACCATTTGGAATTTTAATCATGCTAACTTCTAATTTTTGTTGATTGTTCTGATTGCAACCTTCTAAAGGTGAGTGCTGTCTTGTAAACAGCTGATCATGCTGTTGGCATCTAACAAATATTAATATCTTTTAAATAGATGCAGTTTAAGAACACATCTAAACACATCCATGCATTTTAACAGCAAGATATATCATTACAGCTAGTTGAAATTTTTCCAAAGTAACATTTTTTCTGTCAGAAAGCACTGTTTTGTCAAAATCAATACTTTATGCAGGAATGTGTCAATTTTGTTTCAACCTTACTGGAACAGAATATTATGAATTTTCATTTCAAAACAACTTTTAATTTTGAAGTTTATTTTTATTGTTATAAATTATAATGTGAAATGTAAAAGTCAATAGCAGAACAAGTTTTTTGATTTTATCAAAATGGAATGTTCCAACTGACTCGGAACAATTTTTTCTTCAAACATTTCATTTTGTGGAAAATATTGATTTTTTGTTTGTTTTGATTCAGAATGAAAACAAGTCCCAAAATGTCAGAATTTCCCCGGAATGGAAATTCCAAGTTTTGACCAGCACTAATACCTACAAGTTTAGTTTTAGAAGTTTATAGAAAAACGTAAAGCTACTGCTAAACTACTAAATGGAAAACTTGGAAAAGTAAAACTGGCCCCACATTTTATATTATGAAGAAAGACAGATTATTGCTTGTTGTGAAACTGTCATTATTTCTCAAGTTCCTGTTTACCAAGAATGTTTTTTTATGAAAGACTCTTCTATAAAGAAAACCTTCAGGGCAGGGCTGACAAAAAAATGAGGCCACCTTGTTTTTGTACAGATGAGGATTTGTATGTATGAGTTCTGTTTACCATGAAAATAACTGTATCTCAAGCACCTAATTCTAATAATATTTACTGGTATGTCTATGATTATCAGAAATTAATTATCACTAGAATCCATTTCTTAAATCCAACAGATAAATAATAACTTGAAATCAAAAACAACAAGGAGTCTGGTGGCACCTTAAAGACTAAACAGATTTATTTGGGCATAAGCTTTCGTGGGTAAAAACCTCACTTCTTCGGATGAGGTTTTTACCCATGAAAGCTTATGCCCAAATAAATCTGTTAGTCTTTAAGGTGCCACCAGACTCCTTGTTGTTTTTGTAGATACAGACTAACACGGCTACCCCCTGATACTTGAATAACTTGAAATGGCATTTATCAGGAAACATCTGAAAAATGGAAATTTTCTCTCATGAATTGAGTGGCATTGAAATTGCTTGCTATGCCCGTCTGATTTTAGCAATGACTCTGGTATTCCTTATACAAGATCACTACTTAATGAGATAAAATACATGAAAATGCAGTGTTATTAATATATCCCTTTTCCAACCATCCCCCACAACCCACCTCCAACTAAAACTAAGAAAGGGCATATAAGAGAAGCAGTTTTGAGAGAATGCCAGTATTCAGGACCCCCTCAGTGTCAGGAAATTATGAGTTTGCTTCTGGGAAATATCTACCACAGCGAACTGTGAAGATAATGACATCAAAAAATGATCTGCACCTCAAGAATAATGATAATTATTCAAGATGAATTTTTGATGACATCTCCACTTGCCAATTAGTTTGCTAGTCACCAAAGAGCACATTTGGCAAGGGCATTTGAGCAGAGCACTGAAAAAATAACAGGAGAAAGGGAGATGAAAGGGGGCCCAATCCTCTACTCATTTACATCAGCTTAGGTCGGGGTTATTCCATGGAAACCAGCAGAGTTGCATTCTCTTTAAACCAGTGTAACAGAGAGGAGAATCAGGCCTTTGGCCTTTATAGCTATTGTTGTTATTTTATTGCTTACTAAAACAGTAGGGGCATATCCTCAGCTGTTATAAATTGGTATAGCACCATTAAAGTGAATTTGAGCAATAACAAGGCCCAGTGCCAGACCAGGCACTAGCATACCTTAGAATGTCCTCTTACATTGGCTGTCCATGGCCCACTCTGGCAGCCAGGAATCAGCTAGACATGGGGATGGCCCAGTCTTGCCTTATTTTACCCAGCCATGCCCCCTATACCACAAAGTGGTGTGGCAAAGGAGCTAGCGAATTGCTAAAATACAGGGGGAATCTCCACTGGCTGGAATTTGGGCCTACTGAGCATTGTCAAATTGGTGCAACGTAGCCCCAATGCTCTGGAGATTTGAACTATATTTCCAAACAATTCTGTTTGTCTGAATGGAGGGAGGGAAATAAACTAAGATCATTTGTCCTGATTTTCCCTCTTCCTCTTGCAATGATAGGATCTTTGAATTTTGCAGTTATGCAAGCTGGCTAAGAGAAGCTTGGTCTTTTGACTCAAAGCCAGGTTAAAAGATCTTTTTAACGAGTGCCAGCATTTACTGTAGTGGAAAAATATACAGCAGAACCTTGTGGCTTGTCATTCTCAAAAATCCTACTAAACCCCCTAGGATTATCTTTTCCTGTGCCATAAATTTGTTTGCACCCAGTCTCCAATCACCCTCTGATCCTGTGTTGTTTTCTAAGATAGATTTGGTTACTAATTTTTTTACATGAAGCTAGTACTCTGTGCCGTGGATTATTAGCTATTTTCCCATAGCTGCATAAAGCACAGCTCCTTCTGTCTGAGAAGCTATTGGGACAGCTGGTATCTAACTGAGAGATGTTTATTTTAGACTTGCTTTCAAGCAGATAAGCACAGTGCACCAAAGGGAGCTCATAAAGAGATATGGCAAAGACCTCTCTTAAACAAGTCTAAAGAAAGTCTAAAATTTAACCCATATCTCAGTGCTGGAAAATATAAACAAATCAGTTGGGTTGGATTTAGCCTAGTCTGACTTAAAATGGTTTTCTGCAATGCCATCAAGCATTAATATTGACATTTAAGATGCTATGTACACTCAATATGCTAGACATATACCAGACAATTTGCCATCAATGCAAGCAAATGGCTCCTCATTTGTGAGGTTGAGTTGGGATGGAGTGGTCATTAGCATCTTATGGCCCCATAAAGATTACTGAGAAAGGATTTTAATGCTAAGACAGCTCCAGAGTACACCTTGTACATTCTGGATTTGCTGAATCAGCCATCTGTGGATAGAATGAATCAATACTGCTTTAAATTATATCTTCATATTAACCACAGAAGTATCTGTGCTCGGTCTTATGACTTTGGTCGCACTGGTCCCAAAAAATGCTTACAAGTCTTCCTAGTGATGACAAGGCCCTACAAAGAAAAGGTGAGCTAGTCACTTAAAGTGACTTCAATGGAGTTACTCTAAATTTTCCACAGGTGTAACTGAGCAGGATTAGATGACACTTGTGGCCAGTCTAGGCTACATTTTATACTAATGCAGCTATGCCCGTGCTAAAACACACAATTCTGTCAAGTGTGGATGCATCCTAAGATGGTCTTATGATCATTTCACCATCCAGGTTCTGCAGTTCAGCAATAAAGCCAGGGTTTCCCGCATTTAGAAATGAGGGAGTGTGTTACGTTCCCTTAAGCAAAAACATGGTATTGTCGATGTGTTTATTTTCTGACTTCCTGCCAAAGAGGAAAAGCAAATTAACAATTTCAAAGAGCAGTCATTGGCGACAACTTGCCTTGGTTATGTTTATTTCCAGAGAGGAGCTGGGACGAAGGGTGATCTAAAGCAGTGACATGTCCTGCTCGCTGCTGGGTAGCTAAACCAAGACTAAACTAACAAACTCTTTTGGTTTGTAATCAGGTTATAAAAATAAAGTGCAGCAAACAGAAACAACTCTTTTTTTGTAAGTAATTCATGTGCTTTGTCCAGGCCTTAATTAGATCACATGGTAAGAGACATTTAAAGATGGCTTCTTATAGACACCGTTCCAGACATGCTGGGCTTCTGATATCCTCACCTCCCTACACCTTGCTCAATAAGCCTTATAGCAATAATTACGTAGGCAGGTGACGTTAAAGGGAAATTCAATAGGAACCTTATCAAAAGACAATAGTTGGGAATTGGCATCCTTACTATAGTATCTTCAGCCCAGATCCTTCCGTGTATTTAGGTGCCTATCTCCCAAAGAAATCAACTTGGATCTTCCTGCCTTTCTAATTTGACCTCAGTGAAAAGGGCTACTATAAGATCTGTATGATGCTTTATGTCTAGTGTTATCTAAAGGCACGGTAAACTTGCCATTATTGAAAAGTGCAATGGAATTAAATAGGGTTCTATAGAAATTACACTAAAAATCTATAGAATTGAACAGAGAATTGGACCATTTTTATATGATTAATTGACCTGCTATATAGAATTCTGTTGCAGGATCAGTTCCTAAAATGCCTGCTCCCACTGATGTCATTATCAAAGCTCCCATTGAGATCGGGATTGTGGCCATAATTCTCTACGATGGTTTAGAAACCCTATAGAAAGCTTAGCATTCTCTACTCAATTCGGAAGGAGCTTTTCATAAGAGGCTGGAAAGTCCTCTAGACATTTCCATTTGCACCCCCATCCACCCTGCTCTAAGAGTCCTTTTTACAGGCAGTGCTGCCCCTGAAAATGTGCAGCCAACATGAAATCTGACTGAACATTTCACCTGTGTTAACTGCATGTTCATAGAAGGACATTAGAAGTACAATAGACAATTGCTGCTGAGGCTAATTCTTGCTGCTATTCTCAATATGGAATGTTATGTCAGCGCACATTGGTACTGGGAAAGCCATTTCAGTAATTTGTCTCTATTTAGCAAGAGACTGCTGCACTTCTCATAACCCAATGGGTTTCTTGCACTAACTATAGAAGAAATGGCTATAAAGGTAAGGTGCCAATTTTTTTCCTTACTAACTTATGTACAGCCTCACTATAGATGCTCTGTGGCTCTTTTACAGATAGAGATTGTATACAGTTTCCTATGGTGCTTCTATAAAAATGTTCTTTCAAATTATATCTCAAGGCTTGGAACTCTTCATCACAGTAAAAAGAACAGGAGTACTTGTGGCACCTTAGAGACTAACAAATTTATTAGAGCATAAGCTTTCGTGGGCTACAACCCACTTCTTCGGATGCTACTCTGAAACCTTTCATCACAGTACAAATTTTTCCTGGGTCAACTTCATGAGTCACTGTTATAGCACAAGGTGAACCAGATTGGATAAAATAAGACTTTCCCACCCAAACATACACTTCAAAAACGGGTGTACCTTTAAGATTCTGAGACACTAGAAAGCTTTTTTTTGTTACTTGTCTAGTAAAACTGGAATTGTATTTGATCAAAATGTATGGTTTTCTGAACGTGACTGGATGGTGACTTGCATTCTGGAGTGTTAAGCTTTTATTTTAAACGATCAGAGAAGAGAAAGGTCCAGTGGAAGCTAAATCAATCTTGGGCTAACAGATTCCCAGCTATGCCAGAGTGGATCAGAAGGAGAAAGTAGAACTGCCCTCTTGGTCCATCACTTGGGACCTCCAGAACAGCCTGAGAACCTGCCCATTATTCCATAAAAAAGCTGTAATGGGGAAGGGGCATTTAGGTAACTATTTGGAAAGACGGATGGAACTATGATGTGATTGGAATAACAGAGACTTGCTGGGATAACTCACATGACTGGACTACTGTCATGGATGGATATAAACTGTTCAGGAAGGACAGGCAGGGCAGAAAAGGTGCGGGAGTTGCATTGTATGTAAGAGAGCAGTATGACTGCTCAGAGCTACAGTATGAAACTGCAGAAAAACCTGAGAGTCTCTGGATTAAGTTTAGAAGTGTGAGCAACAAGGGTGATGTTGTGGTGGGAGTCTGCTATAGACCACCAAACCAGGGGGATGAGGTGGACGAGGCTTTCTTCCGGCAACTAACAGAAGTTACTAGATCGCAGGCCCTGGTTCTCATGGGAGACTTCATTCACCCTGATATCTGCTGGGAGAACAATACAGTGGTGCACAGACAATCCAGGAAGTTTTTGGAAAGTGTAGGGCAGTGGTTCTCAAAGCCAGTCCGCCGCTTGTTCAGGGAAAGCCCCTGGCAGGCCAGGCCGGTTTGTTTACCTGCCACGTCCGCAGGTTCGGATGATCGCGGCTCCCACTGGCCACGGTTCGCTGCTCCAGGCCAACAGGGGCTGCGGGAAGTGATGCGGACCGAGGGATGTGATGGCCGCCCTTCCCGCAGCCCCCATTGCTTTCCCTGAACAAGCGGCGGACCGGCTTTGAGAACCACTGGTGTAGGGGATAATTTCCTGGTGCAAGTGCTGGAGGAACCAACTAGGGGCAGAGCTCTTCTTGACCTGCTGCTTACAAGCCGGGAAGAATTAGTAGGGGAAGCAAAAGTGGATGGGAACCTTGGAGGCAGTGATCATGAGATGGTTGAGTTCAAGATCCTGACTCAAGGAAGAAAGGAGAGCAGCAGAATACATACCCTGGACTTCAGAAAAGCAGACTTTGACTCCCTCAGGGGACTGATGGGCAGGATCCCCTGGGAGAATAACATGAGGGGGAAAGGAGCCAGGAGAGCTGGCTCTATTTTAAAGAATCCTTATTGAGGTTGCAGGAACAAACCATCCCGATGTGTAGAAAGAATAGTGAATATGGCAGGTGACCAGCTTGGCTTAACAGTGAAATCTTTGCTGATCTTAAACACAAAAAAGAAGCTTACAAGAAGTAAAAGACTGGACAAATGACTAGGGAGGAGTATAAAAATATTGGTCAGGCATGCAGGAGTGAAATCAGGAAGGCCAAATCACACTTGGAGTTGCAGCTAGCAAGGGATGTTAAGAGTAACAAGAAGGGTTTATTCAGGTATGTTAGCAACAAGAAGAAAGTCAAGGAAAGTGTGGGTCCCTTACTGAATGAGGGAGGCAACCTAGTGACACAGCATGGGGCAGCACAGCACAGCCCTCTGTGGAGAAAGAAGTGGTTAAGGCCTATTTAGAAAAGCTGGATGAGCACAAGTCCATGAGGCCGGATGCACTGCATCTGAGGGTGCTAAAGGAGTTGGCGGATGTGATTGCAGAGCCATTGACCATTATCTTTGAAAACTCATGTAGTGCCCATCTTTAAAAAAGGGAAGAAGGAGGATCTGAGGAACTACAGGCCAGTCAGCCTCACCTCAGTCCCTGGAAAAATCATGGAGCAGGTCCTCAAGGAACAAATTCTGAAGCACTTAGAGGAGAGGAAAGTGATTAAGAACAGTCAGCATGGATTCACCAAGGGTAAGTCATGCCTGACTAACCTAATTGCCTTCTATGACAAGATAACTGGGTCTGTGGATGAGTGGAAAGCAGTGGATGTGTTATTCCTTGACTTTTAGCAAAGCTTTTGATACAGTCTCCCACAGCATTCTTGCCAGCAAGTTAAAGAAGCATGGGCTGGATGAATGAACTATAAGGTGGATAGAAAACTGGCTAGATCATCGGGCTCGATGGGTAGTGATCAATAGCTCCATGTCTAGTTGGCAGCCGGTATCAAGCGGAGTGCCCCAAGGGTTGGTCTTGATGCCAATTTTGTTCAATATCTTCATTAACGATCTGGAGGATGGCGTGGACTGCACCCTCAGCAAGTTTGCAGATGACACTAAACTGGGAGGAGTGGCAGATACGCTGGAGGGTAGGGATAGCACACAGAGGGACCTAGACAAATTAGAGGATTGGGCCAAAAGAAATCTGATGAGGTTCAACAAGGACAAGTGCAGAGTCCTGCACTTAGGACGGAAGAATCCCATGCAGTGTTACAGACTAGGAACCGAATGGCTAGGCAGCAGTTCTGCAGAAAAGGACTTAGGGGTTACAGTGGACGAGAAGCTGGATATGAGTCGACAGTATGCCCTTGTTGCCAAGAAGGCTAATGGCATTTTGGGCTGTATAAGTAGGGGCATTGCCAGCTGATCAAGGGACATGATCATTCCCCTCTATTCAACATTGGTGAGGCCTCATCTGGAGCACTGTGTCCAGTTTTGGGCCCCACACTACAAGAAGGATGTGGAAAAATTGGAAAGAGACCACCGGAGGGCAACAAAAATGATTAGGGAGCTGGAGCACATGACTTATGAGGAGATGCTGAGGGAACTGGGATTGTTTAGTCTGCAGAAGAGAAGAATGAGCGGGGATTTGATAGCTGCTTTCAACTACCTGAAAGGGGGTTCCAAAGACGATGGATCTAGACTATTCTCAGTGAAACCAGGTGACAGAACAAGGAGTAATAGTCTCAAGTTGCAGTGGGGGAGGTTTAGGTTGGATATTAGGAAAAAACTTTTTCACTAGGAGGGCGTTGAAGCACTGGAATGGGTTACCTAGGAAGGTGGTGGAATCTGCTTCCTTAGAGGTTTTTAAGGTCAGGCTTGACAAAGCCCTGGCTGGGATGATTTAGTTGGGGATGGTCCTGCATTGAGCAGGGGATTGGATGACCTCCTGAGGTCCCTTCCAACCCTGATATTCTATGATTCTAAATCCAATGCTTCGGGGCACAAAGTTATTATTCAGGGGGTCAGGAAGAAATCCCCCCCCCCTTACCTCACGTACAGTGATGTATAATGCTAGGTGTATTATGCTTGTTTTTTTCTGAAGCATCTGGTACTAGTCACTGCCAGAGGCAGGGTATATTAGGCCAGTGGTCTGATTCCATGGTCAAATCCTGTGTTTCTTTATTACTAGTTAATGCATTGCTTAAGAAGTAATTCACTAAGAAATAAATACATGTATTCTAAAACAGTTTAAGACCAATGTTTTTTTCAATTTAGGTGGCTAGACTTGGGCACCTAAATCCAGGGGGTTTGGGTATCGGAGTAAATGGAAGACTAATTTTTAAAGGTACTAGTACTTCTTAGCATTGCACGTCCCATTGACTTCAGTGGCAAAATGAGTGTTTAGCACCTCTCCCTGTTATTGAGGGTGCCTAAATATAGATTTAGATGACAAACTTTAGATACCTTAAACTTAAATCTTTCAGTGCCTTACACACAAGATTATCCTCTCTAGTCATGAAATGCCAGTTCTACATAATATGAATATTCTTTGAGAAAGCTCCTGATTACAGGAAGTGTCTCAACAGACAAACACCTATGGGGTCGGGCAAGCCACACCACCAGAACAACAAGCATGTCTATTTCCACCCAACTGGTAGAGAACCAACAGTCCTTTTAGTCATTATTATTTATCTCCTTTGATCTTCTCCCCTTGAATCTCATGTCACTTCCTTTTACAAGTTCTCCAGCTCTTTGGCAACAGTATCTATATCAACACCATCTGGCAGCATGCAAGAAAATATTACTACATGCTTCCCAAAAGACAAGCCTGCAGTGCTAGCCATGATCCACTGACATTATTTCCAGCACAGTATTTCTGAAGATTTTTACTTAGACTCCATTACTTGTATTTCCTCTCTGCAGAGGAGAAATAACTCTCTCCATTGATTTCTAAGGTCAGGAAATGTACATCTCATTTTTTAAGAATGCAAATACTCCAAGTTCAAGTTACATTTTACTGCTAGCTGCTCAATATGCCAAGCCACCATTCTGCTTCCAATAAGTATGTTGCAACATAATATAAGCCTAAAATACTGATTCCTATAAAATGCTTTTAAGTACTGCATTTTGTACATGAAAATCACTGTGGGTGATGTTTTGCATCTTATCATGAAGGACTTTGTTAGATGTATGTACTCTACATACTAATTTGGGGTAAAATATTTAACAAACTGCTTTACAATAACCCTTATTTATTATATCCAGAAGTAGTGGGTGATTCCTGTGTTCCAATTGTACACTTAAGGCCCCTCATGTATTATGAGTTGGAACATTTATACATACTTTTGATATCACATGCAAGCCTCTCACAACAGATTAAAATGAACGTAAATTCTCTGTATCGCCTAATCCTTGGTACTGAAAGAATATTTACAACACAATCCAAACTATAATGGAAAGCTCAGCTAGCTTAGTTCTGTGTAGTCATTTAGCTGGTTTCATTTAAGTATAAAGTTGATTCCAACATATCTTGTCTTTATTAATCTGCATTGACTAATTAATCAAATTCAGCATTACATTAGTTAAGATATCACAAACGGTGCTGGTGAAAACTCAGACTTACCAGTTTGAGATGAAATGTGACATCTGAAATGTCTTTGCATTCTGGTTCAAAATAAAAACAAATAATTTTGAAATTTCTCATGAACCAGAAATTCCAAAATATGTTTTGACAGAAAGTTTCCAACCAGCTCTAGTCCTGATTATTCATGTGAAGAAAACCTGGTCCTACCTAACTATATTCCCAACAGAACCTTTTTATGTAAAACTATCTAGAACTGAGTGTTATAGCCAGTATTTAGTTCAGATGCAGACTTCCAACTCATAACACATCGGATATGCCTACAGTGCAATAAATAACCTGCAGCACTGAGTCTCAGAGCCCTGGTCAGTTGAATCGGGCTTGCGTGGCTCAGATAGCAGGGCTATAAAATTGCAGTGTAAACATTCGGACTCAGGCTTGGATGCCTACCCCATTTGTGAGGTCTCACAGCCCAGGCTCCAGCCCAAGCGTCTACCCAGCAATGTAATGGCCCCACAGCCCGAGCCCCATGAGACTGATTCAGCTGCCCCAGGCAATCACAGTCATGCCACAGGCCTTTTTATTACAGTGCAGGCATATCCACAGAGCTGAATTCTGGGCAGCGTGTTCTTAATGAGCCCTTGGATCTGCAGCAGGCTTGTTTCTGTGATGTGCAAAAGTTCAAGTTTGTTGACATTCTGGGCATGGCACAAAGCACATCGTTTTAGTTAAGCCTTAGCCTGAAGGCATTAATGATATCTTTGATTGATGTCATTGATCGAACTATTAGCATATTAGGAGACTGTTTGGCGGGGGGGGAACATTGATTAACTGTGATAGTAACAATTTGTAACTAATGTTTGTGTTTTAACTGTGCGTTCAGAGACTTGCAACATATATCTGTTAGAAGTAAAATAAATATACTCTCTGTGCCAAGCAGTCCATGACTAGAAGTGTGCTGCACATGCTCTGCAGCTTAACTGATCTGCCTCACACCAGTCATCAGAAACAGCAGTGTTCAGCACAGGAGACACAGGGCCAAATCCCACTCCTCTGACTTCAAAAATAACTCAGTGTATTAGTAGTGAAACTGCTCTAGCCAGCTGCTCATGCTCAATTACATACCCAGTGCCCCCCCCACCCTGCAGTCTTGCACAGCCCATGCTGCAGTCCATTCTGCTTCAGTTTCACCGCTATTGTTATTCAAGCTAGCTTTGATATCGCTAGCTCAGGTATGCACACTCCAATTGCAGAGTAGACCCTTTCGGAAATGGGACTTAGGTCTTTTTGAAAAGTTTTACTAGAGGTCTTAGTATTCATGTGAATATAATATTACATGGAACTCCAAAGGAATTCCAGAGTAGCTTTTAGTTTGATTTTTTACATTGCAGTGAGTAAACCTTAGATGTTATGTACTCAACATGAATGAAAGTATAAAAACTGTTCTTTATAATGGACTTTTCTAACACATTTATTTTTAAACAGCGAGTTCTTGCAACACCCTCTAAACAGAAAAGTCTCTGATGACTAAACCAAGTGAACACAACTTTGAAAAACATATCAATGTTTTACTATTAATAAAACTCTGTACAATTAACACAGCATAATCCATAACCATACTGAAAACTCACCTGGTTTCATGTTTTATTACAGAATCAATATTAGACAAGCTAAGTGTCATGAATCTGGACTCAACTTCAGATGAATATTTCAAAGGAACCTGGATGTGCTTTCAAGCAAACATAGTCCATTTTGTGTTAAAAATTGGAGGTCTGCAATTTTGTTTGCTTTTATTAGAAATTATCTCAGATCAGGATTTCCAGATCCAAATACCTTCAAACGCTGGGGAATTTCAGATTCTGATCTGGACTTGAACTTTAAAGCGCCATCAAATCTGTCTATTTTCTGCACAGACCCAGGAGAAATCTGGCATTTCTGACTGAATTTCAGTTTGAGAGTTTGGGTATGTTTGAGCCCAAAGTCAGCCTGTTAAATCCTGAAAGGGCAGAGTCCAACAGGAACAAAAGGGTTGCTCCTCAGCGAGGAAAGGGGCCATAGGATCTAGAATCAACTAGTTGCTTGGGACAACAAATGAAAATAACATAAAATAAAAAAATATAGGTGAGTCAAAGGTACAAAAAGAGGGAACTAGATAAGGATACCCAAGAAGAGAACAAAAAAGTCAGAATTAAAGTGTAGGATATGACCATACAAAGAATCATTCTGTAGCACATGTCTAATGGTATTCTTACCTCACCAGCATTGCTGCCTCAGCTTCCCTTACAGTCCAGACTCCTTTTTTGTGGTAGTTTGGTACTTTGCGGCCTCTAGTCAAAGCAAAAGTCCTCTTTCAGGGACAAACAGAACAATCCAGACAAGCCACTCTCAGATTCTTTCCAGGCCCAACATTCCATAAATCCCTCCCCTAAGACTATGGAGCACAGGTTTTCCCCTCAGCACCCAGGTTTCCACACCACTCCTCTAGATTGAACCCTATGTGGCTTCCTATGACCTTAATGTTGCCACCTCTCAAAATGTTATGGTGCATCTCATAGTATTTGGCATTTCATGCAAAGCCCCAGCTCCTGGAGGCATGTGATTAGGTGAGAATTTGAAGGCAGGGGGAGATTTTTTTTAAGTAAGTTTCTATCCCTCATGGCTGTCGACAAAAGCTTGAAAATACAAACCAAATGCAACCTAAAGATGTGAAAAGCAGAAAGGGAGAAAAGGGAGGGGAGCAACCTTTATTATTTTTTAAGCATCTCATTATTTCATAGGTCCCATCTCAGGATTTTTGAGCTAATGGGTTTGGTAATAGTGCTTCCCTCTACTACAGGCCCTGCTGCCTCAAACTGAGACTAGGGGTATGCCTTAAATTCAGCACTGCGACTGTTCCTCTAGGGCCACTTCCTCCAGCCTCTGTTTAGGCATTTTCCTTTTGCTCCTCATACACCTTTCTAGATTCACCTCTAGGTCTTCTCATTGTTTTACACCCATTATAATCTGGTGATCCTTGGGAACCAGAACATCTACTACAGAGAAATGTAAGTTAGGAAAGCCTTGCAGCTGCTCTAACTTTTTCAGGGAGCCAGTCAGCCCATGGCCAGTGCCAAGATGATGGGAGGTAGTGTAAGGGAAGCATTCAGCTCACTCCCCCCCCTTCCCCCCCCCCCCCCCCCCTCCCCCCCCCCCGTCCTAGTGCCCTGCACCAAGTGGAATTTAGCTCAACCCAAGAAGCTGGCCTTTAGGGAGGCTGCATGGTATAGCAAATAGGAGCCTAGACTAGGAGTCAGGTGAGCTGGGTTCTATTCCTGACTCTGCCACTGACTTGCTGTGTGATCTTCGGCCAAGTTACTTAAACTCCTAGTGACCCTGTTTCCCCTACTCCCTTTGCTCTGGCTTGTCTACTTAGATTGTAAGGTCTTGGAGGCAGGTATTATCTCATACTGTGTTTTTATATTGCCTAGCACAGTGGGGCCATAATCCTGCTTGGGATTGCTATAATATACAAATATATAATTTAGTAAGTAAAAACATAACTTAAATTGAAAGTGAGTTAGGCTCAGTTCATTTCCATAATCTTTACACAAACAGAGTCCCAAAACAAAATATTGACCCTTGGTTCTTTAGAACATAAGAATGGCCAATGTCAGATGCTTCAGAGGGAATGAACAGAACAGGACAATTAGTGAGTGATCCATCCCCCTCATCCAGCTTCTGGAGGTCAGAGGCTTAGGGACAGCCAGAGCACAGGGGCTGCATCCCTGATCATCTTGGCTAATAGACACTGAAGGACTTATCCTCTAGGAACATATCTAATTCTTTTTTTTTTTCCATTCTTTTTTTGTGAACCCAGTTATATTATTGGCCTTCACAACGTCCCCTAGCAATGAGTTCTGTAGATTGACTGTGTGCTGTGTGAAGAAGTACTTCCTTATGTTTGTTTTAAACCTGCTGCCTATTAAAAATACTTCCTACTTTATGAACAGTGAAATCAATGACCAAACTCCCATTAACTCCAACCCATCAGGCATCCAAGAGGCTTACCAATTGACTAAGAATTAGCCCTCTGATGTCCTGAACAGTGTATTTTTTAATATTTCCAGTCTGAGAACCTACTAATGATGAGCAACACTTGCTCATTTCTTTCTTTTCTCTTCACTAAACCTCGTGTGAGCCCAAAACGTTCATATGCTCATATCATGCTTTTGCATAAGTCTTTTATTGATAACATGAACAAAAAAGGATCTGTAAGGTTGCTTTTTCCTGCTTTGTCATCTTCTTTCTTTATCTACTTGTGAAGGCAAATATTTCACAATTTGCAGCCATGCAATGTAGCTTTTTTTTAGATCTGACAATGCCTGGATAAGGATAGCTTATTAACCATATTTATTTAAGATTTCTCTCTCAATTTGACTACCTACAGACTACTCACCTATTCTGCCATCCTCAAAATGTTTGTCCCCTGCACTTAGTTCCTTACTACAGATGAACTATATATTACTTTGATACTGAGCTGCGAGTCATACTGATATAATGTTAGGGATGAATTTATACTGCTTCTAACTCTTGAATATGAATGAGTAGTATTATTAGTCTACATAAGTATCATTGATAGCAAGGCTGGGATTCACTCCCTTTTCAAAGGCATGATTCTTTCATATCAAGAAATATACTTATTAGCCTATGGATATTATGTACAGCAAAATGTTACAATTATCAGTAAGTTATTATGTAAATTACTTTTCCCACTTCAGTACTGATATCTACCTACCTATACCATACTCCTCACTGTAGTATTTGTATGTCACATCCTATTTTGCTCTCAATTAAACCAGTATAACTTGCTTCTATTTCTGCAGTGGCAGATGTTATCACATTCCTAATTCAAATAATCAGTTCCAGTTAAATCAGCAAGAAAAGCTGGAGAGTTTATCCTTTATTTATACTCTCAGTGACAATGTTAAGATGTTCTTTGTTTTTGAAACCAGTTAGCTGGTTTTTGTTCTTGTTGCAGGGAAGCAGCGTGCTTGAATTTCTAAAGCTTTCCTAATTTCATGTTTAGTTATTTTTTGAACTTTTCAGTAACTTTTCCAGTTCTTTTCCAGTTTCCTACTTGCATCATCCTATTATAAAAATCTTATAGTAGAGATGCAATGCATCTTTAGGTGCCTAAACACCTTTAAAAATCTGGTCCTTAGGCACTTAGTCTAATTCTTTTAAAGGGCCTAAATCACTTTTGAAAATGAGACTTAGGCTGCTAAATCACTTAGGGCTAGATTCACAAAGGGACTTAAACACCTGGAAAACACTGGGATTCACAAAGCTTGGGTTAGGTGCTTAGGCTTCCTATACCATGTTTGGGGAGAGAGAGATGCCTCAGAATGGGATTCACAAACACCAGCACACTAGGTGGTTCCCCACTTAAGCTAGCCAATGGGAGATGCCAGGGAAAGGGGTGTGTCTAAACTCCACCCCTCTCAGGGAGTTTAGCACCTATCTGTGCTTAGGATTCTCAACTGCAAACTCTCTTAAAGTTAGGTGCCTATGCCATTTTTGCAAGAAATTGGGGAAGAAGGGAGGAGGATTTTCCTAATAACTTTTACCTAAGCAGTTGGAATGCTCACCTTGGATGTGAAAAACCCCTGGTTCAATCCCCCTTCCCCTGAGGAGGAGGGGGAAAAGGGATTTGAACAGGGATCTGTCACCTTTCTCCTCTCTGAGGTGGGCCATTTTGTGTGAGCTCGCATGTGTGGCCCAATCCAGTGAGCAACCTCTGAATATGCCTAATTGGTTGGGCCCCTCAGGCAAGTTAGACAGAAGAACACCTATCTTCTGGGACATGCATCACACGGAGACTTAGGCATCCAGACGCCTACAGTGAGGCTGCCGTGGGCACACTTGGAGGCAGAAACATGGGCACCTAGGGAAATTGACTGCAAAAAGTTAGCCACTGAGTGAATTTAGGCACATACAGTGTTCGGTGGCCGCTGAGTAGGGGGTTTGTGAATTCCCGCTGGTCCTGATTCTGGAATGTAGGTGGTTAGGCACCTAAGTCCCTTTGTGAATCTAAGTCTTAGTCACTTTTGACAATTTTACCTTAATTACTCTAACATTGTATACACAAATCTATGATCGTTTCCCTATCAATGGGCACATTTATAGCCAAAACCAGATATGTTTGTGTTCTTTCTACATTTTTGCTAACGAACCAACATCCACCAAAAAATACATTAGATTTTCTATTTAAAAGATTCATAGATTCATAGATTCATAGATTCTAGGACTGGAAGGGACCTCGAGAGGTCATCGAGTCCAGTCCCCTGCCCGCATGGCAGGACCAAATACTGTCTAGACCATCCCTGATAGACATTTATCTAACCTACTCTTAAATATCTCCAGAGATGGAGATTCCACAACCTCCCTAGGCAATTTATTCCAGTGTTTAACCACCCTGACAGTTAGGAACTTTTTCCTAATGTCCAACCTAGACCTCCCTTGCTGCAGTTTAAGCCCATTGCTTCTTGTTCTATCCTCAGAGGCTAAGGTGAACAAGTTTTCTCCCTCCTCCTTATGACACCCTTTTAGATACCTGAAAACTGCTATCATGTCCCCTCTCAGTCTTCTCTTTTCCAAACTAAACAAACCCAATTCTTTCAGCCTTGCTTCATAGGTCATGTTCTCAAGACCTTTAATCATTCTTGTTGCTCTTCTCTGGACCCTTTCCAATTTCTCCACATCTTTCTTGAAATGCGGTGCCCAGAACTGGACACAATACTCCAGCTGAGGCCTAACCAGCGCAGAGTAGAGCGGAAGAATGACTTCTCGTGTCTTGCTCACAACACACCTGTTAATACATCCCAGAATCACGTTTGCTTTTTTTGCAACAGCATCACACTGTTGACTCATATTTAGCTTGTGGTCCACTATAACCCCTAGATCCCTTTCTGCCGTACTCCTTCCTAGATAGTCTCTTCCCATTCTGTATGTGTGAAACTGATTTTTTCTTCCTAAGTGGAGCACTTTGCATTTGTCTTTGTTAAACTTCATCCTGTTTAACTCAGACCATTTCTCCAATTTGTCCAGATCATTTTGAATTATGACCCTGTCCTCCAAAGCAGTTGCAATCCCTCCCAGTTTGGTATCATCCGCAAACTTAATAATCGTACTTTCTATACCAATATCTAAGTCGTTAATGAAGATATTGAACAGAGCCGGTCCCAAAACAGACCCCTGCGGAACCCCACTCGTTATGCCTTTCCAGCAGGATTGGGAACCATTAATAACAACTCTCTGAGTACGGTTATCCAGCCAGTTATGCACCCACCTTATAGTAGCCCCATCTAAATTGTATTTGCCTAGTTTGTCGATAAGAATATCATGCGAGACCGTATCAAATGCCTTACTAAAGTCTAGGTATACCACATCCACAGCTTCTCCCTTATCCACAAGACTCGTTATCCTATCGAAGAAAGCTATCAGATTGGTTTGACATGATTTGTTCTTTACAAATCCATGCTGGCTGTTCCCTATCACCTTACCACCTTCCAAGTGTTTGCAGATGATTTCCTTAATTACTTGCTCCATTATCTTCCCTGGCACAGAAGTTAAACTAACTGGTCTGTAGTTTCCTGGGTTGTTTTTATTTCCCTTTTTATAGATGGGCACTATATTTGCCCTTTTCCAGTCTTCTGGAATCTCTCCCGTCTCCCATGATTTTCCAAAGATAATAGCTAGAGGCTCAGATACCTCCTCTATTAGCTCCTTGAGTATTCTAGGATGCATTTCATCAGGCCCTGGTGACTTGCAGGCATCTAACTTTTCTAAGTGATTTTTAACTTGTTCTTTTTTTATTTTATCTGCTAAACCTACCCCCTTCCCATTAGCATTCACTAGGATAGGCATTCCTTCAGACTTCTCGGTGAAGACCGAAACAAAGAAGTCATTAAGCATCTCTGCCATTTCCAAGTTTCCTGTTACTGTTTCTCCCTCTTCACTAAGCAGTGGGCCTACCCTGTCTTTGGTCTTCCTCTTGCTTCTAATGTATTGATAAAAAGTCTTCTTGTTCCCCTTTATTCCCTTAGCTAGTTTGAGCTCATTTTGTGCCTTTGCCTTTCTAATCTTGCCCCTGCATTCCTGTGTTGTTTGCCTATATTCATCCTTTGTAATCTGTCCTAGTTTCCATTTTTTATATGACTCCTTTTTATTTTTTAGATCATGCAAGATCTCGTGGTTAAGCCAAGGTGGTCTTTTGCCACATTTTCTATCTTTCCTAACCAGCGGAATAGCTTGCTTTTGGGCCCTTAATAGTGTCCCTTTGAAAAACTGCCAGCTCTCCTCAGTTGTTTTTCCCCTCAGTCTTGATTCCCATGGGACCTTACCTATCAGCTCTCTGAGCTTACCAAAATCCGCCTTCCTGAAATCCATTGTCTCTATTTTGCTGTTCTCCCTTCTACCCTTCCTTAGAATTGCAAACTCTATGATTTCATGATCACTTTCACCCAAGCTGCCTTCTACTTTCAAATTCTCAACGAGTTCCTCCCTATTTGTTAAAATCAAGTCTAGAACAGCTTCACCCCTAGTAGCTTTTTCAACCTTCTGAAATAAAAAGTTGTCTGCAATGCAGTCCAAGAATTTGTTGGATAGTCTGTGCCCCGCTGTGTTATTTTCCCAACATATATCCGGATAGTTGAAGTCCCCCATCACCACCAAATCTTGGGCTTTGGATGATTTTGTTAGTTGTTTAAAAAAAGCCTCATCCACCTCTTCCACCTGGTTAGGTGGCCTGTAGTAGACTCCTAGCATGACATCACCCTTGTTTTTTACCCCTTTTAGCCTAACCCAGAGACTCTCAACACTTCCGTCTCCCATGTCCATCTCTACCTCAGTCCAAGTGTGTACATTTTTAATATATAAGGCAACACCTCCTCCCTTTTTCCCCTGTCTATCCTTCCTGAGCAAGCTGTATCCATCCACACCAACATTCCAATCATGTGTATTATCCCACCAAGTTTCAGTGATGCCAACAATGTCATAGTTGTATTTATTTATTAGCACTTCCAGTTCTTCCTGCTTATTACCCATACTTCTCGCATTTGTATATAGGCATCTAAGATACTGGTTTGATCTTTCCTCCCGGTTTTGTCCTGACCCTCCTTTCTCTCTGCCAATATAGCCCACACTTCCTCTCGTCTCCGACCCATCTCCCAGGTCTCCATGTTCCCCACTTACCTGCGGGCTTTGCTCACCTGTCCCCGTCGAACCTAGTTTAAAGCCCTCCTCACTAGGTTAGCCAGTCTGTGTCCAAATAGGGTCTTTCCCCTCCTTGAAAGGTGAACACCATCTCTGCCTAGCAGTCCTTCCTCAAATAGCATCCCGTGGTCTAGGAAGCCAAAGCCCTCCTGGCGACACCATCTTCGCAGCCAGGCATTCACCTCCATGATGCATCTGTCTCTGCCCGGGCCCCTACCTTTGACAGGAAGAATCGAAGAGAATACCACCTGCGCTCCAAACTCCTTCACCCGTACTCCCAGAGCCCTGTAGTCACTCTTGATCCGCTCAGTGTCACACCGCGCAGTATCATTTGTGCCCACATGGATGAGTAGCATGGGGTAGTAGTCAGAGGGCTGGATAATCCTCGACAATGCCTCCGTAACGTCTCGGATACGGGCTCCCGGCAGGCAGCATACCTCCCGAGATGAAATGTCAGGGCGACAGATGGGCGCCTCCGTCCCCCTCAGCAGAGAGTCTCCGACCACCACTACCCTACGTTTCCTATTCGCAGTGGTGGCAGCAGACCTCCCAGCCTTAGGGGTACGAGGCTTCTCCTCCTTTACTGTAGGGGGTGATGCCTTCTTTCCTGTATCAAGAAGAGCATAACGGTTACCTAGTACCACAGCGGGAGGGTTCGGAGCAGGGGTGGAGCACTGCCTGCTGCCAGAAGTAACCAGCTGCCAGTGTCCACCCTGAGCCATCTCCTCCTCCACCAGTGGTGTATCAGCAGTCCTGTGTCCTGGGACAGCTACCTCAGCTGTCTCCACATGGACACTGTCCAGGAATTGCTCGTGGATTCGGATGCTTCTCAACCTAGCCACCTCCTCCTGTAGCTCTCCCACCTGCTGCCTGAGAGATTCCACCAGCAGGCACCTTTCACATTGGATGGTCCCCTCAGCCTGGATATCAGTAAGTGGAAATTGCAAGTTACAGTCTCTGCAAAACCACACCAGGATCTGGGTAGAAGCATCCATGCTCAGGCGCTCTGTCTGGCTACAGGCGCAGGTGGAGGAGACAGAAGCAGTGCTGGCACAGGTGTTGCGGGTCTTCCTAACCATCGTAAGCCTCCCTCTGTCAAACTCCCGTCTGCAGCCCCCTGTCCGCTGAAAGGGTTGTTTAAGCAAGAAGTTTAAAGTTTTAAGGGGAATAAAGGGAAAACAGATAGAACCGGCAAGGGACCTGCGCTCCCTTCCTGCTCCCCTTCCAAACTCCCTTGCGAAACTCCCTGTTAGCAGCCCCTGTTCGCAAACGCTCCCTGGTCGCTTGTGCGCTGCTTTATAAAGCCCTGGCCTGTATGAATGCCCCGCCCACTGAGTAAGGCTCAGCCAATTACCAGAGGCTTCCTGGTTTCAAACCTTCCTTTGAAGCTCACAGCTTCCAACTGTCAGCCACAGCACACGGTCCTTCAAACAACCAAACAAACAAACAGACTGCCAAACACAAGCTCAGCACACAGCAAGTAACCCCCAAACACAAACAAACACACACTGCAGACAGTCACTTACCCCAAAAGGGTGCTGTATTGCTCCTCCTTCACCTGGAGAACTCCCTTGCGAAACTCCCTGTTAGCAGCCCCTGTTCGCAAACAGGGACCAACACATCAGTTGGTGCCCCCTTTGTCAGAGGAAAGACACACTATTATTCACAAAATGCTAGCCCTACCACAAATAGAAATCAGAGAGGCATCTACAACAATATTTAGTTGTTAGCTAGCAGGATGTTATCAAAGCTTGAGTGGGGAAGAAGCTAGTCAGGGAAGCATGAAGGAGTCGGTAGGAAGAAGCTACTTATATAAGGCCTAATCCAAAGCCAGTGAAAAGCCTCCCTACATTTTATTAAAATCTTTCATGTGTGGGATTATGACCCTTAATGGCCAAATTAATGCTAATTATTTATCTTGACCACTGTGGCTTTTTCCCTAGAAATAAAAATTAAAAATAAATGTATATATGGCTGAATTATTGTTACTAGTTCAGCCTTTTCCCCCATGTGAAATGTTTTAGATCAAATGCAATTTATCAACTGATACAATCGGGATTTGGATAGTTTGCAATCCAAATGGTAATACAGATACAGCTTTAACTACAATGTGATTCTGCCCACGGTGAATAATGAAATTATCTTTAAAACAAATTCTGTCTCGTTCTGCATGGTGGATATGCAAGGAATTTTCATCCATTTCCCTTTTTAAATTTATTTTTGTATATATCTAAAAAGAAGAAAAAAGAGTACTGAGATACTGGTGGCAAATTTAGGAACTGGATATCTCCAAGAATGATTGTGTTTTTGCAGTCCCAGGGGAAAAATCATTATCTAGTCCACATGTTACAAACCATATGGACATTTCTGAGGCCACCTGGACTTCTTGAGATTTAAAGCATTAAAACTCTCTCAAGGAGGAGATATAACTCATTCAAAGGCATTCTCAAGATGGTATCTAAACATTTCTAGCACTGTAGGGAAAGAAAATAAATGACGGCTTAAAAAAAATGAAGACACCCTGGAAAGAGAAAAATAAGGGACAGTTTCATGCAAGAAGAATACGTTTGTAAGTTGCTGTAACACTGACTTGTAATCAATGATAACCTTATTCCGTACAAACCTTAAAGAAAGGTACATGGAAAATAGTAGAAAATAGTATTGTTGATTTCTTATCTTGAAGGGAAAAGGCCTAAGGTGAGGACTATTTGCAAGCTATGTGACTGAATAATCAAAACAATAAGCTAAATTAATCTCTGCTGGAACTCAACTGAAGTCATTGGTGTTACACGTAGAATATAATTAGCCCATTATTTCTGAAGCCTTCCACTACCAACTAATATTATAGAGGTGTCAGCTCTGAAATAGAGAAACTAAGATTTTAAAAATTTACAGTAAATCGATGGAAGACCAACCAGAGTTCTGAGAAGTCTTTAAGATTCTAGCAATTCTTCTCCCATCTTTCTTGTTTTGTTAACTTTGTGCCATTGCATTTAGTAATAGTACCTCATATCTGACAGCTTCCATGATCTGGTTGTTGGTCTATATTTTATAGATCTCTCCACTGTAATAGCTGAGCTACTCTCAAGTAATAAAAAAAAGTAGTAATAAGAAAACTTACCAAAAAACCCACCCACAAAACTCCCTTTCCTGCTTGTAGGAGTAACACTTTGAGTACAAAGGACATTTTTGTATTTTGTACTTATGTTTAAGTGGGTATGATTAACTTACATGCATGCAACAAGGTATTGTAGGAACATTAAGTCAAAGCAGTGCATTTTGTATTTAGTTCTGAACGCCACAAGATTGGTGTTAATATCATTTCTGTGGATGAGAGTGCCACAGTCTAAGGCTGGGTCTACACTACAGCGGGGGGTCGACCTAAGATACGCAACTTCAGCTACGTGAATACCGTAGCTGAAGTTGCGTATTTTAGGTCGACTTACCTGGCTGTGAGGACGGGGGAAAGTCGACCGCTGCCGCGCTGCCATCAACTCCGCTGCCGCCTCTTGCCGCGGTGGATTTCCGGAGTCAACGGCAGAGCGATCAGGGATCGATTTTATCACGTCTTCACTAGACGCGATAAGTCGATCCCAGAACATCGATTGCCTGCCGCCGGACCCTCCGGTAAGTGTAGATGTACCCTAAGTCTGGCCCCCCATGAAAGTTTTGTCTTCAGCACTCAGAGCATTATTGTTCGACTCCTCATAGGTCCAGTGGAGCTTAGCTGTCATGGGAGGCCAAGGTCACAGAGGGAGAGATGCTTTCTCAGCTAGCTAGGGCCAATCCAACAGAAAGCTTTAATATTAGGATAAAAAAATTGAATTGGACTCTGTACTTAATGGGGAACCAGTGCAAACAGCAGAGCACAAGAGTGATGTGGCTGCAGCTACCCATATTGCTAAACTGAGTGGCTGCTGCATTCTCTAGTAGTTGGGGCTATTTGGAATCCTGTATGTGTGCTTTGTTTGCTTGCTTGTTTTTTTTAAATTATAAAATTTCTAAGAATTTGGTGTTCATGCAAATGAATGGCCTACTAGTACTGGTTAGAGCCCATAGTTGTTTGGGCAAACTTCCCTTCACCTCCATCCTTCTCTGCAAATGAACTGCTATTGTTTTGCTGCGCCTTTCTTGAATTCTTGCCACAGGTATCAGTTTATGGAATAATTTTGTGATGAGACCAAAATCGACATCTATAAACTGATTAGGAAGAGGGCAAATAAGAGGGAGGTAGACCATGTCGAGGGGGAATACAGTAAATATAGTCAGAGCATTTCCAAGGTCAGAAAAGGCTAGGAGAGAGAAATGATTAGGAAAAAAAAATAGAGGGAAGAAGCGGAGCAGGACACAGTAGGACTAGAAAGAAAAAAGGAGGGTATATAGTTTCTCTTATCTCCCTGGAAACCACTTCAGACTATAGTGTGTATTTGTCACCTTCATGAGATACTCAGGCTCCACCAGACAGAAGAGAAATAGTCCCACTTCAGTGTCTGGATCTATGGATTGTACAAATGAACAATGGCATGAAGTGTTAATGCCTTGTTGGGAGGGGGGGCAGGGGAGAGAAGAGGTTAGGCTTCAGCATGTACACAATCCTGAACAAAAGGAGGGTATACACACTTTATTCTCCTCTGCGGTGCTAGACACTGAAGTTTCAATCACTGAGTGCTACACATTGGGTATATAGCACAACCACATTTATCCTCTGGCTTGTGCATCCAAAACAAGCTCTGACAGTGGCCAGTCTGATGTGAATGTTCTCCCAGATATAGCCATTGAGGAATATCATAACTGGTGTTCTATGCTTATGCATCTTAAAGATATATGGCCAGATCCCGTGGTAGTATAAATTGGCATTTATGTCCATGGGACCATGCCACTACACTAGCTAAGGATCTGACACACATTTTCTTAGTTTTGAGTCAGGCTGCCTACCTTGTAGGCCACCCCCATTTGCATCTTAAATTGTGTATTTCTACAGGTGTTGTTTACAAAAAAGAATGACTAATGAGTAGGTAGGCAAGTTTTGAAGGGGGGAAGGAAGTGCGGTGTTGGCATGGACTAAAGAAAATGGCTACTCCCACAGAAGACTGCCTAACGTTCATGCATGTTTGGGGTTAGAAGAAACATGAGTCAGCTAAAACTGTCATTCCAAATGAATGCTTGTTTTATTAACCAACTACCTGCCCATAAAATATGTTACAGTCTTGATGTAATCTGATTGGTGGATGCTATCCATAGTATTAGTCTAGGTGAATTCATTTCTTCTCATCTAAATTTTGTATAGTCTTTTTCAAATGAAAGAATTAGGTCTCTATGGTGGTTAGCTAGGGCAGTCATTGATGGGTGCCTTAAAAAGAAACTGAATTCTAACCTCAGGAGAAGCAGAGCCAGGATTATTAGGTGTTAAGTACAAAGTCATAGTCACAAAGGGAGTTGTGATTTCCCTTCCCAAATAAGAGCTCAATTGCCTAATGAATAAGAAAGCTTTCAAAATGGACTTAGCAGGGTAATATATTTACATTGTTATTTTGGTTCATCCACTTCAACATTGTACTCTGAAAATCGGGAAGGAACTTCCCATAAAGGGAAAGAATCACTTTTTTTCAGGAAACCCTTTTAAAGAATTGCTGATGCCTGATAGAAAAAACTGTTAAGCATATTCTTTATAGAAGCAATTCTGCAGATGTAACGTATTTTCAGTGTATATTGTCCCACAGTATTTTTATAATTAGAATATTTGCATGAAAATAGGATCTTCGTATTTTTAGGGGTTCGTCTTCTCTTGCTGCTTTTTTTCCTGCACTTGAAGTCATAGTCTTTTTATATCATCATTCTCAGGAGACTTTTTCTATTGTTTTCATGCAGCCAGGAAGTTTTCCTCCCCCTTCACAACTAATATTTGTCTGTGCCTTTAAAAATAAATCAACACTGGACAAAAAGCAGGCCTGGAACACTAGTCATTCAGGTCTGGGGATAGGGAGTTCTTTTTGTGAAACCATTTAATACATCTTCACTCATTTATCCCACCTGATAAAATTAAGGGATATATTTATGAAATCACTGCAATTAAAAAATATAAGAAAACCATCTAATGAAGGTCTCGAAATGTCACACTAATTCAGTCTCACAGAAAACTGGGACATATAGTGGAACCTAACAAATTCTCAATCCACTGATCCCATATTCTTGGGGGTAAAAAATGATGATTTACTTTTGCCTCTAGCAAAAAATGTAATAGTTCCAGTGATTAAGTTTAAAATTTTAATAATTTAATAGAGTTTCGCAGTAAGATGCCATACTACCAAGAATGTATTACTTTTCCTATTACATTTACTAAAAGTACACTATGAATTATTTAAACTGATACTTGTCAGAATAAATGAACTACATGTTGTGATACAGTATCCTTGTTTTAATTTTGTTTTTTCTCACCCAGTTCAGCAATCCAAAAAAGTTCAGTGAGCCAGTTTCCCAGCCATCAGAACCAACTACAAGTGGAATGCTGTAGCAATGTTGCTACTATGAGATTATTTTTAAAGCAATCATCTAACTTTATATTAAGCAAAACAAATACTGGTGGTTTCAGGGGGTTCTAGTTTACCTGTTGAAATTAACTCTATGCAGTAGGAACTGGAAATTATTCCAGTGTGATAGTATTATGGTTATAGAGTGAACTGTGTCTTAGAGCCTTTTGAGTGTACCACTTAGGTGATAGGTCTGGCTTTCTGCACCTAACTGGTGACCTAATCACATCAGCCACGCCATCAGGGGCTCGTTCACCTGCACATCTACCAACGTGATATATGCCATCATGTGCCAGCAATGCCCCTCTGCCATGTACATTGGCCAAACCGGACAGTCTCTACGCAAAAGAATAAATGGACACAAATCTGACATCAGGAATCATAACATTCAAAAACCAGTGGGAGAACACTTCAACCTCTCTAACCACTCAGTAACAGACTTGAAGGTGGCAATTTTGCAACAAAACAACTTCAAAAACAGACTCCAAGGAGAGACTGCTGAACTTGAATTAATATGCAAATTAGATACAACTAACTTAGGTTTGAACAGAGACTGGGAATGGTTGGGTCATTACACTAATTGAATCTATTTCCCCATGTTAAAATATCCTCACACCTTCTATGGGTCATCTTGATTATCACTTCAAAGGTTTTTTTCTCTCTCCTGCTGATGATAGCTCATCTCAATTAATTGGCCTCTTACAGTTGGTATGGCTACTGCCACCTTTTCATGTTCTCTGTATGTATAAATATCTTCTTTCTGTGTGTTCCATTCTATGCATCCGATGAAGTGGGCTGTAGCCCACGAAAGCTTATGCTCAAATAAATTTGTTAGTCTCTAAGGTGCCACAAGTACTCCTGTTCTTTTTGCGGATACAGACTAACACGACTGCTACTCTAAAACCTTATTGGGGAAGGAACCATGTGATCCAACATTCCTAGTCTAGATTGCTGGGTGAAAGCCCCCTGTCACTGACAGCGTTAATCCAAAGGTCCCAATGTGTTCAGTTCCTGTAAATCCTTTCACTCCAGGAACCTGTGACCAGCAAGTTGATTAAAGATGCTTCAAAACCAAGAAAGAACTCCGCAGTTAGGAAAATGGGTTACCCCAAGTCCTACATGCATATTTTGTTACCTAGTTTAACCTCTTATCCATCACTCAGATAAATCCAGCTTATTCCCATCTCTTAGTTGGGAGAGCCAGCCTGGTTGCTGCAGCCCGCGTATCTGTCTCCGCGAGTCTTAGCGAGTTTAGCTGTCAGCCTCTGGCTGCCGACAACCCACTCACCTTCTTCCTTCCTGATGCCAGCATCTTTAAGGTTTAGGATCATGGGTGTAGATTGGGAGGGGGCCAGGAGGAGCATTGCCTGCCCAAACTGCAAGAGTTGGGTAGGCGTAGAATTTCCCCTCTCCCCCCCATGCGTGGCCCCATTGGCCTGATTGGAGCTCCCCAACACACACCCCAAATATAGAAGTCAAACTATGCCTATGTTTAGGATCCCCTTTGAATCTAGGCTTTGGTCTGGGAAAAGTAAACCATTCTAGCCTAGATGGAGCTGGCTAGGTTGCTACTTCCCAATGGATGGCCCAGTCATTCTTATCTTAACTCCTTTTGAATCTGTTGACACTAGGTGTCTTAAATTTGCTATTATTTGTTTCCTGGTGGTTTCTCCCTTAAGTGACCCATCATAAACACATAGACAGAGCCATGCACAATATTAATAAAAAATAATGCAGATATTTCCCAGTTCATCACAGATATTTCACATTTGCCACTGAAAAACAAACTGTGGGTTTTAAATGGATATTGTTGAATTCTCCGTTAGATTGAAACCCTGACCCCACTGAAGTCAACAGCTTTGCCATTGACTTCAGTGGGCACAGGATAGTCTTCCAGGTGTTCATGGTGCTTTACAAATACATTGTTGTAAATGACTCCCTGCTCCAATGGTCTCACCACCTAGCTGGGTAGAAAACAAAATAAATGGGAGTTCCTAATAGAGAAATACCGCTGAATATTTTAAGAAAATTGCCCTACAACTGATCCATGTTGCCAGTCTCAATACAGACCAAAGAGTGAATAAGCATGAAAACTGTACAAGTCTCTTACTCCTAAAGGCAATAATAGGTCATGTTAGAAGGAAAAGCCCAATGCAGACATGGCTGTAGAGGGCTTCATTTTCCTTTCCTGTCATTTTTGTACCTTTATGAGTATCAAATCTACTTCTTAAAAAAAGAAGGTGAAAAGAAACCTTAGACAAGTGTCTCATACAGTTTGGATACTGTAAAAAGTAGTAGTTGTTCAGTAATACTAGGCCTTATGTTCAGAGGTGAAGAGTTTTTCTGGGTCTCTTTGACTTTAATGGAAGGTGCAGGTGCTCTGTACCTCTGGAAATCAGACTGTCTACTTTTCCTTTACTACTGGAACATGAAGACTGTATTGAGTTTTCTGGGAAGCATGAGCAGGGGAAAGCCACCTCTTGTTATCAAACAGGAATGTCAGTTTAGGAAACAGTAATGCAATGGTTTGGTAGGATCCAATTAATGTTTTTTATCCAGGACTGTGATATTTGAATGGGCGGCAATACTAGGAAGTTGGATCCATTTCAAATTCTAAACAAGGTTAAATATGTTTGGATACCCTCAAAACAGAATTTTTCCTGAGATCTAGGACAACTCTAGCTTGCCACTTTCAGCATTTGAATTCTTATTATGAAATAAGAAATGCCACTCTTTACAGTAGGAATGGCATAAAATACTGTATGATGTTAAATGGAAAAGCACTGAACACATCATGAGGCATTAACATCTTTTGTTTACTTACATGTCACATGGTTCAGGAAAGCGGATTTAAATCTTGGTATAAATAGAAACTTCTTGAACACTTCTTTGGAAAACACAGTCTAAGTATTTGAAATATGAATATGATCGTTCTAGCTATTAGAATGTGAACTGGAAGATGTTAGAACTAGGCACCCTGTTCTCCCAAATTATCTTCATATCACACCAGCTTTACAAGCTGTTTTCCTTTTATTTGTTGTCCAAATGAAGGGACCATTCCAGGTTCATTGAACATGAGAGAGAGACAGAGAGCAATATATTTGATTGTGTGTCTGTGCGCAAATTGCCCAAATCCATGTGCTACAGGCAGCCAACATCATGGTCAACCATAAGAGTCAAACCCAGCTCCAAAAACCTCTACCACCTGATCTATAGATGAACCTATTAGGTGGGCCAGCCTATAGACAGTGATATGACTGAGCACACTTTTAAGCTATACATTACGGTCTGTATTCATATGTATTTGGAGGGATACTGTCCACGTCTCTTGCTCTAGCTCTGTTTGGTGTTATTCTTATCTTCTTATTCCCTTTCTTTAGCCAGACAACTTTAACTGTTACTTGACAAATAACTACCACTCCTGTTTCTAAGGTACTTTACCTATTGGCCCACCTTCCCTGCCTAAGGCACCAGCCCAATCCTAACCGCCATAAAAACAATGTTTGATCTCTCAGACCTCCTCACACTTCTCAGAGACTCACCAAGAGGCCATAGACCAGGTTACAGTGTGTCCTCAGACATCTTTGGGTATTAAAACAGATCTCAAGGTTTTTTGGTCAATAGTAGAGATCTGTATACCAGAAATTGAGGGAGGGATGAATATCCTCCACACATACACATCAGGTAATTCAAGTTAAAGTAGGAGATGACTATAACATGTTCATAACTCTAGTTGCTGGGGAATGGGGAAAGATCTGAACCATTAAGTTCCTTTCTTGTCAGATGTCATAAAAGACTAGGAACATTTTTTCCCTTTGAACTTCTGACCTTTTCACACAGTTAGCTACATATACTGCTTGTCCTTCCACCCTTCTTTTAAAAAGTCTTTCTGTGCCCCTGGTAAAGATGATTTCTTATTACTTATGGTTTTAGATTGAAAAGGATCATCAGAGCTCTTAAAAAACTCATCAGAAACAGATAAACAACTGTTGGACTAAATATGTGCATGCCACTCAGAACAGATCAAATTCCCCTACATTACAGAGAAGATTTGGTGTGAGCTCTGAATGATTATGCAGATATGAGAACTATGTCGCTTGGGAAGGGTTGAGTTGGCCTCATCCCTTTCTGACTGAATATTAATTGTTTTATAAGAGCAACAACAATATTTTATATTTATATGACATCTTTCATCCCAAAGAATCACAGAAAAACCACCACACACTAGTTTTTGACAGGAAACGGAGAAGAGAATACTGTATCCAATTGATACTACAGAGAGATTTGAAGGAGAAAGAATGTGCATTTGGAATCAGGCCAGGACAGTGGGGTTAACCCCTTACTCTTTCAAAAAGTGCCATGGGATATTAACAACCATAAATGCTCAGGACCTCAGTTTTATGTCTCATCTGAAATATTGTATTAAATCTTCAGTTAATTCACATCGACCTTTAAATTTTCTTAACTTTTATTGTTTATGTTTTTCAGGCAGCAAGCAAGTAATTAAAAATTGGTATGTAGCAAGTCAGGATGTTGGTGAAAACCACTTGACGGGCATATTTGTATTTTTTTAAAAAATATATACTGCAGTTTGTGCTGGGGTATGTGTGTTTTCATTTATCATTACTCAGTGTGATATAGTCACAAGTTCTTTATGCTAAATTGTATCTGATAAATGGAATAATTAAAAAAAGAAATCACTGTCCTTGACACAGCCATGTAATATGCTGTTTTTTTAACACTCCTTACATACAATATTTTCATAGCAGATTCAATATTTTCAATACATATTGTATGATGTGGCTTACTGGATGCAAGTGGAATCTGAGTGAGAGTCTAGAGATGGGTTAATTAGTGCAATGACATGTTTAAATGCTGATACAATGCTAGCTGTTATTATGTTTGTTTCTGGCTCAGGTATGAAATAACACAATTAGAGCTGAGTGAATAATGGATTCTTTGGTACAACGGGATGAACCAAAAAAAAATCCATTAAAAAAATTGGTTTGATTCAAACTGAAACCCTTTTTTTCCCCCAAAAAATGTTTGACAAATCAAAAAACTCAAAAAATGTGTTTGGAATAAAACAAAACATTTTGGGCTGAAAAAAAAAAATTTAGTTTGTTTCTATTTGATTCAGACATTTTGGGGTGTCTTTCAATGTGCGTATGCACACACGCATGCTTAAATTGGCCAAATCTGAGAACAAAATGCCATTACAAAACAAAAAGTTGAAATGAAATGTTTCAGCCATTTCAACAAAAAAATCAGGTTTTTTTCAGCTGAAACTATTTGTCAAATTCAAACCAAATTTGCAAATTATTTTTAGCCCCCCAAAATGCATTTTTCAGCAAAAATTTTATTAAAAAAATTTGTCCAGCTCTACTACTACCAGATTTCTAGATGTTCAAAGAAACCACCGTTTTTTCCCCTGTGTGAAAGCATCTTACTTTAGTGGTTTTCTATTGTAAATCCATAATTCTTTCAATTTCCCCAGCTCACTCATCTAACACCGTATTGACAATACCAAAGGATAAATTCTGCATTGCCAGTGACTTAACAGTTCTTTCACATTTCAAATTTCTATGGGTTATATCATACTATCAGTTTTTAAGATAAACTCACTGAAATAAAAGGACTCCTTTAAAAAGTAGTGGTATAATATGGCCCAAAGATTGTATTAACTGAGACTTTGGAAATTGTACAGTTTGGAGTATGGGGAAGCTTATAAATCATAGAAACTAAAAGATTGAAAAGACCTATTGGTCCTTCTAGGTCATGACACCGATCAAGCCTTTCTAGTTTAGTATATTCTCTAGCCTTTCCAGTTAGGCCAAATCAGTGTATTATCATTAAGATCTCCTATCCTGAAATACAGCCCTTTCATGACTAGTAAAATTATTTTTTAAATGGCCAGCACTTCAAAATGAGCGATTTAAATAGCTGAAGCTATTTTGGTTCATTAGGCTAAACACAAGGGGTAAATTTTTTCAAAAGCTGGAAAATCACAATTCCATTTTGTGACAACTTTCAAGGTTTTGTTTTCATTCTTCATTGGAAGGACATAAAACCTTCTGAATGATTTTGCAAAATGGAATAGGGTCAAAAAAGTCAGGTTGTCTATTCAGGTCTCCCTCCCTCTTTTGAAGTGATGTCACAATCCACTCTGGACCACCTATCAAAGTTGGTGCCTATGCAAGGAGCCACATATTAACTTCTGAAGAGTCGCATGCAGTTCTGGAGCCACAGGTTGGCCACCCCTGCCATAGTGCATTCCTAGTGCCATGGCTGTGTTATCAGAGTTCAGTTCTTCTCTTCGTTCCACTGCACTTCCTGTGTTAGCTTTATTATCAGGGCTATGCATGCATATAAATGTGTGAGAATCGGGCACTGACTGATTTCATTTGAAGAGCTTAATTAGAAACAATAAAAATAAGATAGAATTAGGGTTTCTGAACTTAAAAAATGAACTTAAAGTCAATCAGTAAAGTTCAAGGGAGGCGAAAACAAACATTGCACAGAGTTAAAATGCTAATTTGATATTTTATTTATACATATTGTGGATGATGCTCACAAGTCACACTTATTACAGTCAGTCACTCAGATTTATCAGATCAATGATAGTATGGCTCAATGTCAGAAAAATATCGTCATGCTAATTTTAAGTTTCATCCCACTTGGTAGGACTTAAAAAAAAAAAGAAACAAACTAACATACATACATACATCAGCCAGACTACTATCTCAAGATACACAAGTGGGAGTTTACCCACTAGGCATTTCCTGTGCAGAAGTGGGGTTTAGAAAGCCTACCTCCTTCCTAGGACTCTGCAGAGGGCTCTCCATGGAATCAGGAACTATGCAGGGTGAGGTGACTGAGTAATGTTCTATTGAGTGGGGCCAATGACACACACAGTCCTCTTTCTAGTCCTGTGAAGTGTACCTTGGAAAATAAATACAAGAAAAGGCTCTAGTATTTGCTGTGTGGAGGACTTCTTTACTGCACGGTGTCTCCCCAAGAAAGCCATAGCTGGGGGAAATCCCTGGTAGCATGAAAGGAGTCCCTGTATAGATTTCCTTCCTCTTAGCCCTTCTTCAAAGTTTTTGCTTTGGGTCCAGTCATGAAGCCTGTATTCAAGCAAATCTTCCAATTAAATCAATGGGAGGATTGGCCTGAGTAAGGACTGCATGAGTCTGGACTGCAGGATTAGTCCCATATATGTACATGTACCTCCAGCGTATGTATATTATTTCAAGTAAGGGAAACTACAGTGTATATCCAAAGCAGTTGCATTCGTGCTACATAACTGCTGTAACAAAAACTTTCTGATTGCATCTGTGTAAGCGGGCAAGCGTTGCAAATTATTTGAAGCAACAACTTCATTTTCGTTATCAACATTCTGAGCTATTTATACTTAGACTGATTGTTATCCTGTATTCCTTGCCAAGAAGTGTTTTGAGAGCCCTTTAGTCATCTTTGCTCAGCTCTTCAAGATTGTTATGCCAGCCTAGGTCAGATGCTGAAATATATAAACAGTCCTTTTGTGCTTGAACTTGAAAGAGAAAAATCAGTCATCTGTATATGATCTGTGTAACAGCAAAATGTAATTTTTCCCTCTGACAATGTTTATGGTTGTTAAGTTATCTTGATTGCCAAGAGAAATCTGTTTTCTGTGGCAGGCTTCTCTAGCTTAAAATGTCAGCCGCTTTTTTTTTCTTCCCATTTTAGTTTCTGCCTCCCCTTTCAACTAATTCACAAATTGAGTTGACTATTAGCTGGGTTAAAAAAAATAAACAATTTCCTGAAAATTAAAAGTCTGGCACAATACTACACTAAGAGTCCATTTATCTTCTCTCTCTCTCTTTTTTTTTTTTTTTTTTTTTAAATGACGCTATGCTGCAATTTCTGGCAAAGTTCCCACTTCCAATAAGGAAGGTCCCCAAGGACATTTGGCACCTGAGCCCATCTCTTCCTGGATCCTGACTTGGTTACTGTGTTTAATCACACACAATTAAATTGCCTGTTAGTAGAGAGCTTATTATTATTTGTATTTATTATTGCAAAATAGAAAGAGCACAAAAACAGCTGTATATAAATGATGATCTGAAACTTAGCCCAGTGACTTTGTAAGCTATGGCATGATAAGAACTTATTCACCATACATATTAATTTTATTACTCCCCTCCGAGAGGAGCACCATATTTTTCTCACATATATTGTATGCATTCACTAGACTGACAAGTAATGGAATAAGGTCATCTACATAGATATTTTGAGCAGGACATTGATTCAGTGTGACTAGGCCCTGCCTCAGATATAATCATCTCACTGTGTAAACTACCTGAAACTTTACACTGGTCTGCAACAAATCATGCCAAGACTATAACCTTATCTTGTTTAATCTGTCCCCTAAAGTCAATACATTCTGCTCCTTGCCTTCCTTCTTCACATCCAGGTGGCAGCCAACACCACTGCATGTGGTGCAGCTCTTCCAATCCATGACTTGATTGGGCTTTCCAGTTGATCTAAATGTTGCATATTCCAAATGTAAATACTGTTTACTTTCTTGAGGCTCCAAGCAGCACTAACAAAATTATGACACCAAATTGGCTCATCTTTCATGGCGTTTGGGAGAAATAGCATGTGAAGAATTGTGCACTTGCAACGGTTTCTAAAGCACTGAGCAGTTTTGCAGATGGGGCTAGTGGACCATTCAAAGTCTTATTGTGACATTTCCTTTCTTTTAACCACAAGTCTACTCACTAAAGCAATATAATCTTCCTTTTAGTACCGGATGTGCCAATATAAAGCCACTTTGTGAGACAGGTGGTGACACTACAATTGAAATGCATTCTAGTTCAATCATTCATAAATCAATGTATCTATTCCACGTGAGCTATAATGTCATTTCATAATGTGTACTGTATTTTGCAGTTATTAATACCATATTCCAACATGATTAGAGAATCACATTTTTCACTATTACATTTTGAATATTGTAGGGTTCCCCCCCACACCTTTATTAAATTATATTGCATTAGAAGAGTCTGAAAATCCTCTGATGCATGACCAAGGACACAGTTCCAGGTGTTTTGTTTTTCTCTTTCGTGACATAGATGATTTTATTTTAAAAAGTATATGTATTTCACTTTATGTCTGTCAGGATACATCATTTGTGATGGGTGGACACTTCACTGAAAAGCTTTGGAAAAAGATTTACGTCAGTAAAACCAGCTTTTGCATAGCGCAGGTGTTTTAGAAATGGGATATAGGTCTTCAAGTTACCAGTTTAAATCTAACACACGCCAGATAGCCATATCAAATCATAGCAATGTAGGGCTGGAAGGGACCTTGAGAAGTCATCAAGTCCAGCTCCCTGTGCTGATGTAACGCCAACAGATCCCGGTCGTCAGCGGGCGGGATCGAACCTAGGACTAGGGTGACCAGATGTCCTGATTTTAAAGGGACAGTCCCGATTTTTGGGTCTTTTTCTTATATAGGCTCCTATTACCCCCCACCCCAGTCCCAATTTTTCACATTTGCCGTCTGGTCACCCTACCTAGGACCTCTGGAGCTTAGTGCATGAGCTAAAAGTCAACTGGCTGTTAGCTAAGGCTGTAGAGCAGAATCACTTAATTCTCTCTCTTTAAATGGTCTTGGTACCAGTAGATGGGACAGAACACTACACCCAGGAGGTGTGGAGGTTACATACTTCCCCTAGCTGAGAAAGCACGTCCCAAGCTTCAGAGACTTCCCAGTTGAAATCCCAGAGGAGCCCCCACTTGTAACGCTGACAGACCCTGGTCGTCAGCAGGCGGGATTGAACCTGGGACCTCTGGAGCTTAGTGCATGAGCCTCAAGCCAACAGCAGACTCATTTAACACTCTCTCTCTCACTCTCAATGCCATTAGATGGGACAGAACACCACACCCAGAAGGTGTGGGGTTACACTGAGGCAGGACCAGGTAAACCTAGACCATTCCTGACACCTAGCAGAACCATAGTGGCTAAAAGTCATTACCATTTGAAAGCTGTTTGGTGGCCTATATGAAATGAATGGGTTTCCTAACAGTTTCCTGTGCAGGCAGGTGTTCACATGACAAAATCTACCACCATAACTGGTATCTTTGTTAGTCTCAGAACAGTAGCCACGTGTTTGATTCTGAATTCACTTAAACTGCTGTAAATCAGGAGTAAATCCACTGCTCTTAGTATAGTTATGCTGGTGTAAGAATTATTTGTATTGTACTTGTCTCCCAACTGAGATCAAGTCTCCATTGTGCTAGGTGCTGTATAGACACATAGTAAGAGACAATGTCTGTCTCTAAGAGCTTACAACCTAAACGGACATGACATCTTTATCTTCGTTACGAGTGTCCCAGAAAGGTAGATCAATATCACAAAGTTGCTTGCGACACAGAGACCCCTTGGTGCAACTGACAAAGGGTTTCGCTTTTTTTGTGTGTGTTTGTTTTACGAGCAACTCCCGTCTCAGACCTGACAAACTCACTACGTCTAATACACCGCTTTCATGGTATTTATCCATGAAGGGTAGCATTTGAGGTCTCTACTGAAAGCTTGTAACTTATCAATAGACATAATCATTGTCAGATGCGCAAACAGGTAATATTTAAGAAACAATGGAACTATATTGAAAACTCTACCTTACAATCTTGGAGTAAAAGTTAGTCACCAGAAAAATCAGATGTCTCCGTGATGGCCATTCAAATGGGAGAGAGTTGTCACCCACCCCCTGGTTAGCCAGTGATGTAATGCAAGGTTTACTTGTCTACCTTTGCCCCATCCCAGAGCAGTCAATGGAAAACCATTAAGACTATGGCATAAAATTGAAACCACTTGGAGGCAAAAAGGAACATTATAGCAGACAAGGGATCACTTTGTCCATGAATAAAGACAAGAATGATTCAGTATAATGGAGTGGAGCAAGACTTTCTGCATCCATCCACTGAGGAGACAACTTGTCAAGCAGGGGTATTTCATGAAAGACTGGATCCTGGTTCCCGGGAAGCCAGCCAGCTCTGCAACAGACTGAACTTTGGGTGAATTGTGTGGGGGGTGGAAACCTACTTTATTAGATAGAAAAGATAGTTATTAATAAGCTTAGTCTCTAGTTCACATTTTATGATTGTTTCATATTATAATCATTCACTTCCATCACTCCCTTGTTTTTAGTGCAACCGCTATTCTGTCTTCTTTTGTTTTATTATCCGTACTCACAAGTCCTTTGCATTATGCAGGAGTGGTGATTTAAGGTAAAACTGGTAAATTGGGGGTACACTGTTCCTTTGGGAACAGCGGCTCTGGGAGATCTAGGAGTACCCGGTGTCAGGGGCTGGATATCACAGGGGAACAATTCAAGGGGACTCGGGTGCATTTATTGTTAACCTGCAAGGCAAAGATAGGGCTGGCATAGCCTGGAGGAGAGTGGCATTAGGGAGCTAACACCCAGTTACCTCAGGCAAGACTCCCTCTTACTGGAAGCAGGGCATAACAAAGTGATTCAGTCCTGGTTACCCCAAGAACCATCACATTACTGCATTCATATCATTTTAACTTAAAATCTCAACAAGGACCCACGCTGTGAGGAAAGCTGGTCCATGTGCCACCACCTGATAGATATGCTGCTGTCTGAGGAGGCTGGTGATGGTACTGTCTCACCTAATCAATACAATAACATTTAGTTTAAGAAGTAGGCAGACATAGTCCAGGTGATAACATGGAGGATCAGGAAGACTTATTAGAAACATGGAGCAACTAAAAGAAGTTATTGTCCAAGAGGAAAAGACTGAACCATTGTTCATGGTGGCACTTGGCCTCCTTAATTACAGTCCATTTGCGGTTGAAGAAGTGGAGAAGGGAAATTGGGACTGGAAAGAGTCCATTACTCTGAAAATAATTGTGTGAGCCATTAAGTCAACCAAGGTGCTCAGATCTTATGGTGATGGGTGCCACATACTTCAGAAAACAGACCTTGCTGGACTGCCAGAAGAATGTGGTATGAGGGAAATGGGATAACTCTTTGCCTCTCAAGGCATCAGGAGGGAAAGGGAGTAGCTGTTCCTGATCTCTCCCCCCAACACACACATCACAGAAGCAGCTGACCTTGCTCAGAGTTTGTGGTTCAAACCATGCAAAACTCAGCATCCAGTTTAAGTGTTGCTATGCTTTTTAAAGTTTTTGTTTAACCTGAAACTCAAAGAAAACTCAAAGTGCAAACCTACATAGATGAAAAGTGAAGAAAATTCTCTTCACAGGAATCCCTGTAAGAAAAACTGCTAAGTTTTAGCATTAAGGTTTAAAAGTGCAACCTAACAACAAAGAAAAGGGATCCCACTTTTCCCAATGCACACAATGGAAGTTTTTGGGCACTAAAGCAGACCTCAATCAATCATTTCTGTATACAAAATTAACTTGGGAGTTAAACAGCAGTGGAATTCTCATTTCTTCCTCTTTTCTTTTCAGGTGAATGTTTATATACCTCAAGCACTTAAAAGGAATTCCTTTTCAACTTCAGAAATGTGCTATTTGTAATGCTGCAACATGTGTGTGCGCGTGCATGTTTGTGGGTATGTGTAACCTACTTTTTATTATACTGGCAGGTAGACAGTGATATACCCATTTTCCTTCCCCCCGTAGCAATTATATTAACCGGCAAGGTGCATTTGCACCTCTCAAAAGATGTTGATTTGCTAGCTGAATATCAATAAGGATATTCCAGACAAAAGCGGAAAAGGATAAAGACTGGATTCATGCAGACCTCTGTTCTTGAGAGTAAATTGCAAAGCCATGAATATGTGAGTGCCTAGGTTTAGATCTCATTGCCCTTTCCTCCCCGCCCCCAATTTAAACTCCATTTAGATCAAGCCATTGAAGAGAAGTCAGGATTTCTTAACAGGATAGGAACAAAAATTAAGTGGATCTATGTCCCCTGTTCCCTCACTGCTTCACTTAGCCGTTTTGCACTACTGAATGGAGCAGAAATCGATAGCTAGAGCAGAACAGTTCTTTACATTGGCAGTTCAGTTGAACAGTGCCTAGTAAGAATCAGGTATTCCAATTATTTGAAATTACAGAAAATATAGAGCCATATACGGAGATCTTGATGCTTTACAACTTTTCATACTTTTGGGGAGGGGTGCTGAGGAAGAATAAAATGGGCTGGGCCAAAATCTGCTCCCAGATGCACAAATGCAAATCCAGAGTCATTCCACGGAAGTCAATTTATTTTCCCACCAGTTTAAGAGAGTGAAATTTGTCCCATTGTTCATAATACGGGGAGTCATATATACAAGTATTTGCTCAGAGACTGCCCTTGCCTCCTGATTTTGTTCCGATTTGTTCCATTAACATCATCACAGGTCGCTAATGCTGAAATACAGGATAAAAACAATGGAAAGCAAATAGCTTTGAAGGCAGCCTTCTGTTTTTAACTGAAGCAGCCTTCTGTTTTTAAATGAAGCAAAATTTTCCTTTTTAGGTTTGGTATTCTGTGCATCTCTCCATTTTAATGGCTTTGAACTCGCACATGCGTAAGCAACATAAAAGCAGCATGGGGGTTATTACCTATGAGAGACAGGTGGGCTGCTTTCCTCTAGCAAATACCATTTCCCAATCCATTATGCCTTCCTGTAACTCCATCAATAATTAAGAGAATATGCCTGTTTCACAGAACTCACTCTTATCAACTGCCAGCTAGCAAAAGCTTCCACTGCAAAGGTACTTACCATGGCATGTGCTAACAAACCAGGTTGCTTTGATCTGTCTGTCTGTGGGGCTGTGTGTGTGTGTAGAAGTGTTTGGCTCATACATAAAAACATACGATGGTATGCACTAAACCATAAGTCAAATGCCTTAACTTGTAAACTGGTTTAACAGCCATAAATTTAAGGATTTTGTGCAGATGCTAATAAATTCCAACCAAAAAAACCCTCCCTCCCCCCCCCACAAAATTTCACTGTGAGCCTTCACATCATACACCTGTTCTCATTATGGGAAACATACACTTGTTCTGTGATAAAGCATTCCTTAGTGATAGAATAATTAAATATCATGTTTCTTTCATTCCTCTTTTGATCATTATGTAATCCCTTGTGGCAATAAAAACATATGCAGTAAATGAGTCGTATATGGCAAGATGCATTTCAATATGCTGAAAAATATCTGATCCAGCAAATATATTTTGCAGAACTCCCTTAATGTAGCAATATATTTATAAATATCTATGAAAAGTAGTACATACAGCTAAGTTTCTTCTGCAAAAAACCGACTGACTATGCATAACGACTATACCATAACATTTAACATATGGGGAAACATTTTTTAAAAGAAAATTATTTGAAATAATGGCTACCAAAGAGGGAATGTAGGATTTAGCTACATTGCTTGGAATGGTTATTAAAAATGATCTGTAATTAGGGCATGGCATAAGAAAACTAACAGACGGAAACCTATATCAATTTAAAATATTTGCCTTTGCTAATTTATATAAGGCTAAAACAGCAGCATGTGTTCATATACAAATAAGTGTCAAGTTCATGAAAAGCGAGTGACAAAATAAGCGTGTTTTGGTTTTTAAAACAATAGTCCCCAAGTCTCCACTATGATCTGGCTATTTTGCCCTGCTCAGGCAGCAGAAACTATGCAAAAAGCCAGACAAATCAGCTCCAGGGAGTTTCTCCTAATCCTTAGATGGTGTACAGCCAGAGTAGAGGCCGTGGTGGGGCAAGGGGAAGGGAATATGGTTAGAACTCTGCTATACTATGATCCGTGACTGCTGGATTGGGTAGTCACACCTTCCTGTAACTCCATAAAGCTACCTTCACTGGCCCAACTAGTCCCACTCCGAGCATCTCTCAGCCAGATAATCAGAACAATCAATATAATTATTTTCAAGCAAGAAATAAGAGTCAAATTCTGCCCTGACTAGCACAGTGAGGATGAGTAGTGACACTGCTCACTGAATGCTTTTCTTTATGAATTCTGCCAATTCAGAATGAATTCCATAGGGTTGGGTAGGTGGATGCGAAGTGGGACACACAGTACTGCTCCTCTGACCAGGAACTTCTTGTCTCCCTGTTCCCTGACTTCAGTTACTATGTGCTCATGAATATAGCATATGTTCTAAGCAACCAGAAGAGATGGACTTTCCTTTGTTGCTGACCACATCTCCTTAGCCAAATGGGTAAAGATTGTCATCTGTACACGGGTTTTAGTGCACAAGAAAGGGCACATCACTTTATGCATGCGCAAATCTTGAGAGTCAACCTTTGAAAAATCAGACCCCATTAATTAAAGGAGACTAGACAAAAAGTTGTAAGAATTGATTTAAAAAAATCCAGTGGGGTATTAATTCACCCCATTCACCTAGTTCGAGGGTTTATATGGGACTTCAGTACCATCATCCTGCACAGGAATGAGTTTTAGCTGAAAGGGATTTAGACCTATAGTCCCAAAAGCAGCTCCTAATTTTTGGAGTCTTAGTTATTGGGTACCCTATTTTAGATACTTATTTGTGGCTTTATTTTCAGAGCACTCTGCAATCAATGGAGTTACTCTGCATTGACATTGGCATAACTGAGATTGAAACCGGCCCAATGACAGGATTTTTCAGGCATCTCAGCCAAGAGGCTGAATTCCAAGGGCAGAAGATAACAATCTTTCCCAAAGATGCAAGTGAAAAGTTAAGAAATTGGTGGAGTTTAAAATATACCTTTGCAAATGTTAACATCCGCACATTAATTTTATATCCAGCTAAATGATGTGTGTTACACAGTAATAGATCTGCATTTTCTGGAATGGGAAATCAGTGAAACAACTTTTACCAGTCATTACATCTGCTGGTGCCCCAAGACATACAGAGTAGCTAATGCCAGTAGGTCTGATGTGTGACAAATATGGGCAAATTATATTTTCTGATTGGTTTTATTGAAATTGTGTTAAGTATATAAGTAAATAGCTTGAACACATTCTAGCCAAATGAATGTAAAAATACTCTTAAATGAAGAAAAAAAAATGTCTTTTATTTACTCTCTTGACTGTGTCTGGTAGCTGTACCTGCATAGAACCTCACATGTTGGACCATTATAACTGACACAATTATGGTTTTATGCAGTGTAACTCTGCCAGTTCCATGTTAGTCATCATTTCTCAGTAGCTCAGATATTAAGAAGTCTGAGCAAACCCTGCTAAATTGAGTACTATTGTATATTGAAAATGCTGAGAATAAGCATAATTGCTTTAGGAAATCATCCCTAATCCTTAAAGTTATAATTGTTATCATTGTTTTAATTAAGTGTGGGTTTGGAGAGCAGATAGCTCAAGAGATTGGCAATAGGCTACCGGTTTAAATCTAGCCCTGGTCAATCATTGCAAAGTTGTCTCCATTTCATGACTCCCGTCAGTAATCTTGCAGGCCATCTTTGCAACATAGCACACCGGGGTCCACATCAGAACTGGCACTAACTGGAATCTCAGCAGAGAAAATAAGGCCCTGATTTTGGACCATGACCTGGTTCCTTTATGTTGCTCCAGTGATGGGTAGTGACCAGAACCCAGATAGATCCCTTGTAGAAATTCCCCTGGTCCAGGGGCAGTCTAGGCAGCCCAGGCAGCCCGACGTCACCTCCCACACAACACCCAACCTTGAGGCTGGTGAGGGATGGTCAGTGGGGAAGGAGTGTGCCCCGAGCACTCTGCTCTCTGGATATTCTAGGCTGTGGGATGAACTCCAGAGGGAGCTATGGGTCAGCAGGTGCAAGTCAGAGCAGCGGTTGCAGCTGCTCTGACTTAGGCCAGGGCCACATCTGACCTTGAACCTACCCAGAACCTGGGAGGCACAAATTGGCACACAGCCCCTGTTATCCTCTGTGTAGTTAGGCTGCACCTGCTGAGTACACTGCTAAGGAGGGAGCTTCTCAGAAACAGATCCCAAGGACTCAACCTGGAGAGTGAATAACTGTGTCTTGCTTTTAAAGGTGGTCCCTTAACCATTAATGCTGACACACTTTGGCTATGAAGAATCATGTACTGCGGTTATACCTCTTCTTTGGGTGAGCAAGAGATTTCACTCCCTGGAAATGAGCTCCAAAAAATACTTAACTTATAAAGATGGACTGGTTTAAAGTGAAATCTGCTGTTAGATAATTATTCCAATTAGTTTCCCCAATTATTTGCCCATGTCACAAAATCAGCACACAGTTAGAGACAGTTTATCTTAGAACAATTGTCAATGCCTGTGTAACAAGCAAACATCAAGCCACTGAGTATTTCATAAACACTGATATCATAATCCCTTCTTAACCTGGTGGATGTTTCCATCCCCTAATATATTGAAAAGAAGTCTAGGAGACGCATTCTCCTGTCCCCCTGGTAATTGGGCTTGTAGCATTCAGAAATTAACTATACAAGTGAATATTTACTTTCCAGGGTTTGTTTACAGATTTTGCCAGATGAATGTGTAACCTATGAACTATAATTAGGGATTTCCAGCTGTTACCAGAAAGCCTGGAATGCACACAGCTTGCAAGCTTGGAACATGTTTCAGAATGAGCTATTGGTAATCCTAAAATAATATTACTGATAGGGATGGAGTAACAGATTTGAAGGCTTATTAACCCTTTAGGGACAACAATTACAGGACTTGTGTATTAAGGGGTCACCTTTGGGAGACTATTTGTGAGCCAGATTGTGGCATTTAAACACAGCCCAGAGTAAGTGGCAGTGTCTAGGTGTACCGCCCCATCAGGAGCACTGGGTAGAATTGGGAGTCCCTGAAGTTACTTTGCACTGGGAGGAAAGAAATTTTATGAAGTCTTGAAAATGGGTGTAGTGAGTTTATTCCCCCTTTGCCCCCCACACCCAGCAAGCTCTGCCAGCCAGTGCATAAGAGGGTGCAGCGACTTGGCTCCACTCAGTCCCCACCTGCTCTCTGCCACTTGCTTGTGGTGGGAAGCAGCAGCCACACAGCCTCTGCATGCTGGTGCAAAATCCCTGTAATCCTAATGCAGCTTGCTTCTCTACTCTCCTCAACAACCATATAATAGAAACTGTCAAGACCTACCCTATTAAGTCCAATTTTGTCACTCCCTCTAACTTTCAGGGGGGGAGGGGGAAATCCTTGCAGCATACAATTTTCTGACATGTAGTTTCTGCTCAGAGGAGGTTTTCAAGTTAGACATTAATCGGGACAAGCCATTTCTGAGTTATGAGACTTTGAAAAAGTGGTGGTTTTTCACCTTTGGAAATTTGTTCTAACATTTTTTGTCCCTTCATAACTCAAAAACTAGTTGATGTAAAAACTTCAGACATGGTTTACACTAATCCTCACAGAGAGCCAGAGCAAAAAAGACACCGAGTGCAGAATTATAAGTTACAAGGGTTGAATTTTTTACGCCATGGAGTTAGTTAAAGGTTTTCTGTGTGTTACCACTTCCGTGAGAGGTCAGATAGATGTTCAAAGCTTGTTCCAGCTAATCTAACATTTCATTAAGGGGAAATGACAGTCTCCAGAATAGATGAAAGAAAAATCGGAACTTTTCCTGCAAATAGGTATTTCTGAACTGGTTCTGCTATGGAATCAAGACACCATGACCCAATTCTGAGGTCATGAAGAAAATGTCATGATAACTCTGTTGCAGAGACAGACAGACAGACAGACAGACAGACTTTCAAGCATCAGGAATCTTCGGGCTTTTTGTTGCTGTTTTTTTAATTCCACGTTTGATTTGTACTCTTTAAAAAAAAAATGACATAAAACAAAAGCAAGAGTGCCTTTAAGAAATACAGACATGCATAAGGTCCTATAAATTATTTTTTTCTCAAGTTACTAAGTATAGTAATTCAAGCTTTGGCTGTCTGCCCAAAACTACAGTTTCCTTAAGTTTTAATTCAAACTTTCATCTATAAAATTGATTGTGCCATTAAAATAAAAGTGACATAGTTACCAACTGCTCACTATAATTAGATACTGTTAGGTCCTTCCTCTTACTTGAAAAACATTCCCCATTTAACAGAGAGAGAGAGAGAGAGAGAGAGTTAGTGTTGTCTGATGATCTACTTCATTACTAACTTTTACCAGTTAGTGGCAATAGTTGCATCAGAGCTGTGAACACTTTGGAATAGCCCAGAATTTGTTTTTGAGAACCAGTCTGAAAGGTTCCAAGTCAGGTTTAAGTCTGGAGGTTTACAGCAAAATGGATTCATTACTCATGTCTTCTGCAAACTAAAAGAGAGACTAGCTAGATAAATACGGCCCCTTACGTTTATTACAGAACCCATGCCACATTTTGAAAAAAAAGGGACAGTAACACAAGTCTCCTGAGTATAGTCCAACTTGGATATTACATTCTCTGCTTTAAAGGCCACCTTTTTCCTACCTCCCCTTCAATTTCAATGGAATAAATTATTCATCCCTCCTCCCCCTTTAAAATTCATGGCATAGTGTTTTTGGAAGGGAGTGACACTACATTCTGTGGTGTATTGTAAACTGTTAAAATTACAAGCTCTCACATTAAATGTAAAAGGTTTCCTGGTCCTGCTTGCAGGCTAGGGGCCTCTGTAGGGATGTGTGAAATCAATCAGTCTGCAGAAAGCCAACCTCAAGTCAGGTGGGATGAGTTGTGCCTCTCTGTTTTAAGGAACAGCCTGATTTGTCTCTTTCTGGTTTGGGGGTCTTATGTTAGGGCTCAAAATTCTAAGAAATGAAGTAGTGTTGCGTTGCAACCATCCAGCAAGAATATTTATGTTTCTATATAACTTTTCTGTGGGTATGCCATGGACATAACACATTCCACTCTACAGATGGAGTCAGAATGATCCTTATGTTTCCTGGACCAATCTGTATGTGTAAAAATGAGAGCAGAATTGGCCCACCCACTCTCAGTTCCTACCTAATGAAAGGTGCTGCATAAACAGTACAGGTAACCCCAAGTTAAGAGGTCCAGATCTGAATCAGTGTTTCAAAGCATTCTAACTGATCCAGACCCTATTATAAAATCTAGGGTACGTTTTCAAGATGTAGAAACCAATCCCAGTTCAAGTTTTGAACATCCCCTAGCATCAGAGTATACATCAAGTCACTATTATTATTATTCCTTATGTCCTCTCTCCAGCCAGGCTATTTTGACTTGTAAATCAAAGGGATCCAGCCTCATACACCTATTTATAGATAAACGGATACATACTACTAAATGATATTTTTGGAGACAGAGTATATCATAAATAGAGGTCATTTACATATTTTAATTCTATAATAGTATCTTATTGGTTTGCCTAAAGTTTTTTTTTTTTAAACCAGACAACTAGCTCCATATTAACAGCAATAGAAAATAATGGTAAGGAGGGAAGGGAGTGATCATGGACAAAGGCAAGCTGCACTGGAAAGACCAAAGTTTGGCTTACAAACTCTAGCCCATGCTGTGGGAGTGCAGAGGGATCTCACTGTTCTCAGCCACCCTTCTTCCTAAGGGATCCTGGACAGAGCATGCCCCATGAGAGGGAAAGAGGGTACTAAAGTCGGGGGGGAACCTGGCTTGTGAAGGCCACATGAGCTTCCCTTATACCATGAGCACAAAGCCCATCCACAAAATCCAATGTTTTTTACTTCTCAGAACTTTCCTTTAACTTTCCATGCAGGACCAAAATCACACTCCCTGAGATGAATAACCAGGACTTTAGGTGAGTGTACGTTTCTCAATGAGTTCAGGAGAAGCATTAGCAGATCCCACAGTATGCCTCTCCTGCGAAACCACTGAATGTGTATAGCTTTGGCCTTGAAGACCACCTGTGATCCACCTGGCTGCCTTCTTTGAAAGCCCAAAGCTCTATAGAGTACCCGCAAATCCAAGCATCAGCTATGCTTTGGATATCCCCTGAAATCCAAAACAGATAGGGTTATGTCTAGTCAAAACCAAAAGCTGGAAAGGACTTCTGTGACCTAGGTGCTATACTTGGTGCTCTAAAAGACCAGCACAGATCCCAAAATGTATTCTCCACAAATACTATGGGTTAGTTACACTTATTGCCAGGGGAAAGGTTATTGGAAATGGAGCAGACATAAGTCCTGTTGCAATTAGATTTCCAGTGCCCTAACCCTTTGATACTGCCAATGTTGCTGCCCCAATCCTGAAAGAACACATACCAAAGTTAGCTGGGTGGAGACTGCAAAGCATTTTTCATTATTGGAGCAAACTCATGTCTTGCCAGAAAGCTCCCATCCCCATGAATAACCAGCAGGCCCAGGTCTTTGTTCCACATGGCTAGGAAAGTTTACATTCATCCATACATAGCTGTAACACCACAAAGGCCCCTTTCCCATTCTGGTTTGTTTCAGAGTACCTTAACTGTAGCAACACTGCTCCAGGTGACAATGGGTTTGTGGCTACCTGAGGCACCAGCTCACTTACCTTAAAAGTGCCAAAGAAAGCCAAGACAAATGCTGCCTTAAATAAAATGACCTCCATCCCAGAACTGCATATCCTGCACAGAGCATTTAATAATCCTGTAGAAATGGCTAAGAGATGTCTCCTGTACCTGTCACCTCTGCACCATCCCTCTAACTGCTTCTGCACTATGAAATCTCTATGTGAGTCTGGGAAACCTACTATCCTGCACCAGAAGGACAGGCCAAATAGCTGCCCTGATACAGCAGAGGAAGCTAACCTGTGGTGCACCAGTGATACCACATATTTCATTGCCTGATGCCTAGGAATGGGCCCCAGACACTAGAGCCCTTTCTGAGCTCAAAATTGCATGAACTCAGTAAGGTAGGCTCATTCTTGAGGAAACTGCATTCTTAACTAATCCCATGGTTGCCAGAAGCCAAGCTTCCACAGGTGGTGGGGTGCCACCAGAGGATATGTCCTGGCAGGTAGGGCAAGCTCCCGAAATCTGCTATCCTGAAATTGAGACAGAGCATCAGCAATGCCATTGTCTGCTCCTGGAACCTGCACTGCATAGAAAACAATGTTAAACAAGAGGTAGTGCAATACCAAAGTCCTCACTAGCCTCATTACCCTCACAGACTGAGCCGACTGCCTATTTGCTATATGAAAAATAGCCTGGTTATTGTACCTGAAACGAACCTTTGCATTCCTGAATGTCTGTCCCCCGAATAGCAACTGCCACCAATATTGGACAAAATTCAATAGAGACAATGTTGATCATAATACTCTGAGCTACCCCAGCCTCGGGCCACCACTGAGCACACCTTTCCCCTTCATAGTACACCTGAGACCCCATTCCCTGTGGCATCAAATTGCACCTGAAACTGTCCGCAGAATCGACTCCAAACACCAAATTGAGACTAAACTGATCAAGAAATTTCTTCCAACTCTCTAAATCTTCTTTCTTTTCCCTAGTCACTGACAAAATGGTGAGGTTTTTTCATTCCAGATGTGGCTTCTAATAGATGAGCTCAAAATGCCATACCATGAGCAGCCACCCAGCACACAGTTTAAGTGTCCCATGATCTCTTGGAGCTCTTCCAAAATAACCTTTTTCGTACTTTTGATTGCCCTTGTCAGAGCCATAAGAATATATAACTTACCTGTGGGTAGCCAAGAGACACCCTGAACTGTGTCCAGTTAACTTCCTAAGTATGTTAGCCTTTTTACAGGGCCTTCTGTTTTTATTTTAATGGTCAGGGGGACTCCAAGGTGCTCAGCCAAATCATGGAATGCCCTCAGTAGGTAGGCACAATTGCTCAGTCCAAATTTTCCTCAAAATAGGAAGTTATTAAGTACACGGTCTTGATTATTCAGGTCTGTCTCTCTCACCATTACGCACTTCAACATGAAACTGAAAGTCTTAAAAGCTGCTCAAGAGACCAAGCACCACATGGGCATGTCCTTATCAAAATAATAATGGCCCACAAACTGAAAACACAGCAAGTTAAAATCTCTGGAGTGCATGGGAAGTAACCTGAATGCAGACGTAATATTGCGTGTTGCTAACATAGCACCGGGCCACACTGTCTATCCATGGCTATTGAGGCATCAAATGAGGAATATCAAACTGAACGTAACTGCAGCTTGATATAGCCAATTACAGAGGAGCCCTTGAGGTAAGATAAGCGATGAATAATCCTGTATTTTCCCTGTTATATCTCCCTTGGGATCATGGAAAGCTAAGTCTGGCATTGGAAGGCTCAAGATTAGTCCCACTACTCCCTTCACTGCCACTTCTGCCAAAATTTTGTCCTGCATTATATGCTTGAATCTTTTAATGGACTTCAAATTCTCAGCCCAAACATGGCATCTGGCTCCTTCATATGGAATTTGGAAATTAGCCAAAAATCCATTCCCTAAATCAACTGTGTCTGTCCTTTTAGGATAGTCCACTAGCAACGTCCATAACGCTTGCAATTTAATTGGGGAAGGGACCTTTTCCATAAATGCTACCTCCCCCTTCTGGCTCTGCTGAAGTATTGAGCCTTGTTGACTTTCTTACCACCTTCTTTGGCTCCTCCTTTGCCCCTCATAGCAAGTGAGGGCACTATGCTGACTCCCCATGCTTCCTAAAGCGGTGTTTGTACTTGCAGCGGAAATGAAAACACTTTCCATCATTCAATGCAAAACAAACATTGGACTCTATAGCCACAGATGGTGCCCATAGTTTTGCCACTGGCAACCCACTTTCTGTGAAAGCTGCTGGGCAGGACAATGAGGGGTCCTACAGTCCAGGCAAAGATCCTGGTCTTTTTTATCCTGTGGTAATTCTGACTCCTCTGCTGCCCTCTGTCTAAATTCCCTGTCATATCTTATCCATGCTAAGTCTGCTATTCCTGCTGCTCATTCAGTTACTAGTAGTTCATTTTCTGCAGTGAAGACATAAGCATATGGGGCAAAAGTCTGCTCTTAGTTGCATCTGAAAATCTTAGCCATAGCCCCATAGCTGCACTGCTTAAATTAGTAACATTTGACTTTAAAACTTCCAGTCAATATAATAATTAATAATAAAATAATCCATTTTTTATGCAAAGAAAGAATTTGGAGAAATAATTCTAGAGTTAAAAAACCGAAACAAACAAATGGAAGAGCAGCAGACCTTTTATTCTGTTGATCATGTGGAATTTCCTACTTTACAGCTTGTGATCAGACGTATGTTTGTCCAGTCTGACATGAAAGGAATGGAGAAGCACTAGAGCACAGATACATTTGCAATGAATAGGGCCCAGGAGTGGTGCTACCAGGAATTTCATGGGTCTCATTCTAGAAAACTAGCAAGGAAGGAACAGCAGTGGGAGGGGAAGTGTGCGAGAAGGACTGGAAGCACATTTGGATGAAAAACAGTTGTCTGAATCAATCCAGAGCTGAAAAAGAAGTTTAGTGTTTTACTTTTGGGAGTGGGAGTTGAGGCAGGACTGGGAGTGGCTTGGGCTGGTTCTTATTTTTTTCTTTCTCCTCTTTTGTTTTTGAGCAGTGCCTAGACAAATGTCACACTGGAAAGTTCTGGAAGTAAGAGAGAAAGGAACCCTAACACCAGAATGTTTTTTTTAAATTATCTTCTATAATTAAACTTGCTCAGTCTTGTAACCCCAGTGAACTTGGAAGAGTTTAGAAAATGTCAGTTGACTCATTGTATGAGATCACTCTCCTCAAACTAGAACTTTATCACTGTAACCACACATTCCTGGAGACAGTTACCTCTCCGCCTAATCCACAGGTATTAGTGTCCCAAAAGAGACGCTCTGCTACCTGATAGAACACTAATCTTCAATAATCAGGTTACCTGTTAATACCCAGAAACTGTCTCCATTTAGCTCTTTTTGGAGTCTCAGCTTTTTTTAATGTCTTTTTCCTCACTGGGAAAATGTAATGTTTTGTGTCTGAGAAGGGGGACTTCCGTTCTATTTGCTGTTATGAGTTATATTGACCCAAAGGTATATTGTACACCTTACAAGCTAGGAGCCTGATCAACATCACTTAGAAATGAATATCAACTGGCAATAGAATCTGGCACCCCTGGAAAAAGCACAATTAGACAGGAATAAATGCTCTTCCTTAAATTAACCTGGCAGCAAATACTAAACAACAGAGGGTCTTGAAATGCAGGAGGGGTAAGGGGAGCAGAATCATATATACAGTGAAACAAAAATTCCTTATAGTGCTAATTGCCTAAGTGCTTTGTGGAAGATGCAGGGCAAAATGAGAAAAATTAGAGTTTTGAGGCTCTAATGTAGCTCCTTTTGTCACCACTACAGATGGCAAGCTGTAATGAGCCCAAGTTAATGCCTCCTGTAGACATCCTATACGCAGATATGTATCACAGCTCTCTGAAGTGTCTGCAGTGAAACAAAAAACCAAGCGCCATTGGCCTGGTTTCAGGTTTTGTTGCAAATGTGAAATTCAGAGCTGGTTTGTTGAAAGATTTACAAGAGATTCACACATTTTCAAGTGATTCTGGCACAGACATCGGATTCTGGAACAGACATAGGTCAAATTATGGTTTAGTGCTGAATCCATACAACGTTCATGTTCTCATGATTTCAGGTGAAACCTACAGGATTTGACGGAATTGCCGTATCTAATTTTGGGTCTGATCAGGTTAAGAGGGAGAGAGAAATTTGGGGTAAAATTGTGACTCAAAGCCATATCTTAATAGTGTGTTATGAAGGATCTTCACTCCCGTGAAAGCTGCTAAAGGCATCATGCCATTCTAACATATATATTAGAGTCCAATTGAAAGTCAATCCTAGAGAGAGTGTCTAAATACTGCCTTATAATGCTACACAATAAGCCAACAAATGAAGAGAAATTGCTTGTAAGTTTCACTACTCCTGGGAAAGAGTGGAGTAGGAACAGAAAGAGAGGATATGTTCATACACTGTATGAAGAATAAAAGATTACTCAGAGCTCTCTCCTCCTGTGTCAGTGAAGTGCTGGAAGGGGTTTTCAGAGCCTCACAAAGTCCCTTGGGGAAATGTCTCTTTCAGAAATGGCAACTATCACTTGGAATCTGGGGGGGCAATAGATGCTATGGAAAATTAGCACACAGATCAACAGACAGATCGATTGATACATAAAAATAGGTTGAAGTCAAATTGTTTATTTACATGTAGAGGGGCAGGATATTTAAAAGAAAAAAAAAAGTCTCTCTCTCCTCCCCCCCCCCTTCAGATTCCAAACTGACATCTGTGCTATACAAGCATTATACTCAGTGGGTGAAATACTGATCTCATCTATAGCATCTTTGCACCAGTGTAATTCTATTGACTTCTGTGGAAACACTCCTGATTTATACTCTTAAATTGAGAGGAGAATCAGACCCAGGAAGAAATTCTAAACACTTCCACCATGTGGGAATAATAATGAAGGAAGCAAGCTTATGCTTAAATGGGTAAACAAATAAATAGATCTTTCCCCCTTCCTTCTGGGAGGACATGCACAGCCATACATAGACTTATCACAAGCTAATGGGGAACATTTCTGTGGGAGCTCCTTGTTAAAATACCAGTTGCACATCTCTATCCAAAAAGTACATTTCTCTTGTCCTGCCACTTAAAGATCCAATAATTTAACCTAACTGTAATTCCTGATGTGACAAAAAATTGCAAGGAATCAATTTGTAGACTCTCCAGTGCAGTAGATTTCCTATATTAGGCCAATGTTATATAGCACTACTACACTAACTTGTTGGGGGGGGTTAATCTTAAAAAAATCGTAACATTTCCTTGGCTAATAACTAACTGTTAATGTGTTTCTATAATGCTCTTTTAAATTACTAGTTAAAAAACACATACACACAGTGCTGATTTCAACACTGCATTAATTATCTATAAATGTGACTGAGATTTCCTAGCTCAGCTCAGATTTTCACAATCTCATTATTCCAGTACAGACAATTTAAACACACTGTAGACATTCCAAGTTCATCATCCCTATAATTTACACAAACCTGGTAATTGATATTTAGAAATACAGCAAATCTGGAATGAAAAGAAATGTTAGATGGTCTGGTTTAAGTTCACAGACCTTTAATTTGAGCATAAGTATTGAGAATTTAGGATTTGCGTAGAAACGGGCACTCTCTCCCTTGTGCTCTGGAATGTGTACCTGTAGCCATAGAGCCTCCTCTTTCCCCCGCCCCGAGGGTGGATTATTTCTCACTGCTCATTCATTCTCTGGTGATACTTTAACACAGGCCTGACTGTAAGCAAAAAGTGGGCAAACCGGTTTGTAAAATGTATCCCCGGGAATGAGCACTTCTCTGGCTGTGCTGTAGAAATTATTTTTGGATCATTCCAATTGCTCATAAGGGAATGTGAGTACCAGGTAAACTGTAAAGTAAGTGCATCTCCTTGGCCCAAATCAAAATGACATCTGTTTTGTGAGGCTGAAAGACCTGGAAAGGCTGAATATTTTATCTATTTGATAAGAAAAACAGAAAAATGCTCCTTGACCTGAGAGCAGGTATTGCACATCTAGCCCTGTGCAGATTATTCCTACTCAGAGTAGGGATAACTAGTGGTATGTAAGTATGCAATGTGGAGGCAAAATTTGGGTCATCCATAACAAAGCATATTTACAGTTGTCATCATCGACCCATCCTCATCAAACTGCAACTTCCAAGTCCAAACTAAGGTAATAACAGTCTACGACTCACCTATCTCAGACACCACTTCAGCCTTATGTCCCAGCCTGGACTCTACAGTCAGTTGGGAATGCTTTAATTGTTAGTACCCAGCACTTGAGTAGTGTAGTATGTGGGTAGGGAAGAATTCTCCTTGACAGCAGCAGTCCCTGGGCACTGGGCTTTGACCCCACTAGAAATCTGTCAGAGGCTACATCTTACCAGGTATGATGCAAGATACATCTCTTTGTTCAAACTTTCCTCTAATTATGTTAGTTGAATTCCCCCGGTATAATCTCTGGGGTGGTTATTCCCCCGTGACTGGTCTTTAAGAAGCTGTATTGGCTGGTGCAAAGAGACACAAAATATGATTCCTCATTGCATTTCATAACTCATTTATATAAATGGAGCCCAGACAACAATGTGACCACATTAACACCACAGTAAAACAAGCAAACACCAAACAAGGACCTGCTGACTAAAAGAAAACTTTTTAATTTGGGGAGCCATTGAAGTTGCAGCACCATTCATGTTTCGCCTGGCCGCCCCCTGTCATGATGGAGGGGTGTCCAAATTTGAATGAGTGGCATTGTGGGGAGCCAGGCCCAACCCTGCAGGACAGGAGCTGCCTCGGTGGGGTGAGTGCAGGGAGAGCTTGTTCTCCACTCCTCTGGGGACTCCCTTCCTCACCAGGCCGGGATTAGGGTTGCGGTGCTAGGGCAAATGGTGCCACTGTGGGTGGTCGGTACCTCCTCAGCAGTTTAGTATAGTGCACCCATTGAATCATGAGGCTGTAACTGCCCTTGAGGCGCTCAGACAACTTAATGGCACCATATAAGAACCTAGGTAGATAGATACCATGTTGATGGGAACTAAATCCCGGTGTATTTATACATTCATGTAGTATATGCTATAATTATTGCTAAATTAACTCATTATTAGACCATTCAAGAGGATCGCTGCAAGAAAGCAGGGAGTGGCTTTTTTTCATCCCTGAGACATGCAAATATTTTACAGAAGAAAAGAAGCCCTAGAAACCAGCTAACGTATGTAACCCGGGAAGTCTGTGCCAGACGAGGGAGTAGAAGCGTATAAATCATATCAGCAACCATTTATTTTCCACCCACTGGATTTTTCCATTTTCTGGGTTTCATACTAATTTCCACCCCCTCTTAAATATTTTTCCCCCACATAGGTCTCCTCTAATTAACCACATAGGACCTGATCTTGTTTTTCCTTTAAACAGATTATGCACTGGATCCCACTTTTATTTTGATCTTTTGTATTGCCATGTTGTCTTTCCTACCTTCCATTCACTTTATTTTCTAGGCCAATTTTTGCTGTCCGCTCTTACAGAAAGCTCCCATAGAATCTTATTGTTCATGTTAAAGTCTACAGAATTTGGGAGGCAATAGAATTTAATAGAAAATGCTAATCTCTAATCTATTTTTTTTTCCTTTAGAAAACCAACAACATAGTAGCAGGAACATAGTTTTCTACTACATTCTAATATTGAAACCCATGGAAAAATTAGCATTTTCTATTAAATTTTATCTAGATCCTTAAATGTCCCTCAGAGGTATCAGAGTGCCTGGCAATCATTAATGGATTTCATCCTCAACACCTCTCAGAGGTAGGCAAATATTATCCCTATTTTACAGATGGAAACTTGAGCACAGGATAGATTAAGTGACTAGCCTATGGTCACATAGGAATTCTGTGGCTAAGCCAGCAATTGAACTCTCAATTGCCAGTCCAATGCCCTACCCACTAGATAGTGCTTCCTACAAACTTCCATAGGATATTTTCATAAGTCATTGTTACTCAGACAAGAATTTGCATTAAAATTGAATGTGACATTTACATATGAAAGGAGTGTAGAATTGTGCTTTTTGGCTTTGTTATAATTTCTGTTTTTCCTCATTTCTTGTTGACCTACATTGTCCAAACTGAGTAATTTGGTAGGAAAGGGATGGGAAATACAAGCCTGAATTCTGGCCTCAGTTATACACCAACACTACACCATTGACTTCATTGGAGTTACTCCTTATTTTTGCCAGCATAAGAGGAAAGACAATCAGGCTTCTTGGTCTGGGGGGCTTTGCAATCTGCTGTATTGCAGAAAGAAAGAAAAAACGTACCCCAGAAGAATTGTTATAAGCCAAGAATAAACATCGTCAGGGACAGCTTTGCTGTATCCAGAGAGTGGGATGAGCTGCCTGAAAAGAGTAATTCCCACTCCCCCCACATTCAGCAGCACATTTTGAACAGTGCTGCTGCTGTGAGTGGAAACTTTGTGCATTCAGTAGTATCTAACTAGTACTCTGTCAAATCGCACACACACGGCTAATGTGCTTCAGATTTCCCTTTTGTTTCCCTTTTTTATTATTATTTTACAAAACATGATTGTCTTCTTCAGGATAAAAATGAAGCATTCCCTATTTGGAGTCCAGGCCTACAAAGTAGGCACCACATTCACTCAAGCCCCCAACAACCCATCCCTGGACTGAGCTTCAAATTACCATGGATAGCACAAAAAAGTTGATTTTTCATCCCCCTCGTGATTTTTAGATCTATATTCGTTGATTCCTGAGCTATCACACCCTCAGAAGGTCACCTTCTGTCTCAGCTACAGGGTGATACACAGTACTCAGAAAGAATGTTATGCTGGAGCCGGATCGACAGAGATATGGCATTCGGAGGTGTGAAAAATTCACACCCCCGAGCACTGTAGCTGTGCTGACCTAATCCCTGGCATAAATGTAGCTAAGTCAATGGAAGAATTCTTCCATTGACGCTGCTTGGAGAGGTGGACTACCTACAGTGATGGGAAAACCCATTCTGCGCTGTAGGAAGCGTCTGTGCTAAGGCACTACCGTGGTATAGCCGCAACGCCATAGCATACACAGGGCCTGACACAGAAGCCCCAAAACAAGCAGACTACTCTACAACCTGCTTTCGGACAGAAAGGTGATGAAGTGGCATTCACCCACACTCTTTAGTTGTTAGTGATGTAACTTGAGAGTCTCTTTGTTCTCCCTCTCTCCCGCCGTAAGGGTGTGCAACCAGAAGTCCATTCTACTGCATAGGCACATGCTGGAAGGGTAGGGGCATATGGATTCCCAGGTGTCCTATAGGGGTTCTCTGCACATCCCGAAAACTAAAAGGGTTTAGTGGCAGGGAGAAGTGTGAAGTAGATCTACAGACCGTTGTCCCCTGTGAAAAGTGAAGCAGCTCCACAGCCATTCTAGAGATGTTAACATTTGTTTGCACATAACATCCATGGAGTAACTATTGTTAGCAAATAAATTAGTAAAATCACAGTGATCATGGCAATTAGCAAAAAGGAAAATGGGATAAAATCTTAGGATGAGTCTTTCCATTGTGAATTCTTTACCTTGTTCGAACAGTGTGTGTGTTAGATCACACTGATGCAGCATAATACCAAGTAAGAATCTCTTGTCTTTACATTTTTCCTTGTTTTTCTTCCTCTGTTTACAATGCTAGCCTCTTGGTGTAGGATAATTCCCTATAAAGATCTGTCTTTCCTTTACGTCCTGTGTTATTTTTCTCTTTTCACACTGCTAGCCTCCCTTGCATGGAATAATACCCTGTAAAAACATAATAGTATGTGTGCTACAAGTTGATTATTTGTGTATTAAGTGTCCCCCCGATGTGGGATAATATCCAGTACAAATCTGTCTTGTGCTTTTTCTATTGACATCACTGATACCAATGAGAATGCGAGAGTTACACATATGGAACTGGGATAGTTCTTGGTCCTAGGAGTACTATTTCCTCTTTGTAGGGAGAGTGCACTACTGTCACAAAAGGGGAGCACAAATAAAATAATTTAATAGTAACGTCTCTCCTTAATTTGTGGGACTAACTGCACCGGTAAGAGAAGGCTTTGTTCTACATTAGCCACCATTAGCATTTGCTATTTGAACTATGGGTGACTGAGGTACTCTTTCTCCTACTACTTGTGAGACCTGCTAAGAACTGTGGGTTAGGTTTTCAAACAAATTAGGGATGCAAAATGCACACCGAACTAGTGCTTGCAATTACAGTGAGGGTAAATGTGCCTAGTTATCTATTAGCCCAGGGGATTACCCCATTTGTCTGTGTAATTACATTAACTGTATGCATAAATAGGGAATGCAATTGCACACACACTGTGCAATGGCAACCCCCATCTTTTCATGTTCTCTGTATATATATATCTTCCTACTGTATTTTCCACTCCATGTATCTGATGAAGTGGGTTTTAGCCCACAAAAGCTTATGCCCAAATAAATTTGTTAGTCTCTAAGGTGCCACAAGTACTCCTCATTCTTTTTACTCAAAACTCTATCTATCCAGTTTTTGGTTTAAGTTTTCATACCACACTAATCATGAGTCCATGCTTCCCTGTTTCTCTGGCTGTATGTAGATGTGTTTTACACACACACACACACACACACAAACACACACACTCACTCTTCCTAGCAAAATGTGTCTTCTTACAACTGTATAACTGAAATTCGAACAATGTGGATCGGTATATTGGTATTTTGCTGTGTGTGTTCTCTGTAGAGGATCAGTGTTTACTGGGAAAGAATTTTCTGTCCAAAACTGATGAGTGTGAGCAATGAGTGTGACAAATGCCACCATTAGTGATTGTGCCTATGTTAGGCTATTTCGAGAGTATATGATTGTGCCTATGTTAGGCTATTTCGAGAGTATGACTAGCCTATCTATAGATAGATAGATAGATACCAACCAGCTTTACTAACTTAAAGTCTTAGTGATAAAATCCTATTAAAGATATCTTACCCTCTTGACTGGTTTTTTTAAATTTTTGTTAATGTAATGCAAGTGGCTCTGATGCAGTGTGAATGTCCTTGGATTGATTTAATTGGGCAGAAATCTTTGAAATATGCCCCAGGCTAATTCACTTTGAGGGTTAAAACAATGAATCCCCGTAGAAAATAATATATTAGTAGGTAAAATGATGAATTAATGGCAGTACTCAAATAGCATCTCTGCAGTAACCAGAACAGCTGAATTAATAACATACTAGAGTTTTATTGTTTCCTGAGAATTACAGCTATGGTGACATTATAGGCAGACCAATCTTCCCCTTTATTGGACCTTGCTAGACATGGCTATACTCATGGCCTCTAGAGAGTTTTTTTCCTCTTGTGATCATCAAACAAGGTTACTCCATTTACAGTAGCATCTCCTTTCTTAGCCATCTCTCTCTCATTCCTCCAAGTTCACACACAGGCCACGCACCTAAGTATTTATGTTAAACCTGGGCTCAGGCAAAACAGTAGTGTGAAATTTGATTGGTATACCTTTAAATCTGACTTATTTGGTGGGAACTGTTAGAAAATGAGCCATCATTCTTCACACAAAAATGCTTTATGCAATAAATATACATTCAACTATAAAAATCTTAGCAGCACACATAGTGGTGGGCCAAATTCTGCTGTCAGTTACCCTGCAGTAAAGCTGGAGTAGTTCCACTGCAGTCAATGGAGTTATGCCAGTATAAATCCAGAATAAGAGGATAGAATGCAGTATTTGGTCTTATTTTTTAATCTAATCGTATAGTCCAGTGAAGATAGAAGACTGTGTGTATTTGAAATGGAAATATTTAGCCCAATGTACTTTTTCTAGAGAATGAATTTTAGGGCAAATCCACCAGACACAGTTGTGTCTACATACAACTAAATGTTTCAGAGACCAATACTGCACCATTGAAATCAATAGGAGTTCTCCCCTTCCCTCTGGTGAGTGCAGAATCAGGCTATTAAATTAGGGATGCATTAAACCTTGCTCATTTTAGGGCTCTCTTTCTTGTTGGCCAAGAGTTTTAAATTTAGCACTGGTCTGTGTGAACTGGTATCAAAGGAAAAAAGAATCTTATTATGGGGCTTTAAAAAAATGCAAGGGAAGAAGGGGATAAAATGTAGCTACCCCACATTCCCATCTTGCTGCTTGAGCCTGGCAGAAAAAAAGGCCTTTGGTAAAACTGAGAAGACATGAAATTGTTGGTTGGGTTTTTGAATTAGGAAAGGAAATTGGTTTAGTGGATTTAGGAAGCAAGCACCAAGTCATAACCTGAGCCTTACAGAACTGTAGGCAAAACCAGCCTCCAGTTCCATGGTCACCCAAGAGAAGGGGAGGGGAAAGATTTGAAGTGGTAGCAAAAATGTAAGCAGCATAAGGAATTTGGAGTTATATCTTCATCTTAGAGCCCATAACCACCTTCTCCTGGCACACTTAAAGCCTCTTCCCTAAAATCGTTGTCCACACAAAGGTCACTGGGAGTTATTATTTGGATATTTTTATTTTATTTCACATATAGGTAGCGTCTTCTATCCACTTTTAATGAGACTAGAGATTAGAAAAACTAAATCGTGACCCACTCCCACAATCTTCACTAAGCAATAGTTGGGACAAAGTTAGTCTTATCGTATCCCAAAACAAACCAAAAAGATAGACATAGTGTGGTTTAGTGGATGGGGCATACAGATGCAGCAGACTGGGTTCTGTTCCTGGCTGTTCCACTGACCAGTTGTGTGACAGCATATAAAGTCATTTCACCTCTCTGCCCTTCCCACCCTTTGTCAGTCTATCTTATTTAGAATATAAGCTCTTCAGAGAAGGAACTTTGTCTTTGTTTTTTATAGTGCCTAGAAAAACAAAGACCTCCAACTGAGTTTGGGGCCCCACACATCATTTTGAAACAAATACATAATTATAGGAAAACAAGTCAACTGACCTTTTTTAAAATTAATAGTTCTTTATTCATTCATGACTTATAGGGAGAGGCTTAAGAAGCTCAATTTATTTAGTTTAGCCCAAGAGAAAGTTAAGAGGTGATTTGATCATGGTCTACAAGTACCTACACTTGTAGGAAGAGAGTTTTGGTAGAAGATGGCTCTTTAATATAGCAGAAAAAGGCATAATGAGATCCCAGGGTTGGAAGCTGAACCTAGACAAATTCAGCCTAGAATTAAGGTAGAAATTTTTATAGTGAGGGTAATTAACCATAAGAGGAACAATTTATCTAGTGATGTAGTAGATCCTCCACCATTTGAGGACTTTAAATCAAGCCTGGGTCTTTCTAAAAGATGTGCTATACTTCAAACAGTAGTTATGGAATTCAGGCAGAAATTATTGAGCATGGTTCTATGGCCTTTGCTATGCAAACATTCAGATTAGGTTACCAGCATATTCCCTTCTGGTTTAAGATCTATGACTTTCTAAGCACTAGCTGGAACTGGGAGCAGAAGCACCGGAAATCATGCAGGAAAGCTTGTCCTCATGAGATTTCCAGCCCAGTGTTGTAAACCCAACAACAGGTGCTGGCAGGTTTGGACAAATATCTGAACTTTTGGGTGTTTATCTGAGTGCTGAACGCTGTGTGGTTCATTCATTGCTAACCCGCATCTGTGCTGTGACAAGAACTGTGAGGAATTACCCTTGAAGCTGAAATGGATGTGTGTGAATGGAACTGCAAACTGATTTTACACTTAAGTACTGTGATGATGGTGATGAGTGAAACAGGTATAGACAGATAATAGATGAGTTGTCACTTATTTGCGATATTGTGAAATTTACAATTTCTATCAGAAACAAAATGTCAAAATAATGAAGTTCCATCCTCTAAACAAAACTCTGAATTGTTATGAATTTGCCCAAGGCAAATAGGTTATGAACAGCACATTGTGGGTTTGTGAGTGTAGCAGGAGCCGGTAATCCTCAGAGATTACAGGCTAAGGGACAGGTTTGCCATTTTACACTAACAAAATACTGTTTTGTTCACCCTACATATCTCAACAAACACTACCCTACATTCATTCTGAAGCCATCATAAATTGCCCCCTCAAAAATCAAATCTTTTCTTTGAGGTTCAGAGGTTGAGTTATTTGTGCTCCCCTGGGGAGCTGGGTTACTAAACTCGGAATCAGAGTAATCTGGAGTATTTTGCATGCCTGTTTTCAGATCAGCTAGTTTGTCTAATGAATGAGATGTGAAATGAGTTCCTGGGCTCAGGAGAAAGCTGGAGGAGGATTCTTTGGGCTCTCTGGAACTCATTGTCCTCATGTTCTATTGAATGTCAGAGTCTAGCAAACACCTAGACAAACCAATCCATCACTAAGCCTTCTGCAAAGCATTAAAAACTCAGGGCAGAGTGGTTGATTTGTGAATTCTAATAGTTTTTAGAAAAAGGAAAATGCACTTTTGGCCAAGCCTACACTAGACACTTTTGCCATTAGAGCACTGTCTGTTAGGGGCAGGATTTTTTTGCAACCTTTCTGTCAGGAAAAGCTTTTGTATAGATGCAGTTATGCCAGTATAGCTTATTTTGCTCACTTAATTGAGTATGATTTATACTGGCAAAAAGCACTTCTATGCTGGCATAACTGCATCTGCACCAGGAGAATTTTCTCCATAACTATACCAGCAAACATTTTCTAGTTTAGACGAGGCCTTAGTTTGAAGGCATTTAAAACAAGTTGCAGGTATCAGAGTATTAATATTTGTCATTGCTAGACCATTGCATGAAGTAAGCTTAATGGGCCAAATTTTTGAAAAAGTAATTTCTAAATTGTATATTTTAAATTGTTTCTAAATTCAGTTTGCACAACTGCACATTTTGCCTCCAACACCTTCTGGTTGCACTCACTCATGCATATTTTGCATACTCCTCATAGACACTTAGTCCAAAATTTTCAAACTCAGGTGACTCAGTGAGAATAGAAGCTGTAGGTCACTTATTTTGGTATATTAATGTAGATCAGAGCATCTGGTGCCACCATAATATCAATAATAAATTATAACAGTAATGTCAATGATTTCCATATTGTGTACTCAGTATTTTTTCCAAGTTCTAGCCCTGCAAACTCAACCCTGCATCTGACAGTCAAGCTGGGTTCTTTCCATCTCATCTGCATACTGCAGAGTCGGGTGCGATGAGAATCTGAACAGAGCAGAAGCCACAATAATAAAGGCTCTCTGGGCCAAATTAGGCCCTAAATACACCTGCAAGACCCCACTGTTTTCAAATTATGCCCTTAGTGACAAATTATGCCTTCTGTGGGTTTGCACAGATTATTAAATGCTTTTCCGATACAAAACTACTCAGCCATTGATAGACAAGGTGGAATAGAATCTAGCTCCCTTTGGTCTCTTAACTGTGTTACCTCTACAGGCCTAACAAGGCTAGAGTGCAGGGGAGTCAATGACAGAGCTAATGAAGAGAGTTCCCTGCTTTGGGAAAACACTCCCCTTCTCTCTCCTACTATAGCACCAAGAAGGAATCAGACCTCCAGACAATCAGATCCACAAGTGGTGAGTAAAGTATTTGTGGGGGGTTAGGGGGGGGACCTTACACCTCATTTTAGCCCCTGCCTAGTGCTGCCTCTGCGATTGTGTGTTTCTATAGTTTCCAAATATGGCACTGAGGTGTCTACGACTTCACAGCCTAGGTGAAGCCTACTTTCTGGACAATACTAAAACGAGATTGGTTCCTCATGTTAATTTGGATGGTTAAAAAGTGTACGTAACAATCCACAGCAGATCATCTCTTAAAAGGAAACATTCCTTATAGCTCAAACATGAACTTAAGTCCTAGACCCAGAGATCACAGTAATTGGTGCTTTAGAAATGCATAAACAACAGTAATAGTCGGTGTTATAAGGTTTTCTAATAGCTCGCGATCATTCAAGATTCAGATTAAAGATTCTTTTGTGGTTAAGGTCATTTTAGAATTTAGTGGTCTGCTTTCTGCATGCGGAATGGAAAAAATATCCAATTGCGATATCGGTTTGAGAGTTAGACACCAAATCCCAATTCTTTTGAGGTTTGTGCTTCCCTTGAATTCAGTCAGCACATAGTTATTCAGTAAATAGCTGCTGTTATTAAAGTCACGGCGAAGCAGTGCTCCTATTTGTCATTTGCACTTCATAGATATAAGGGAGTGTAGATTAAAATCTATTAGTACAGTATGACACCCGGGAATGTTTCAGTGGCAGTAATTAAATCCCGATGTAAAACTGCTACAAATATTTCTCAAAAACTGAAACAGATGTTTCTGCAATCAAGCGATGAAGAAAACCTGAAAAGTTCCACAAACCACACAAGGGGGCACGTCTGAGGGAAACCTGCTGCACGACTTTGCTACCATGCTGTCTCAATTTGCCAGCAATGTTAAATAGATACAAGACAAGCCATTTTTTTTGTATTATTATCCTGGTCTCCAGTAGCACGCCAGAAGTAGCACAATAATATGTGTCAGGGGACTTTGGAATAAAAAATAATGGTAATAATTAGGCACAAGGCTTGTAAATTTACATTTCAGTTTCCAAAACCATAATAAATTAGCACAATTGCTCAGACTCAGTCATGACTCAGAAATCATATCCTTGTGTGGCTTTTAAGGGCTAGAATTATCTAATTAATAATGGTGGTTTATATGTAAAAATATTAATGATCATTACTATATTCATTCAATTGGAGTGGAGTTAAATTAAAACACACCATGTGTTTTAACCTGTGCCAAACTGTGAGAGAGAGCAAAATGCAGGACCCTCTGCCCTTTATACATATAACTGTTTCCTTGTAGGGGTTTTGTCTCATGGAAAGAGACACCTCAGCCTTTCCTTCAAAACACACCACTTAGCTACCTTGAAGAATGGTTTTACTATGAAGCAGGCCTCTCCTCTAGTACCAGAGTGTGTATTCACCATGGAGTTGTCAGAGGAATGAGATGGAGAACTATTTGATACACAGGGACAAATTGGTAACAGAGATACAGTTGCTATTATGACTCCTGAGTTTGAACATGGTAAGCATAATTCTCAGTTGAGCCAGTTTTAATCCACTGCAGTGCAGCTTTAACAGAAAGAAAGGAGATATTGGGCCAGATGTTCAAAAGCATGCACCCACCTTTATTTTTTTAAGCGCTTAGCTCCCTGATGGTCACATATAGGAACAGTGTTAGCTCCCAGATCTTGAGCACTTTTGAAACTCTGCACACTTCATTTAGGAACCTAAATGGAAGCTGAGCTCTTTAGAAAACCCTACCAATAACATTACCCAGAAGATATAGTGCCTACCCCGATTCCTTACTGGAAAGCACAATGACAGCAGCTAGTGCATTTCATTATGTCAGGGCAATTGCTGTCCTGGTACTGTAGCTTATTAGTTCTAATTTATTATCAGTGTTAAAGTGGTTAACTGCACTGTTATTTCCTCTGCTACTGGGCTTTATTGCATGTCTGCCACAGTGTTCAGAGTAAGCCCGGACAGCAAAGGAAACAACAAAGGCCACAACTTAACAATAAATATCCTCTGTAGGAACATGGCCACCAGGTAGGAAACAAAGCACTGTGCTACTAGGGAAAACCAGGAGAGCAAAACTATAGCAGCTCTTATGGCTGCATGGTGAATAACTCAGTCAATTATGCAATGAATTTAGTGGAAATTACAATCTGCACAGCTATCTTACAAGCAAAAAAAGATTAGTTTAGTAAATTTTCATAATTCTTTGATGAATAATCTAAGTCTGTGGATTGATCCCTATCCATTGCTGAGAGCAGTCAATGCTTACTATACACACTGTATTAATTAGGTCAGAAAAAAAAAAAAGCACACTGTACTATTGCTGTTCCCTCATTGGCTGAGCTCCCAAGCACTTCCAGTGCCAATACTTGTAGTCAATGGAACTACTGATATGCTTAAAAGTTCAGTATGTGAATAAGTGTTGGCAGGATCAAGGCCAGGAAGTTTCCTTCCACCCCTCAAAAATCTTTACAAACATGATCTTGACATAGATTAGTGCCAGTAAAACTCAACCGCTGGAAAAAAGCAAACACAAACAAAGGTGCATGAATGTGGCCAAGCACATTAATTTAACATTAGTGGAAATATTTTTACATCATTCACTCAGCTGTGTATCAGCTACCAAAGCCAAAAAATAAAATTGCTTTGACTGCACAACACTGAAAGTTAACTACAGTAGAAACAGACCTTAGAAAGTGGAACAAATAAAAACAGTTACCATACTATTACACCAGTACAACCAGCACAAGTATATGTATTTTATATACACACACTCATGGATTAGCATGTTAAATTCTAAATTAAATTACATACTGTTTAATCATTACACTCAATCACATAATTACAAAAAGTACCACTCTGGAAATACACTGAGCAGTCATTTCACAGGTGAAGCAAGGCTTTTCTTGATTGCTACACTGAAAGTGATGTTCCCCTACTTTCCATTTAAGCAAATTTCAGTAAACAAGCCTCATTTAAATAAACCAGCAATGAGCCCATTTCTTAAGTCAGTGGAGTTCTCTTGATGTATTTGAGATCAGAATCAAACCCAATATTTCTCAACATATCTCTATGTCCCAACAGCAAAAGATTTCCTGCATCTCCAACAATAGACACTGAGGACTATTCTCAGTGCCCTGCAATCTATAAATGAGCATGTGATCCATAAATGGAGATTTACAGTTAACTATAACTATTAGCTACTGCATACAGTTTCTAGTTTCATATACACACATACCTTTCCAATGGAATTGGCTAAGCAAGACCATAGGACTATGAAGTAAGCAAGTGTGATCACTGAAATCTAAAGTGCATGTTAACCAGCAGCTGGCATTCATTGCTGACCACTTTAAATGCTGACTTTCCCCAACATAAAATTTGGGGAAATGTATGTTGAAGTTAATGCTATAAACTCCACAGTCACCTCCAATCCTGACTCAACCCATGGAGCTGCCTTTGTAATTGAGACATTAACTGGGCTCACTTTCAAGGACTATTTACCATTTTCCAACTTATAAAACAATGCTGCGAAGTACATACTTTCAGTGCTGTCCTTTATTCAGGCTAGTGAGAAACATAACAAGAGTTAATACTTACCAGCTTGACTAAAGGAACATGCAGCACCATGAAGGTGTTTCTCCCTTGGCTCTGCAAAATATAAATGGCCAGCTGCAGAAAGGCATGCTGGGAAATATCATTCTTGTAAAAGAGAAGAATCAGTAGGAACTAAGGCCCTGGTTCTCACGGGTAGGAGTTAGTCATCTAAATACCTCCGAGGACTTGGCCCTAGGTGTTTATCCCGTTTCAGCAAAGATGTTAAGTGTATGCTTAGGTCCCATTAACTTCACAGGGACTGAGTGCTTAAGTGTTTTACTGAGCTAGGTTAGATTTTTGTGTGTTGTATGTCACCACTAAATAATTAGGGTGCTCTTTCAAAGAATCAGTCCAAAATACCCATTATTTATGGGAAAACAGTGTCTACAGTTTCCACTGATGTTTCTGATGCCATGTACTCTGTCTGAAAAAGGTGTTTTGTACAAGCAAGATCAAAGTGTGACCCTTCCCCTCTTTCCTTGGTGCTTTGCATCTATCAGCTAGTTGCAGGTAGGGCTAGTTTGAGAAATTTCACCCAGACTGTTTGCAGAGGAAAATTTGGTTTTTGACTAAACACAAAATGTTCACTGAGTGTCCACTTTCGGCAGAAAATTTCTGACTTTTCATCACAAAACTAAACTCTCAAAAATGGAAAAGGTTTTGGCCAAAAACAGAAAAAAAACATTGATTTGGAAATGCCACCACAATACCTCATGGCAGTAGTTCAGGTGCCTCCCTCCCATGTGGGCTGGGTTCTACAGCTAGACAATAACGCCCAGGATACACCATGGTCAGGGACTTCAATGAAGCACCATGACAACTCAGGAAAAAAGGAGACGATGGTGCATCATGGGAGATGTAGTATGGCCAGGAAGCCTGGCCTATGTAAAAGGATGGGAGTATGGGTAAGACATTCAAAATATAATTCCATGAGGCAATAGGGAGGAATTTCACCCAACAGAAATTTTCAGTTTTCAGCCAAAATTCTCTTCTTTCTCCTGCCTCCCTTTTCTATCACTGCTCTCTTTGTTTAATCTGTCTCTTTTCAATTTTGTACATTCCCTCATTGATGTACCCTACTAAAAATCCCCTTTTGGCTCCTCCCTCCCACCCCCTCAATTCCTTTTGTCTTCTCCTTTTCCCATTTGGTCTCTGAAGGACTGGTAGCAGTAATGCTTTACAGATGGCAAAGCTGCCGGCTGCACAGGGAAGCTAACTAGCATTCTAGCTGATTTTCCTCTGCAGCCCTTTCCATGTGTAAATCATAGAGGGTAGAGATGAAAAAGGGCAGCTAGGCAATCCCTCTGGCCTGGGTAAGATTGTTCCCTATTGTAGATCTGATTTATTAATCCCAAAGGATCAAGTTTTAAGTGTCCCCCCAGATGGGTCTGGCACAGCTTCCCTTGGCAGATTATTCTACAACCTAAGAGATCAGTCAGGAAGATTTCCTAGCTATTCCACTGACATTTTCCCTTTCTTGATTTCATCCTGTTGCTCCTAGTTGTATTGTATCTTCTATAATTTGTCTCGCTCCTTGTTATTTTACATCCTTTAAATATCCCCCTTAGTTGTCCTTTAGCCAAGCTCTTTATATTTCCCAGAACCCTTTACATCTATTCCTGTGCATTAGTCTCTCTAACCCTCAATCATCGTTATTTATCTTCTATTAATGTCTTCCAATTTGTCAATTTCTTTCTAGTAGTGTGGAGCTTGGATATAAATACAGTGTCCCAGGTGTATCCAGGGGCAAAGGGAGCACAGTACCAGAAAGAGTGGTTGTGGCTGTGGCTGTGTAAGGTACCAACAACCCAATACAGGCACAAATGGATGGCAATAGATCCCCTGTGCCAGTATGTTTGAATTAAGCCCAGGAACTATAATTACTTCCTCTGTGCATGCTACCCAAACTTATGTTGTCCTTTCTTGCTATTAGATCACATTGCAATCTCATGGCTAATTTCCTGCACACCATCAACCCTAAGGTTTTTTCAGCTTCACTCCTTTTCAGATTTCTCCCTCCCATTGAGTATCTGTGCTCTGAATATTTTTTCTTTGTATATTAACTTGTGTTTTTCAAAGATTCATCTGGTTTTATTTTCTGTCTATGCTTCTATTTAATTAATTAATAACTTTCATTGGGTGAATCAGAATGAGTGAAAAGCATAAGAGATGAGTGAATAATGTAAAAGATCTCCTGTGAACACTCATTCAAATTTAATTACTTAGGTGCTGCTGTTGTTAGCATTCCTGCTGTGTTCACTTTCTGCAAATATTCTTGCAATTGAGTTTTATTAGATTTACTGTGAATGCAGGTGGAACACAAATCTTAAATATGCTTTGTGTGAGCATTCACCTCAGAAACCTGAGGATTATACTCATCCAATCAGGAAGCAGAAATAATACCATGCAACATGTGGTGCCAATTCAGCAACAAGATCTGAGCAGCAGACTTATGAAGAGCCTTCAAGTCAATGCATCTAGCTGCAGGATCAAAAGCTAGGTGAAGCAAACACACCTTGACATTGTTGAATACTGAATAGCAAAATAAAGGGTCCAACAAAATTCATGAAACATTTAAGCAAATAATTTTAAATGAATGAATGAAACAGGAGACAGATCCTGGTCTGCTCCCAGGTCTGTGAAAACAGAAAAAGAGAACTTGTTCTGGGCAAGTTACTTGCTCTATTCCAGGGGTAGGCAACCTATGGCACGCGTGCCGAAGGCGGCACGCAAGCTGATTTTCAGTGGCACTCTCACTGCCCGGGTCCTGACCACCGGTCCAGGGGGCTATGCATTTTAATTTAATTTTAAATGAAGCTTCTTAAACATTTTTAAAACCTTATTTACTTTACATACAACAATAGTTTAGTTATATAGTATAGACTTATAGAAAGAGACCTTCTACAAATGTTAAAATGTATTACCGGCACGCGAAACCTTAAATTAGAGTGAATAAATGAAGACTCGGCAACCACTTCTGAAAGGTTGCCGACCCCTGCTCTATTCTATAAGTGACCTGCATCAGTTAGGGCTATGTATTGAGAGACTGGGATCAGTGATCAAGTGAGGAGAGTTGAGAGAGAGAGGAAAGGATGAGATATGGGGGAGAATAATCAAGTTGGACTGGAAGACGAGAGGGAAGGCAAAAAACCCTCAAGAGGTTCAGATAAGCAGCCAAACATGAGGCTTGTCTAAACCAAGGGGCAGATTCTCATCTGTGGGCAAGGAGTGCTCAGTGCCAGTAGGCAGAGGGGTGAAGTGGTGCTCTTTGCACAACCCAAATCCTGGGGTACACTCTGCAATGGCTGTTCTAACCTGCACAAGCTGCCAGGAGCCCCAAAGGCCATTATAACAGCTACCTTCCGAGTCATACTCCTCTCCCTTGACCACACCTCCTCACTGGTTGCAGGGGAGAAAGTGGCACTGATGCATGACAGCAGTGGTGACCGTCTGGAGGGTAGATCTGCTAGATTTAGGGCCGCTTCGCACCAGAGGAGTGACACAAAGGTCCTACAGAATGCCCAGAATCGGGGCCCAGATTTCCAAGCCATTTCTCATGGAGATGAGTATGTCTCATGATTGAAGACGTACAAGTTCAATACATGTTTATTGCAATCCTCATGACTTGGCTAGCTCCACAAGCCAATACGTTTATGATTTATTGACAACTGCTCTGTGGTATTTAGCAATCTACATAGATCGTTTTTCTGAAAGTACCCCTCTCTGACAGCAAAGTGAATTTGAGGTAACAGAGCAGGAAAATAAATTAGGAAATAAATTGTTTGATAGTCTTTTCTTTTCAATAGAGTTTGACTAACTGTACCCTGGGTCTGTGCGTATACAGTAGCACACACGTTACCATTGTTCTTCTTCCCTGCTTAAAATGAGCATTGATACGGAGCATGCATCAATCTGTCCAGTATGGGTACATGCTGTAACAGAATACTAACACAATATCATCTCAATGGTACCTAGGATATTACTTTCATGCCACTCTTGAGTGATCATTCCTAAATGATTTATAGTCATATGAGCAGTTGTACAGAACAGGACAAACAGTTGTTGATGGTTTCAAACTTTACCTCAGTAAAGTTCTCAAAAGAGCTTAGATGCTGGCAAGATGTTCTCAGAAAATGCTGTTTGAGTGCCTTATGCCAGCAGATTGAGTAATATAATGCACCCATCTCTTTTGAAAAAGGCTGAGCCAGATTGTCAGCTGGTATAATATTGACTTCAGTAGAGTTATGCCCATGAATACCAGCTGAGGATCTGGCCCATCGTTTTTGCCTGGCTTGCTGATCTAGTGAGAGAGCTCTGCACTATTATGCAGGAGACCCCAGGGTTGATTTCCATTAACACTCCCTCATTTCCCAGTGAGGGCTCCCATACTACTTAAAGGGACACTACCTAATTCCTCCACACTATACACATCTCACATTTTCCCTTTGCAGCCCTAAGGGGCCAGTATACCCCATTACAAGAAAGAACTGGCACTGACTTTAGAGGCGTTCTGGCAGGAGATGAAGCACCACATCCATAATAGTCTGGAAGGAGAGGGAGTCACAGTAGCAATAAGATGACTAGAAAAGTGAGGAGATTCTAAGGTATCCTTCAGGACTTGCATTTGTTCAACACTAGGAACAACTAAGGAACCCCAAGCTCGGAAACCTAGCTGATAGCACATGGAACAATCTTGTGACAATGTAAGAGAATAAGTTGGTGTACAAATTATCAGGCTACATTATGCATTTCCCAATGTAGATTTCCTTCACTTTAATGCTGACAAGCTGTTGATTTTTATTTTTAATTATGAACTGCAATCAGGTTTTGCTGTCAGTTATAAATATAGCAGACTGCTGTTTAACTTCAGATTCCCTATTACTAATGTATGTTGTAAGTATAGTCAGCTCAGTATCTTTAAAATAAAATATTTGCTGGCGGGAAAGGGAAATTTTATCTCATATTAAATAAATATAGAACGATATGATTGTTAGTGAAAATCTGGCCAGATGACTATTATTAATGTTGCAAGGGTGTTAAACAAATCCACATTTAGGAGAGATTTTCAGCCCAGTTTAAACAGCAAAAATAAGGCAGGAAAGATGGCCTTGTGGTTAGGGCACTCGATTATTACCCAGAAGATCTGGATTCAATTTCTGCCTTTGCCACAGGTTTGCTGTGTGACCGAGAATAAATCACTTAGCCTGTCAGTGCCGCAGTTCCTAGTTTGTAAAATGTGGATCAAGATCCTTCCTTTGTCTATTTAGACTATAAGGTCTCTGGGGCAAGGGCTGTATCTTACTAGGAGTTTAAACAGTGCCCAACACAAGGGAGCCTGAAAATTGGTGGGCTCTTTTGGCACTACCATAATACACTTAATAAATAAAATAACACTGATAAAACAAAAAACAATTATTGTTGTTCCCTTTCATTCATTTCAGCAATGACAAGCTGGCAAGCTGCTACATGATTATTTTAGTTGAGGCATCCTTGAATATCGCTTTGAGTGGCCCTTTAAAAAAAACAAACAGACCTTTTACTGACTAAACTGACATCCGAAAGGAAAGATTTCCCCCAAGAAGTAAGCTTTGTTAACAGGCAGTATAACACCTTGCAATTATGCTACTAGTGGCTGCCACAGCCTAGTGTTCCGGTTACAGGAAAGCAGGCTTGCCATAATTCAAGAACTGGCAAACTGGTTCTTATAATAGGTAGCAATGAATCATAAGCTTCCCACATCCTCATAGCTCATTATACATTGTCTCTCATATCTTTCCGGAGAAATACAAGACATTTCTCAGCTCCTTTGGAACCTATGCATTATATTTGATTTCTTTTTCTCTATCTTTGGGCCATCAAGTCTCCCTCAGTAGCCAAAACAATATTCTTGTAATTTAGAATTAAATTAACCGTTGTCTACTTGTTCCATCATTTTGGGGGTCAATAGCATAGAGAGGTAAAGAATGGTGGAGGTTTAGCATCAGATACTTTTTCCATGTTTATTATTATGTTCTCTTCTGTCTTACTCCATTCTAGCTTATTTCTGGTAGTAGGATGAATCTACAGTATTCCTGTAGTCTTGAAAGGTTCAAGAAAATATTTTACCAAGCAACACCTATATATAGTCTTTTCACGGGGATATATTAGGTTAAGAATCAAGTCCCTTCTACACTTCCAGAAAATCGGTGTCGGGTGTGCTCATTACAACTTGGTTGTCATTCTCCACAGTTAAAATGCAGTTTCAGCACAGAAAGGGACTAAAATGGTTTCATGTCTATGAGTCATACTCATGCTACAACTTGGAAATGTCTATAGCATCTTTCAGGGAAACAATTAAAACGCAGAGTACTAAGTAAACAGACACTATTAACTTTAATGAAATGGATATTTCTTCTTCACAAAACAATTTTGTCTTTGTATTGCATTAGAAGGCTTAGATCAATTAATGGTATATTCACAAAGGGCCTGATCTTCTGTCCTTGAAGTCAGCAGAAGTTTCCCCATTGAGTTCAATGGGAGAAAGAACATGAATTAGCCCTGGCCCAGATTTAAAAACACCTGTTTGGAGAGAAGGGATTTTAATAAACAATTGGAATGATCCTTCCACTACCTTTATTGTTAATAATGCTTGTAATAGCACCAATCATTATTAGCATAAGCTGTTGGTAAGCTGATCCACCATCCATTGTTGATAATAGAAAGAATCTCATGGACTTTAATGGCAAGTGGATAAATACCTATGTGCTCGGTGCTGTATGGGATATAAATAATAATGGTCCCTCATGAGGAAGGCCAATAAAGCCATGTGGCTAAATTCCAAATTGTGATCACTATCTGTAAGAAATGGGATAAGTACCTAGGGGGTTGTGATCCTTCCCTATCAGACTCATTACTATATGTTCCTCTTCCACCCATGACCAATAAGCCTTCTGCAATGTTATTAAAATCTGTTACTAGCACTCAACCTTTCCTATTAAAACAAGCAGCAACATAAAGCTTTCAAAGAGCCATTCGGAAAAGTAATACATGAAAGTTCATAAAGAAGACCTTATAAAGAAAGGAATGTAAACTACACTATTTAACATGTTTATCAATGACCTAAAGAAAACATAAAATAATCACTGACAAAGTTTGCAGATGACACAAAAAATTGGGGGAGTGGTAAATAATGAAAAAGACAGGTCACTGATTCAGAGCAAATCTAGATTGCTTGGTAAACTGGGCGCAAGCAAGCAATATACATTTTAATACAGCTAAATGTAAATGTATACAACTAGGAACAAAGAATATAGGCCATACTTACAGGATGGGGGACTCTATCTTGGAAAGCAATGACCCTGAGAAAGACTTGGGAGCTGTGGTGGATAATCAGCTGAACATGAGCTCCCAGTGTGATGCCGTGGCCAAAAGAGCTAATGCAATCCTGGGATACATAAACAGACGAATTTCAAGTAGGAGTAGAGAGGTTATTTTACCTCTATAGTTGGCACTGGTGCAATTGCTGTTGGAATACTGTGTCTAGTATAGTACTGAATTGTGGGGCCCACAACTGAAGAAGGATGTTGATAAGTTGGAGAGGGTTCAGAGAAGAGCCACAAAAATGATGAAAGAATTAGACAACATACCTTATAGTGATAGATCAGAGAGCTCAACCTATTTAGCTTATACAAAGGTAGCTAAGGGATGACAAATACAGTCTGTAAGGATCTACATGGGGAACAAATATTTAATAATGGACTCTTCAGTCTAGCAGAGAAAGATATAACATGCTCCAATGGCTGGAAGATGAAGCTAGATAAATTCAGGCTGGAAATGAGGTGTAAAGTTTTAACAGTGAGAATAATAACCACTGGAACAATTTATGAAGGGTCTTGGTGGATTCTCCATCACTAACCATTTTTAATCAAGATTGGCTGTTTTTTTAAAAGATCTGCTCTAGGAATTGTTTTGGGGAAGTGCTATGGACTGTGTTATACAGGAGGTCGGATTAGTTGATCACAATGGTCCCTTCTGGCCTTGGAATCTATGAAATGGTTGATTCCAGAATACAATTTGGGTGTACTGAATGAGCAGCTGGATGGGAAATCCTCCTGGACAGTTAGGAGCTGAGGGTTGTTTCATATGCCACTCGAAAGGTACTTTCCATTAGATCAGAGCTAAGATTTTTACCTGTCACCCATGGTGTTAATGATCTTCACATAACACTGAATACTGGCCAACAAATAAAAAAAAATTGGTGGATATACTAGATAGTTATTCAGTTGAAAGTGTAAACTCAATTATTAGCACTCAATGTCTAAACCATTACTTGTTTGAACTGAATATAGCTGTCCCTCAAACCGGTAACTCCAATGCTATGATACAAATGCTGTGCCTGTATTATAATTCTGTTAAAACAGAGAGGAAATGAACCTAGCTTAGTCCATTATATGTATGTACTCCAGCTGTATCAGTTCACAGCCTTGCCCACCTGTGCCCGTGCTCCTGTAATTGATTCCTACAAGCTCACATATGCCATGGTATCCAGTTCCATTTAAATGCAGATGTGGACTAATGGCAGGGCTGTGCATTTTGAACAGAAAGCTAGGGAACATGTTACTCGCTTGTTCTGTGATCTGAATGTGTTTTGTCTTTTCCTTAACCACATTTATTTTGTTTTTTTAAAAAAATAAATAGAGTGATTTTTTTTCCATGCTCCATTCAGAAGGAAGGGGGGGTGGGGAAGAGCTAATTATAGCTGAACTGAAGTGTAACAGTGGCCCTATTAAATAGGTAGCAGTTATGCGCTATTGATCGCAGTTCACAGGAAAAGCTTGTCATGTAGTGTCAGGAGGTTAATGTAATTACAAGAGCGGGCAGCAGGATCAGCTGTAGCCTCGAATAGGCGAATAACTAAAAGCTGCTTTAGAGACACATAATGTTGTCAAAGCATAAATAATTCATCCCAACATTCGAGAAGAAATTACTGCTCCGTTCCAGCGTATTATTCAGCCATTAAAATCCTGCCCTTGTAAAGACTTTTGATGTAGTCATATTTTCAGTTCTAAGAGCAGTTTTGGAGCATTCAGCTTTTATTAAGCTTTATATTGTGCCGTTTTCAAAGTATTAAAAAGGATATGAAATAGACTACAATTTGTTTAATAACTGCATTGCAATTCAGATAAGAGAGAGAACTGTATGGATTTATGAAGCTGTTCTGTATGTGAAGTGAAGAGGAAGCTGTGGTATAATGGGATGGAATTCTTGAACTCTCTTAAGCTGGTCAGAGTTAAGTTGACTTCAGTTATTTACTGGATGCAGTGTTGTTGTAGCCATGTCAGTCCTCGGATGTTAGAGAGACAAGGTGGGTGAGCTAATAGCTTTACTTGGACCAACTTCTGTTGGTGAGAGAGACAAGCTGCCCAGCTTAGACAGAGCTCTGCTTCAGCTGTTCACTGGAACTGAGAGCAGCAACAATCCTTGCAGCATTTGGTGAGCCATTTCTTGGAACCAGATAAGTAGGAGAACCATGAGAAATATAAACATGCCCAACTGCCCTCCATAACATCTTATTGACTCCAGCTATTTGCTTGTTCTTATTAAAGTCTATGGCAATTGGGCATTGAATGGACTCCACTCTTCACAAGCATCTTGGCAGCTTAAACTATGTGTTTCTGTCAGCTGCCTTCTATTAAAATATCTAAGATTAGCTGTGTTTACAATCCCCAGGATCTCTATTTTATAGGAGATCACAACAGAGTAACCCTAAGTTTTGATAACACATATGTACATAGAGCAGAATGTGGCTAATCCTTGTGCACCAGTGTGGGGGGCGGGAGGGAGGGTGAACAAGAAGGGAGATGGTACACAGCATCTATCTCTCTCCTGCACTTCCTTCCCCATAAGAGGCCAACAGAGGTTGCAGCCCTTGTGCTATCCCCAGCACAGAAATTTCTCTCTGCTAGCAACTCGTGGGGTACAATCCACCTCAAAATAGGGGAGGTCATGGCCCCACCTACTTTCCCCCATCCGCTCCAAGAGCTAATGGAAATGGCTGGCTGCAGAGGGAAGTGCACACAGTGCTCTCTTGAGATTCCTCCACATTTATGGCTCTCCACAGTGCCTCCTGATGCAATAATACAGTTCCACGATGCACCCAGCAAAAGATAGGGAATAACTGCAAGGATCTTGCCAATATTATTTCATTTTCTTTCCTCAGAGGTTTGACCTTAACTCAAACCCTCATGGTGAATCAACCAAAACCTCATCATTTCACTTGGTTTTGATTTGAAAACATGCAAACCTAAACGTTTTGCATTAATTCAATGGAAGACAATAAATTGCTGGAAGTTAGTTTGGGTTTACTTAAAAGTTCTGTAAGTTTTTCCAGTCAAGCTGTTCCACGTTTCCAGTTCACAAAGAAACCTGAAGCCCGTCTAAAGTGGTAATAGCCGTGCTGCATTCTTTTAAAATAAAGGATCACTTATTGACTGGGTCCTCCTATTTGTGTCATAAGAACTACAGGCTGAGGGTAGAATCCTGCCCTCATTGTATACAAAGACAAAACTCCCATTGACTTCAGTAGGCCAGGATTTCGCCTCATGTAAATCAGCATAGCTCTATTGAGTCCACCAGAGCTATGTCGATTTACACCAGCTGAAGATCTGGCCCATTAAAAGCAATATCCAAGATTGGTTTCCTCTCACTAAGGATTCTATATATTTTTTTGCCTTTCCCCAATCTGCCCTCCCCACCTCCACCATGCCCAACCATTCCTGCGCTCCCAGGTATAACCTTGGGTTAACGATAGATCTGATTGAAGCCTTAAAACCTATTTGGTCACTGAAAAATAATGACGCAAAATCCAAACATTTGTACTTTTGTGAGGAACATAGGTTTGCTTTATGTCCATTTTTAAAAAAAAAAAAATCTCCTCATCTTCTATAAGGAAGGATTATGGTTTTTTTTTTATACAAATCAAAAGAAACAATACTACAGATTGCCGATGCAAAATCAGATGTGGATGGGAGGAAGCATGTAATATATTACAAACATCCGTACTTCATCTTTGTTCAAATCTAGAGACTGTATCATATAAATTGTTCACATGGTGGACTCTCTAACCAGCAACAGATTTTCCATTCTTATGTAGTTTTTAAATGATACGTAGTTAATATAGATAATATGTGGTGTGTTTTTCATTGAGCAGCTAGGATAAGGATTGAACACTATTAATTTGACTTCAGTCTTTTGTTATGACTACAAGGTTAAGTAAAAACTCCTCTTTCAAAACCTTTGGAACTTACTATTTCCCATATTTTGGTGTTTAATAATCACTTTGCATTACATCTCTCATCTGTTTCCCCTCTTCCTTAATCTTCCTGTTGCTACTAAAACTTTGGTTAGTTCTATTTGCACTGATCTTTAGATCCAGCCAAACTTTGCACAGCCCAGGGCTAAAAGCATAGAGGAAGGGGAGCGCAAAGGTAGCTTTATAATACCTCACGGCTGCTCTGACTTATATCCACTTGCAATGCCCCTCCCCACATGTTCCCTAGGTCAGAGGCTATAATAAAATGGTGTAGAACTGGCTGCTCTAGCTATTGCCACCCTATGCCAAGGAAATCTCCAGCTGACTTCTTAGGCTAGCTCTAAAGTTGCTTTGCACCACCAGGCTAGCACAAGGCAGCCATTTTGGGGAAGAAAAATGATTCAGAGTAAGAACTGGATTTGTTTTTATTATAATCTTTTGTTGAGAAAGTTTCAGTCATCCAGTCAGGCAGCAGAAAAATACCTGTGATTCAGTTGACCAGTCACACACAATCAATAGCAAACCGCAAATAATTAAAGTGAACTGTTTGTGAACAGACTGAAAATTGTTCATCCAGCCTATTCAGCAAATGGTTGCTAATAAGGAATACCTTTGTAGTAATCTGGATTGGTTTCCAAATTATACATACACAGGAAAAGGGGCTACATTTGCAATGAATATTATCTGAAAACATACAAGCAACTCAGCTATTTCAGTTGAGTTTCACTTGAACCCAAATCTAGAAGCACAATTCAGGGATGCAAACACACCTGGGCTGAAAATGAAGGAAACATTTGCAGAAACCCCAGCAAAATGAAGCCACAACTGCAACTATAGCCCCCACCAGTCCAGCTGTACACTAAACAAATATCTGATTGTGAGCTTTACCCTGTGCGACCGGAGTCCCAGGGGGAGCCAGCCGAGGTCACTCAATTACAGTGAACTGCAAAGAATGGGGCAGACAATCCCCAAAGCTGGTGGACATTCCAATACTTAGATTTACCAAGCCAGCACTAAACAGCTTCTGTTATACCTTACTGGTTACTCAGAAGTCCAAAACACATTTCCTTTCAAGTAACCCAGCCTCAGGCCTCCACCTAGTTACCCAACAGATATGATGAAGATTAATGGAAATCTTATTTCATCATATAAAAAATCACAATCACAAAGGATTGGACACATTACCTCCCAGGTTAATGAATATACCAGATTTTACCCAACTACACGCTTACAGCCAATTCTTATTAACTAAACTAAGATTTATATATGGTTATATATGGAACAGACATATTGCACAATCTTTCCATAAATTGTGCATGAAATTGAACCTGATGGTGGACACAAATCATTCATGAATGGGACCTCCAGTTTCTCAGATGTACATTTCCATACCTTACTTCTGCTGTATGTAATGAGATTACTATAGATTATGAGATAAAATACCCTATAGCTATGATTCAAAATGTAAGTCTATAAATCCATGAAATCCCCTTTTTAACAGAAGCAGAAAAAGTTTAATTATTCACTTTAACATAAATTTGGACATCAGCACAAAGAAACTTGAATAAATTAGGTAAAAGGTGGATTAGTTAAAATATTGATCTTTTGCCCAGAAAGCGAGGTTCTATATCACACAACCTCTGCTCATAATTTGATAAGACGCCATGTGCTCAGAAGCAGCCCAGGTGGCATGCACTGTCTTGAATGCTCTACAGCAGCGCAGCTTTACCCCGGGTCTCAGAAGATACACATATCTCTTAACACTCTTGCATGCAGACTCTTTCTAGGTGCCATACAGTGGGCCAAATTCATCCCTGCTGTAACTTCTCTGCAATCAATGTGCGCCAAGGTCCTGAAGATGATGTAGTAATTGCATCAGGAAATAATGGGAATTTAAAGCACAGCCATAGACATCCTTCCAGAGACAAGCAATTTATACTTGCACTGATACCCAGAATGTGGTGATGGGTGCTTAAGGCTCAGACCCATAGCCTAACATCTAGTCCAGTATCCTATCTGTGACACAGACAAGCACCAGATTCTTCAGAGGGACATGCAAGAAACTCCACAATAGGCTGCTGTGGAATTTTCTGAGTCCCATGATGGTTTCATGCTAAACCTTAATAGTTTGAGATTAGTTTAAACCCTGAAGGTTTCATATCCTTATAAAAAATGTTGATAGCATTAGCTATTTTAACTCTGACATTAGCAATATAAGATGGGGAAGCCATTGGTTGTGGATACTTAACATCCCAATCTATCTACCCATCCCCATAGCATCGGAACAGATATGTGAAAGAGTGGACTCGCAGCTGGAGCGCCTCTTCATGGCTGGGTGTGGTATAATGGCTCTCTCCCCTTCGGGCACCCCCTACCAATGTAACACCGACAGCGGGATCGAACCTGGATCTTTGTGGCTAAATGCATGAGCCTCTACTGCATGAACTAAAAGCCACATAGCTCTTAGCTAAGGCTGTAGCAGACTCATTGATCACTAAGTGGTCTTGGTGCCACTAGAGGGGACAGAGCACCACACCCAGGAGGTGTGTGGGTTACACCAACAGCTGCTTTGGCCCTCTGTTGGTCCACCTTTTCCCATGACTTAGCCTGCGAACAGATCACAATTTAAATCCACCCCTTCTGGGTTGTTAAAGTACAAAAATAAAAGAATACTTTGAACTCAAAAACCAGGGTAATCCAAGAAGTCTTCAGCAGGACCCCACTCTTCTGCTCAGGAAGTTTCTTTCTGAAGCCCATCCTTTTAGTCAGTCTTCCTGCATCAAGTCTTCCCATCCACTGGGAAGTTCATCAAGGCAGCAAGTTGTCTCATACTCTTAGATGAAACCAGACTTCCCTCAGGGCAGAACTCCGCTCTCCTTCCTGGTCATCCCTGGATCTCTTCCTTTTAACTTCCCACCCCGACATCTGCTACAGGTATAGACGGGCAGGGCCAATTGGGACCCCAGGCCCTCCTTGCCAGTGTGGTGCCTGCATTCCCCATTGCAAGCTGGTATCCATGCTGGGCATCCTCCAGAACCAGGATCCAAGATCTCTTTACCAGGTATCATGACATCTATATCGTATATTATTAGGAGCACATATACACACTCCCCTGCACATAAGATTGACACACAGCATGGAGCACAGACATGGTACTGTGCACAATCATGTTATGTTCAACAACTGCTTTCTTTTTCTATAGCTTGGGGGAGCATTCTAGGACCCACCAGAGCATTGTCTTTGTTTCATCTTTCTTTTATATGGTCTTGTAATTTAAATAGTGCACTGTTTTTCATTTATTTTTAAATGCATTTGTATCTGAATTGCATGCAATTGTTACCCTGTGTGTGTCTCATAAAGACAGGCACAAGCCACTCTAGACCTATAACCAGTTCAGGATTGGTAAGTAAATCATTTCGCATTCAGGATTTGTGCAAATGGAAAATCCTAGCCCTCTGGCAATTTTAGGATGAAGGAGGAGAGGAATTTAATGATGCACTAGGAAGAAACTGACATAAATGGGGGCTGGAGAGTAGAACCACAAATTACTTTGGGTTGCGCATAGGGAAGAAGCAGTGAAAGAAACAATAAAACAATCCTTTATCAGTCAAGCCCTGATCTGAGTAAATGGAACCTTCTCTACATCAGGAATTTGCCTCAGTTCCAGCAACTGATGGCTGCAGTAGTTCCAACCCCGATCGTAGGCAAGGGAAGCCACCATTTGTACTGATGATGAAGCTTACTATGTGGGCTAATTAACCATAGGTATATTGCTCTCAGTTAAATGTGGGGGATCTTTAGCACACACAAAAAAGTTAAGTGATATGAATTCCTTGCAAAATCTCAAATAATTTTCTACTTATTTCATTGACAGGCCAAGCAAGGACCTCACTAGCAGACAAATGACTCCACTCTGTCTTGGGCACTATGATCAACATAATACACATCAACACAAAAGTCCCCGAAATGGCTGTATGTATTTCAGGAATACAAATGGGTTCCTATTAGGATTTCCTTCCTCCATTGTGAAGAGCCAGAGATTGTTCCAGTTGGCTTGATGTTCATCTAACAAAGAACTTTAGGAAAAGAGAAGTAACGGAGCACATATCATCTTTTTGTAAATTGGAAAACTGCAACCCAGAAATATGTCCTCACTTTACATTAAAACACACCTAGTTATTTATATTTTAAAAGCAGCAGGATTTTGCAAGTGTTTCTCATGCAGCGGGGATGTTAGGCCCCACCTTCTCCTCCCAGCTTCCTGCCCTGTTTGGGGTGGCTATGGCTTGCACCTGCAAGGGGGTGACCACACAGGCAGGGGCTAAACACTTTTTGATCATTAGTGCTTTTGCATATTGCGAGTGCACTTTGCGAAGAGAAACTCACAGGGCTCTGAAGAAAATGGGCCACATTCATGACTGGTAGAAGCAGGCACAACATAGTGAAATCAGGGGAGTTGTACCAGTTACTGCCATCCTCCATCTCCTTAGTCTATACCGGGTACACTTAGGTAAGGGATAGTCTGAGATGTGGTTCAGAAGGAGTAATTTTACCAAGCAAACAGTGGGTGAGGGAAAGCCCTGTTATCTCCAGTCAGATTGCAAAATTAGAACCAGGAAGTATAATTATGTTTTAGGAAGAGGTGATATATTTTGAGGCTTGCTAGGAATCCTGGTTTGATATGTTGCTGCATGTGAGACTGGCAGAAAACCCGGTTTCATGCAACACCGTTTTAAAAAAAAGAGAAAGGAAAATTAAAAACAACGAGAACAACCCCTAAACTGCAACATTGCAGACTGAGGCCAAAGTTGCTATCTCTGGGTGAGAAATCCAACCCATGTAGATAGCTAGCGAAAGACTTATGCACCACTGTAAGTCTATTTTTGAGGCCTTAAGTGAGACTCAAGAGATTAAATAAATAATTGGGAGATATCCTATCTCCTAGAACTGGAAGGGACCTTGAAAGGTCATTGAGTCCAGCCCCCTGCCTTCACTAGCAGGACCAAGTACTGATTTTGCCCCAGATCCCTAAGTGGCCCCCTCAAAGATTGAACTCACAACCCTGGGTTTAGCAGGCCAATGCTCAAACCACTAAGCTATCCCTCCCCCCAAGAGGAGGGATTCATAGCTTATGAAGCCAGATGGTACCATTGTGATCATCTAGTTTGACCTCTCATGTGACAGGCTATAGGCCTTCTTCTGGCCCCATTGCACAAGGATCAATTTCACCTTCTATGAAACTGGAAGCTGAAAAACTTATACTGTAGAGCAGGGTTAGAGGATTTTTTCCAGCAAACACACCTGAAAATTGTTATGCCCCAAGGAAAATGGCTGGTTTGCTGTAGGATTACCTTGGCTTCTCCTAACACACTCCCACTATACATAACTAATACACTGAAGTCACCATGACTGTAAGAGTGTCTAAGGAGTATCTAGGAGAAGGGTATCTACTATAGTATTGCTTAGCTTCAAGGTGTTAATGGCTGCCATCAGCAGAGTCTTGGATCCAAACACAATCA
>NW_020664439.1:12559057-12747101 GCF_002925995.2 Terrapene triunguis
AAGAATAGAAAACACCTGTTTCCAAACTGGTACAATTGAGGAGCTCACCATCTCTATACCAGCTCAAACTCTAATTCAACACAATATTTACAGTGTAATTCAAACACCGGTTTACTGTGTCACTTACAAGTGATTTCCAAAATTACAACAGCAGTGTGGGCTTCCTTAATACAAAAATAGCTCCTCCATAAACTTCCTAAAGTCAATCAACTAATTAAGCTAAAGGTATTCAGTCAACCAGTGCTGATTTGATTTAGCAGTTGGCCATTGATTTTTTTGTTACTTCAACTCCACCCACTTTCCAAACCAATTTAAAAAAAAGTTGCTGAGATTTTCCGTCAGCTCGGGATGATAAGTGGGATCCAAAACTAATCAACTCTAAAACTTAGGGCCAGGGGAAGCTCTTCAAGGGGACTCATAAAACCTAACAAGAGTTATGGGTACCAATCTAAAGAGCAAAAGCAAATGAAAAACAAAGCAACAACTACATTAAAAAAGAAGAAGAAGAAGAAGAAATGCTTGAAATCAATATTGCAGCAGGTCATGGCTGTTTGAGGATAAAGTGATATACCCAGGTGCAGGGAGAGTGGAGATGCTAACTTCAGGTATCTAGTAATTGCTACCAAAGAGTCTCACCTACCAACATGAAACCAGTGCAGAAGGAAAGCTATAACAAGAGCACACAATGCATGAGGAGTGAAACAGTGTCATTATGGGTAAATCATTAAAAAAATTGCCACTGATACTTCTGAAAAATAATAGTTGTCTTATTAGGTTGCTTACTCCTCTGTGGATGATCTGTGGCTCAACAAAAGACTCTGTATTCTGGCTCTACCATTCACTTTGCCTCTTCAGGCATAACTGAACAGTCTGCTGCATGTTTGGATTGCTGGATAATTGGGAACACTTCTTGTTCATGTACACCTGGTGTTGTGCCCATGCCTGAAACTCAGTTAATGGAAAGAGGGTGACTTCCCCCCCTCCACCTCCCCTATCTCCAGTATACTGGAGATCAAAGTCGACGAATGAAACATAGGTGCCCCATCTTTTTAATAACCACAGCAGAACATTCTAAAAGAGTGTGCAGAAATGACACTCAAGTCTCTAAGGATCAAATACCACAGTCCTAGCCCAGTTAGCCAAAGAAAATCCATCTGCAGTCACAATATGAACCTGAAAACAAATCTGATCTGAACAATGAGGGTATTTGTATTATTTCTCAAAAACCTATCTCTACTTGTGTAACTTCCCTCTCCCCCACTTTTAATGGTTTCAATAGGGAAAATGATAATGGAAGTCTATGATAAGGTTCTGTGTTTTATAGTTAATGGGTAAGATCTTCAGCTGATGTAAATTAGTGTAGCTACATTTAAGTCAGTTTCCACTAAGTACAATTTTTTATTTATTTTACTGGTATATTCTTGTGGTATCAGTTTCACTTGTTGGATGTGTGCATTTATTTGATGTTATTTTTTTTTTAAAAACAGCCTTTTTAATTAAAAAAAACACAATAAAATGAATCCATTTTAATAGTCACCTTTTAACCTGGTGCATCACTGAAGTGTAGCCATGTCAAAGGTGAAAAGGGGGTAGTTGTTTAATACTTGTTGTTCATTGCAACTCTACACAACATTCTAGGCAGGAAGGAAATAACTTTTTCAGTGAATTCCCACTGTGAGTTTACAAAGGGAGAAGTTGAACTGGGTGATTTTTTTTAAAGTAAATTTTCTGGAAAATACATTTTTGGGTATCCAAATGATTTGTGAATTTAGATCAAATTCAGTAAATCGATTCAGCCAAAAAACAAAACAAAAAAATTGAAAACATTTTTGGAAATATCAAAATAGTTTGTTTTGAAAATGTCAAAATGAACTGTTTTGACATGTTTGTTTCAAATGTGCTTTTTTTTTTTTGAGTGAAATATCAATTAAGCAACATTTTCTAAACAAATAATTTCTCTCCTGAAAGTCAATCTTGGACCTCAAAAACTGCCCCATTAAAACTGTTGTCAAAATCAAACCATTCCATGAAATATTTCAGTTTCGCCAAAACAGCATGGTACCTTCTTAGTAGTCTAAATTCTACTATTAACTAAATCCTTGCAACCCAATTGCCTTCAAGACATCCTGAAAAATGAAAATGGTAGTGGAACAAACTTTCAGGTGGTGATGTGTCCTTGTAACATAGTGTGCATAATGCAGCAGAATCCTTTGGCACAATATAAGGCAATTAGCTCATCAAGTGGTTTCAAAGATGCAACAATCTAACGGGCAAAATCTTGAGTAGTTTATGACATGAAAAGACTGAACTAGATGTATAGCCTTGTAATTGTCACTTAATTTTTTAATACCTCAGTGCTTCTCCATCACTGAAGAACAATCATTTTGTATTCCAATGAATAGCTTCACCTGTTCTCTGAGGATCAGATTTTTAAATGTATTTATGTACCTAGAAATACAGATAGGTGCCGAGGGGTATTTCAAACGTACCTAGCAGCCTAACTTCCATTGATTCTCCATTGACAGTGCCTGACTGGCCATTGACTTCAATGGAGTTGAGTTAGGCTGGTGGAAGTGAGGTGAGAATCAGATTCCCAATGTTGTTTTTGTTTTGTCAGTCAACTTTTGACAGAAAACAATCTTCACAAGTTGAAGGCAGAACTTTGGCTTTGAAGTGTCTGCTGCACTTTGAACCATTTTATGGTGCATTTTATGGAACAGAATTCTAAATAAGTAACTAAACACTGTGAAAAACATGGATCTCATTACTGTGTTGGTTTCGTTTCAAGCTAGTAAACCACAACAGATTACTAGGATATAATTGGCCCTTATCTGTTATGTATATAATACTTGCTTTATTTATATATATTAAAACAAGTTAGTGAGTAGTCCTGTAGCTACTTTCTCCATCTGTGTATGTAAAATATATGCTTTAGTAAGTTGATTGGAATGGAATGATTTAGATTTTAATTTTATTTTTTAGGCAAACTTGTACATATTCATAAAACTTTCTGTGAGGCTGCTGTAAACAAAGAATTATGTTCAGGGCCACTGCCAGAAATAAGATACATCAGAGGTCTATTACCCATTCAATAGAGAATCAGTCAATGGCCCAAGGGTACTTCCTTAAAAGGGAAAGGGTAAAATAACTAAACTCAAGGCCTCAAATGCATATAGTTTTAATCATATTGTTGATTTAAGAGTATCATGAGCATTTTTTGTAATTGTAAAAAAAAAAAAAATAAAGGCAAAATGTATTTTGACATGACTAGAATGGTCCCAGCATCTGAAAATAAATCATGCCTTTTCTCACATTACGCTACTCAAAACAGTCCTTATGAAGCAAGCTGCATTCTTTGCAAGTAAGGAACACAAAAACATGCTTTAGGTATACTAGCAGCTCATTCCCTTTTATCTCTCTTAGTGTCCTCCTGCTATAATGTTTTTAGGCTAGAGAGAGAGAGGGTCTGAAATTTTTGGATTTTTTTTTTTTTTTGGTCAAAAAAATGAAACGGAAACATTTTGTGAAAACGTGGGTTTTGGTGGCACGGTTTCTTAGGTGCAGGGTGGACTGTCTGGAGAGAGTGAAAGCCTAACCTGGTAGATGGAAAAAATTGATGTTTTGACACAATTCCAGTTCACAAAAACCTTCAAAAGCTTTTGTTTTCACTCCAATGTAGAATAAATACAAATACAAAACCTCTAAAGTTTTCCCAATAAGGAATTGTCATCTTCTGGCCAGCATGTTCTCTCTGTATAAATGGTAGGAGCATCCTGTTGCTTGATATTTCTTCCCAAGTACAAATGATACAAACTTCAATAGTTCACTGCATATAAAGCATAATGTATAGGGACTAATTCATCCATGGTGCAATTCCACTGACAGCAACAGAGTTTCAGTCACGAGTCAGAAGCTAAATAAATCTTGAAGAGTAAACTTTTAGAAGGGTCACCTCCCTTTTCATGGTGCGTACGAATTGCATATAGTATTTAACTTCCTTATCCAGGATGATTAAGTGAACACTGATGCGATTGTAACGTGTGGTTCCAGAAAGTCTGTGTATTCCAAACTTGATACTTGGACTACACAGCTGTACCCTTCAGCAATGTTTGGTTGCATTTGCTGAACATGGGAGACTTTATTCTCACATAGTTAATAGAATTCCAAAGAGTTAAACAAATGGCCCTTTTCAGTCTATACTCATTCTTAAATAATGGAAAAATGAGACAATACCACTCAAATCTATTTCCAGAAGACTGCAACAGTAGTCTTAGCACACCTGAATGAATGCATTGTAGCCCTACAAGATTCTCCTTATACAATTTACGTGGGTTGGAGACCTTCTGTAGCAGCCGCCTTCATTATTACACGTGCCTTACTTCTTTTTAAATACAGTTAAAACTCTGTGAATTATACTTCGAGCTACTTCAGTGTTTCCTTTGTTAGTGATAGGAGCTCATAGCTGATTTAGTGACACTAGTCTTTGACTAGTCAAGAATCTTCCCAAACAGGAGGTAATAAAGGAGTTTGGTCATCTCAAAGAAGTTCCTAGTATGTTTCTCCACATCTCTCATCCACCCAATGCACAGTTTGCCAGAAGTACCCTCTGCATATGAGAAGCCAGGTTTGGGAAATGGTAGGGGAGCCATACCCAGGTAATCCTGGCAAGTGACCCGCACCCACATGCTGCAGAAGGCAAACAACCTCCCACCCCACAATTGGTCACTGCCAATCAGACCAACAGGGAAAATTCCTTCCTGACCCCACATATGGTGATCAGTTAGAACCTGAGAATGTGAGCAAGAACCAGCCAGCCAAGCACCTGAGAGAAAAAATGCTAAGTGTCACCTCAGAGCCCTGAACCCTTCCCATCCAGTGTCCCATCTCCACTTGTGGCCATCCCTAGTGATTTAGAGAAGGAGATTAAGAAAAACCTTAAGAATACATGGGGGAGGGGGGAACTTCCCTTCCTGACCCTTGCAGGTAGTTAGCTGAAACCCTGAAGCATGAGCTTTTAGGAACATAAGACATAAACCAGAAGTGAGTCCAAGGGCTTTTGATCACTGCTCCCTGCCATCACAAGCAAACCCCTCAGACAATTGCACTCATAGCTTTGTCCAGCTCTCTCTTAAAACAGATTGTTTGATCCACAGTTCCTATTGCGAGGCTTTTCCAGAACCTCACCCCCCTCATGGTTAGAGACATTCTAATTTCCATCACTACCACTTGGCTTCGCCAATACATTCGGTATCCACCATTCCTGTTCCCTCTTTTTTACCTGTTTTCCTGTCCTTTTCTTCACTCTTTCCACTTTCTGCTGTCTCACCACTTTCACTGTGCCTCTGTTCAATCCCCTATTCCGCAGCCCCTAACGCTCTATCTCCTCTTTCTCTCTTCTGCCATGTGTCTCCAAGCACATTCCATTGGATCCACTCCTTATCCTGCATATGTAACACAAGAGCAGAGCAGCAGTGTCCATCACCTGGTGATGGACTGAAAGATTGAGAGTTGCACGGTCAGTGTTCCCAGATCATGTGTGAAATCCTGGCCCAACTGAAGTAAATTGAAAAACTCCCATTGACTTCAATCAAGCTAGCAATTTCACCTCATGAGACTATAAAAGGCAGCATGGCAATATAGCAAGGAGCAGTCAAGGGAACAGTTGAAAAAGGGGCTGTTCTCATTCTTCAGTGGAAACTGAAGTCTTAATCAACCTTAATAAGACCCCAAAATAAAAACTTTAATGACTGTTACACCTCCCCCCACATAAACATCAGGCGGGGAGGGGGAGGGGGAAATGGTGTACTTTAGTAAACGTATGAATATTACGATGTTAATATGATGAGAGTGCACTTGTGTCACAAATACTGCAGAGAAATAACCAGTTTTGGGGCAGGGAAGTTTTGTGCTATGCCAAGCGCATTTTCAGCAAATGATCAATCATAAACAGTAGCAATAATTAGCAATAGCCACATTTGAAGTTTGTACAGCAACTACTTTATTGTTTTCAAATGCAAACTTTTGCATTGTTTGCTATTTTACAATTTTACAAACTAGGTATAAAAGACCATAAATAAATGACATAAGTTATGTGTACCTAAAATTCATGGAGGGTGTGTGTGTGGGGAATTACAAATTAAAATAGAAAATCTATGTCTAACCCAGAGACTGTTCAAATTCATGAACCAAAAAATGCTGTTAGAATCTTTTTCTCAGTATGAACTAAATTATAATATGCCTCATACATTCTACTTTTAACCACAGTCCTTGCATATTCCAACATACTTGCAGTGATACAAAAAAATAAATGCACTCTCTCTTTATTTCTTTGATTAGTATTCAGGATTTTTTTTTCTGGTTATGAAAATGTCACATAAAAGAAAAATACTGCTTTTTAAGTCCTGTTTACTGGTTAAGTACCAGCCTTTTTTTTTTTAATACATTTTTAAATACACCGATCCATCACAAAGTTAGTACAGCAAGAAACCTGGACGAACATCAACCGGTGGTGTGGTAAGCAGAACAATTTCTACCAAAGGCTTACCATGCTAGAGAGACCTGTTGATGACGTCTTCTGTAAGGGGGAAAAGATGGAAGCAAAGTCTGTAGTAACTTGTTTACTTTTTAACCCAAGCTCTGTTTAGAACATTTAACTGCAATTTGAATGTGCTGGGTTTGCAATGCACACTTCCGCTCCCTGACTCCTTGATAGTGTTGTATGGTTTCTGCCTGCAGCACAACTACATGAGCTTCCCCCGCATCTCAGCTATATTGATCTTTAATTTATGGTTCATGAGAGCACGTAACATTATTTTAATAATGAAAATAAAGGGGCCAGGAGAGAAGGAGGAAATAGAAGTAACTTTGAGACATTTCTTTATGGCTCCATTCAATGTGGCATGCTCTTTTAACGTGGCAACATCCATATTTTTTTCCAATGTATGTTTGACTGATTGCTTGTCCTGCTATAGCTTGCTGTGCTGTACTGTGCTACCTCAGTAGACATCAGTCCTCTGGAACCAGAAAGAAGGTTGAGCATATCTGTTGCTGAATTCAAAATGTGGAATGGCAGCACATTCACCAGACTCTAGCATACAGCTACACTCCAAGGATAGTTTACAGTAAATAAACAGTGAATGCTCCACACTCAGTAAACTTTTCTAGGTAGTACCGGTAGGTTGTTAGCACTGGTCTTTGGGCCACAGAAATTACCTTGTACATTAATTCACCTATCCTTTGGCTATGGAGACTAGGAACATGACAAACTTTTGCAACCCTTTTATTAACAGCCGTAATCATAAATGTCTCTTGCGATTTAATTTCCTTAACTGTTGCTGGGAGAAAATGAAGTATTTGACTGTCAGCTACAGGACACACGGTTCTCACAGCTGGCACACTGAGCAATGTGCTTCTGTGAATGGATAAGAATTGCATATATTTGTTTGCATTCAACAAGTCTTTAAAATCTTATTTTTGCAGATAAAAAAGGCTACGTAAGAGTTCAGTTCAGGGTTACCAGTGGACGGATACAGGCATCGTCGCCTGTCAACTTTTCATCAAGAAACTGGTGTTTTTGATCATGAACAGGTCTTGATAAGAATAAGGGATATTGATGGAAAGCTTTATCACCGTTATGGATCTTATTATTCATCACTCCACAACTTAAGTGAAAGTGCCCCTGTTCTAGGCTGCAGAACCAGTCATTAAGGTTAGTGTGGCAGCTATAAAATACATTTACAGATACAGAAATTTAAACTTTTTGTGTGTGTGTGTTTTCTTGCTACTGTTGCAGACATCGTCTACTGGCCTGCTTTCTCTTGTAACTCTTCGACTAGCAATGGATGGAATCCAGAGCTTCCAGAGATACTTTCGGCACATTCACAGGCAGTTCTACACATGCAGTGATGCAGACGCACGCAAACACACACACGTACATTTGGAAGATATAAGAAGTCCGTTACCCATTCTAAGAAAAAAAAATATATATATTTATATCACTGCAATGGCACATTTTGTGTAAAATGTCACTTCAGCAATGTATATAGGCAGCTCACGTGAACTGGGTTCTGTGTCGCGGCATCTGACTTGACGTCCATGGTAATACCTGTAGTGCTCTGTCACTTGCACTCAAACAAGATGCAGCAGTGACATGTGGAGGGTACGGTGCGGGGGGGAGGGAGAATCAAAATATATAAATAAAACCATAAGAAGGAAAAAGGGGGGGTGGGGGAGTCCCAGAAGTCTGAAGGGCTTTGATACAGTACATTCTTCAAATGACAACTGGAGAACAGATATTGAACCTTATAGTCTTTTTGTTTTGTTTCAATGCAAAAAGGGAAATTAAAAGTCCCCACTCTTCAGGGACTGATTCCACTTATTGAGTGTCTGTGTTCCCCAGAATCAGTGCTGGTGAAGCAGGGCTTGTGGAATCTGGAAGGCTTCATGTCTGGTCTTTTGTTCTCCCACGGTCAATATGATCAATAGGAAAGGCTGTGAGGCCAAGGAAGCAGAATCTATTTTCCCTGTAAAAAGGAAACAGGAACACATTAGACCAAATACAAACTCCTGGACAAACGCAGTTACAACAGCACCTGGACAGCAGCCATTTGGATTTCCTAACAAAGTTACCACTGCATTTACCCCTAGGTAAAGAGGTTCCCTGCCCAAATAGGCAGGTGTGGCAATTGGCCAGTTTGCACAAGCGCACAACTGTCTTATTTTTTTTTCCCTTTTAAATTACACTTGTATGGTTATTACCTGTATTTAAGTGTGAAGACAACATTCTGGCTCACTGAATAGTTTAAAGAAATAATGTAGAAAGGAAAGGCTCCTTAAGGCACAGGATTTCCAATTGACTGTGTTCTATGTGCACTGCTCAGAAATGGTAGTACTAATGGAAGTCCAACCACTAACAGTGCCTTTTGTTACCGAAAAGCATGTCACTGTATCTTCCAGGAGCAGTAGAGTTAATCCCACAAATCACGGCGAGGTGTGAACAACAGAGGATCTCCAAATGCAATGGAAGGAACAATTCCCACAGAGAGAGGTGGTGTAAATGGTTTATATTAGCAGGGGAACAGAGAACCACACCAAAGCCAATTGAGTATGTGCGCGTGAGTGTCAGCAGCACGGATCAACACTGCATTTCCTTGTAGCCCTGACCCACTATGCCAATTCCACAGTGGCAAGCAAAGGTGTGTTCAGGTGCTTATTATGATGAAATGATGAATCCTGGACTTATTTGCAGGCAACGTAACTGGGTAACATGGGTAGGTCCAAAAGAATTAAAAACACTATCAGCAGGTGGGGAAAATGACTTCCAAATGAGACAACCCCCCCTTTGACAACAACAAAGGGGCGTTGTTTCAGAGTGGACGGAAAGTACAATTCACATGTATATATGAAGAATTCCCACTGGAGTTCAGGAGCATCTTGTTGGCTAAGTTAATGACAGTTTAGCCTGCCAATGACCAGTACAAAGATCAGCGTGTGCTTCTGTGTATGCAATTTTCTACTAAAAAAAACATGCAAATGTTTAAAAATAAAAAAGTGAACTTCTTTTGTAACCCTTTTTGCTAAGAAGCTTTCAGTTCCCTTGCAGCATAATTGACACCCTGCAGTTTCCTAATGCAAAGTCCTGAGTGGAAACAACTTTCATTTAAAAAAAGAAGGATAAATGGCTAGAGCAGTAAGCTATGTAGCACTGCCATTGTTCTTATTGCTTTGCATCAGATCAGCAGGATGAAGATAACTGACACTTTTTTAGTGAAGAAAAAACACCATTTTCCATTCAAGTCCTCTCTCTACTACCCCTTCAGTTTTACACACACACACACAGCTTTCCTCCAGTTAAAAAATGTTCATGTCCTTGCTCATTCACCACTCTCATTGGATCACAATGAAGTTACATTATGAGTAGCAGCCCTTCGCAATTTTCATATTAAAAAGAAAAAATTGAAATACTCTGACCTTATTGTTACTAGATGCCAACCTCATAATTCTCCAAACTGTCCAGAGAATTGGGTACATTTTGTTTTTATTTAAAAGATAGCCTTGACTTTCTATAGCAGGTTTGCAGCAAGGGGAAGCTAAAATGTCTCCGAACTGAACAAAGGATATTTGCTGGGAAAGTACAAATGTCAGATCATTCAAATGAATCTCCAGGTCTTACATCCTCCAGCAAAATAATGTTAAAACATGATGGTCTAAGTAGTTTTTGAAACAAATCTCAAATTCCTCCCAAACAGAAAAGCTCTTATGAGTAATGTTGCAAAAAGGTTTTTACTAAGTTGTGATGATTTTACAGGTCCCAAATTTAGGATCCCACATTCTGAACAACTTGCTTTCAGAATAAGCTGGGGCCTGGGGATTGGGAAGAAAGCTAGTGGTTCAAATCAGCAAGTTATTGTTACAAGTGACAAAAAATGATGAGAATGACTTTGTTGATATGGCAAGTTTGACTTGTTCAATCAAGTCAACTGTTTCAGATTCAGAATAAATACAGTGACTTTAAACTTCAACATATCAAGCTCAGTCGTTTTTTGAAGCTGCTGTCAGGTGTAGAGGTGGACCAAAAGCAGCTGTGACCTGAGAGATGATCTCATCATTTTTGAAATGTGAAATTCACACTACTAAGACTCTGTTATTCACAAAACTTTGCAAATCAATGCTCAGGGGCATGAAAGGCCTCTTCTCTACACCTCCACATCAAAGCACAAATGGGTCTGCTACTTAGGTACACTAAGGTCTGGCAAGGTACTACTGCTCTGGTAGTATAAAGGGGCCTTAAAGGGAGTGTATGTGTAATTTATGCCCAATTTAATGCCTCTTTACACTGACAAAACAGTGTTAAAGGATCTTAATACAAATAAAATTCAAGCCCAAATGTGTCTGGAGCTCTCTTGATCTCACCAAACTGAATCCCCATGTGATCAAACAAAAATGCAGGGATCTCCTAGACTAGAGTAACTTGTTTGATGTGTAGCCATCACTACACACTAGCTCACATGTGCAAAAGGAAGAAAAAAAATGCCTGTATAATTCCATTTTACTCCATTCTTGGTCACATCACAGATGTGACAGCAGAGACTGAACTTCAGCCTAAAAGAAGGTCAGAGGGTTTGCTTTGATGGTTTTACCTAAGTGGGGTATATCATGTTTCCAAAGACCGAGGGAAATCTTATATCAGTGGTTCCCCTCTAATGGCACATTTACCAATACTGGTGCTTTTAGGCATTAGTGCCTGTTTCTCTGTTTTCCCATCACTACTGTAGAGTACAATCCTTCACCCACCAGTGAGAAATCAACAGGAACAGGGTCAGGCTCTTCATTATGAACTGTGCACCAACACCATCTACTTCCCATCATCTGTACATATTCCAACCCACAATTGAGCTTGCAAGCGAGACTAAGGTTCGGAACAGCCCAATTTCCATTGTCAGTGAAGAGTGCATGCAACTGAATGTGACACGGTAGGAACAGTTGAGCTTAGTCTGGCAAACTAGTACAGGTTTATCCAAAACAGTCGGGAACCACAATCCTACATGCATTTTCTTCCACGCAGTATTTACAGGTGACAGTATAGTTTGAAAAAATAAAAACACCAGGAATAGAATGGAGGCTATACTTTCACTGACCTTTTCAGTGTTGCAAGAGTGATTGCTCCTTCAAAGGGGAAAGGGATGTGAGTCTGGAAGTTTCACAGTCAAGATTGTCACAGCTGACTGTCAGTAAGATGTTTGCAAAAGGTTTACAGATTTACAACTCAGTATGGCACAACAACAGCCAATAACAAATCCCCCCAGAAGTCCAGTTTTGTCCAGTAATCCTCAAGGTGGGTCATTCCCGATCTCACCCTGTAAATGGGTAAATCACTAATTGAGAGGCACTGATCAGCCAAACAATATTCTCACTGAGGTTTCTGCACGGTATCAGTGACACGCTGAGTCTGCAGAAAATATCCTGGGGTAGATTCTTCATTCCAGTGAAAGATGCACAACCACGGTTTATCCCACAAATAAAATACTGTGGTTGTAACCCCCAGGTCATTGGGGGAAGGAAGAATAATTATTTTTTAAGCACAGTATCTGGCAGCAAACACAGCATCAAAACTTGAATGTGATGTTATATTTATATAGATACATGTATTTTACATATCGTTGATCAACAGAAGATTATTCCAAGAAACAATTTGTTCCAGGTCTGGTTTAAAATGACGGCTTGTCATTTTGGTAGGACCCCCTCCCAACAGTTTCAGCAATCTGTACATCAAGCAATGCTGCAGGTCTTTATTTCAAAGGGCAAGGAGACGAAGTAAAAAAAGTGCAGTTCTTCAATTAAAGTGCATGGATGAGGTAAACTAATTTCAAGAGTTTGAGTTTATTCAGTACTGGCTCAGACGGGAACCATTCTGCCGTGCATCTGTTGCATTTGGGTCCGCATCGCCTGGACGCTGCTCAAAATCTTGTTCTGGTGCGCAACGGTGGTAATCCCAATTCTCGTCAGATCACTGATTAAAACAAGAAAAGAAGCAGAGGGCTGAGAACTTGTGTTAAATGCTGACGCAAAGCAACATATGAGAGTCAACCACATGTAATACTGCAAAAGCAAGGCAGATGTATAGAAATGTTTAATTAAATAACTGAAGGCATTGTGGAAGCATTTTAAAGTTCTACTCCATCCAAATGAAAGGCATTCCATTCCTTTAATGAGCGTAATGATATGCAGCACAAAGCAAAAGAAGCCGATTAAATCCAGATTTACCAGTTTTTGTTATACGCTGAGTACTTACTCCTGGTTCATATGTACCACAGCCTCTAGGGTTGTATAGCCAGCAGCTGTGAAGTTATCCTTATATCGATCCATTTTAATGGCCTGAAGCCAATCCCCAACAGAAACGACGGCTGAGAATTCTGGAGAACTCGGATCCAACAGGGCAGTGTTTGGTCTAGGAACAGAAAATACATGGGCAGATAACAGGTATTAGCTGGTTAACAGAACAAAGTTTAAGCTCCGCAATGATTATGCTGTGACTAGACAAAACAGACCATCCGTTCAAATAAGGACAGCATGTTGCCTGTAACTAGTAAAAATTGGGGCTCATGCACTATAAAATGTAACCAATGGCAAATTTAGCAAGCATATAAGAACAGGCCAATTTGCCCCAAGAATTAATTTGATCCCAGGTGTCTATTGTTACCTTCAGTTGTAAATCAAATCTTTGTGCCCTTTATAGTTTAAGCCCCAGATGCAACAAAGGTCATGGAAAACACTTTGTACTCAGCAAACAATGAGGTCCTGAATGCTGTAATATGTTCAGGCTACTGTGTCTGTATCCTGCATACAGCAATTCAAGCACTTGCCAAATTTGCATATGTCACACCTCAGTTCAGCAACTATAGAAACACTACTGAAGTATGAGCAGAGAAACTGTGAGCTCAGAACCTGCCAGGCTGGATTGGAGCTCAAACCTCAGGGAGAGTTCAGCTCAGGCAGGTTTCTAGCCAGGTTTGCAAGCGGGCTCAGTGCATTCAAACAAACTCAGGACAGCAGGGAGTTAATCCCCTCTTTAATCAATCCATTCCTGATCAGCACGTGTGCAAGGATTGGTGGGAATAATGGTAGCTTTGATCTTTGTTTGCTCTGTGGAATGTGCTTCTTATTTTCCATTGTAGAGATTCTGGAATAATTATTTTAACAAATTCAGTGCCCATTTAATAGCTCATTTATTATTTTATGTATTTTGAAAATTGCAATGTTTTTCATTAAGCCACTGTAAATTACTACCATATAGCTAAACAAAGCAAATGCCATCTTGATCATTTATTTTAAAATGCACAGCATCAAAGACTAGGTGTTCTGCAGTGCTGTTATATATTGTCCAGAGGGATTGGGTTCACGTTGGTAGCACTTAACACAACTTTTACCATACTTTCTTGCAGTCTGTTCAGTGCATACACAACAATTTGCAGTCTATTATCAGTCTCACTGTATAAAGGCATACACATACATTTGTTCGGATTTCATGCTCCAAGGAAAAGAAGTCTACAAACGGGATTTGGACGCAGGGAGAAGGGACACACAACAGGCTGTAAACTATTGTAATAACTAAATGTAGTCAAAGACATGTTATCTGTGAGTTGGAATCAAATCAAGTTGGAGGAGATTAAACAGTTGGTATTATGACTCTCTCCTTCTTAAATTATTTAAACCACAGAGGTGGATACACATGCCAGGCTACAGCTGCAATTAGGGCAATCTGGAGGAAGTGTGGTGATAGTGGCCTCAGAGGGCTAATAACCTGTCTTTGGTAATGTAAATGGTAAGCAATAGTCACCGAGGGATCCACTAGTTTAAAAGTGAAAAACAGCTTTTTCCATTATGCTGGCCTGCCAGCGGCTGAATCAGGAACTGTCTGGCCTCTGTTATTGCTCCACTGATTCAGGGAGACTCATTCCAGGCAGCATAGAGAATATATATCTTATTTCCTTTCTGTTCGAGGATCGGATCAGGTTTAGAATTTTTTTCCTCCACCCTCATTCTCTGCTAATTTTCTTCTCCCTCCAGACCCTTCCACTTATTCATTTCAAGCAGACTTAATTTTGCTTTAAAACCAGACAAAAACACTCTCAAATAAAGATCCAGATCATCAGCTGGTGTTAACTGGTGAAGTTCCACTGATTTCGAGAGTTCCACTGATTTGCACCACTTGAATATCTGGCCCAAAATAAAGATCTCTTTAACAGCTTTGAAATTTTCTTTGCAACATGACACAGGATCAGTACAGACATGAAACTCTGTCTTGCCACAAAATCAAATTCAAATTCACATAATAATTAATCCACACCTTCGCTGTGCCCACAAGGCTTTGGCTGTAATGCTGTAACGCTCATTTGCAAATCCTACCTAGGGTTTATAAAACTTGATGATGTACTTTTCCCTTTAGCAAACCAGGTCACTCCTGCTAGTTACATTGCACTGAAGCAGACCCCTTCAGGATCTTTTACTGAAAAAAGAGAGACTCAGCATGTCTTGTTTTGTCAAGAAAACATCACTTGATTGCATCAGATCTTTTCAAAGCCACCCTTAAATCTATGTTATAAAAATATTCGGAGCTGGTAGGATAAAGCAATTGCTTTCCTTATTCAGTTTCTGCTTTCAGAGAGCCAGGAGCATCTGGGCCCCACAGTGCGGTTGGATGGAATGTCAGAATAACCCCATTGGGAAACAATCTTCCGCTGGATAAAAAAGGCTGTGCAGTCTAGCAAGCACTGTGAGGCATATCTTAATGTGAGCACAGAAGTTTAGGTGAGTTACAGCTTGCCTGTCACCTCTAATATATTCCCTCATAGATCACCATTAAAAAAAGCACAGCTGACCTGGAGTTCTCGGTGCCTGTCCTCTTCAAGCTGTTGGGGTTGCGGATGAGTTTGTCCAGCATGTTGACAATCTGTCCGAATTTAGGCCTGTCGCTGCGTTCCTTCTGCCAGCAGTCCAGCATCAGCTGATGGAGAGCGATGGGGCAGTCCATTGGGGGTGGCAGGCGATACCCTTCCTCAATGGCTTTAATAACCTACGCACAGCACCATTAAAGAACAGTTAAAGAACTTCACAGACTGTAGCTGTGTATAAACCATTCTAGGTTGACCCTAAGCCTGGAAACAAACCCACAACAAAATGAAACAATGTGGAAAATAAAATTCAAACTCAAGCTGTTGTTGAGGCCTACCTATTCTCACCATTTCCTTTTGTGAATTCAGAAATTAATTAAGATTTAAAGCCAGAGGAGATGAGCACATTTAGGGAACATCTATGGTGCAGGGAAGACAATCACATGCATTTCAAGCTCATGAGCGGGGATAAATATCACAAACATTTATTGCATTAGGTATGGCTTCTGAAGCCCACGTCTTCAAAGATGCTGCTCATTGACGAGCCACACACAAAAATAACACAGATGAGGAGGATCACTGTATTTCAGGAAAACAGTGGGGCCAGAGTTAAGCTGCTGGTCATCTTGGATAGGGGTGAGAAGGAGCAATGCCACAGCAGGAATCCTGCAGGAATTTCAGCCAGTTCTGAGGACTGCATCTCAGTGCTAGAGCTCCCCCCACCCTTTCTCAGGGTGCAGCCTGTGCTCCCCCTCCTCTTGAGCTATCTCAGCTCCACTAGCAATGCAATCTAGCACAGGGCCTGTTCTCTCTCCCTGGTTGTGACTGGTTGACATGCAAAGGGGAGGGGAAGTCTCCTTCCATCCTCTTCCTCCTCTTGCACATCCCCACCTGGACAGTCACGGTCTGGTCTATTGTGTCAGTTAAAGTGTGCAGCTTACCTGTAACTATTAACAGCATGCAACCTGATCCAAAGCCTGACTCTATGCAACTACCTCACACCCTCTGTAAATATGGCTCATTACTATCCGAGGGCAGTTTGGCAATCTATGTGGTCATTCCAAGATCCCGTTCTTACTAGATGGTACCCACACCACAACCCTTTCCCCCATCACAGCTGGAACTAATGGGCACCCTTGTTGGCAGACTTAGCAGAGAACAAAGATCAATACTCCAGTAGACTGAATTATGCTGTTACCCCTAGAGCTGGTCTCCAGAACAGTGGCTAAGACACGATGCCTGACAGTCTGGAGATGCTTGCACTGCTTCTGACCATTCAGAGAATAAGGAGAACTAGTGTTGCCTGGGCAGTCAAGCTAGTACTTTTCACAAACCACCCATCACCACTGCATTGTCTTTCCTTGCCTATGTAATTCTCTATGTATGAAGTGAGCTGCACAACACTTTTTCCTTTAGGATCCACAGACAATACCATAGCTACCTCACCAGTTTTTGGATCTATCTTGACCCATCAGACAGGGAAGGCATCTGCAAACCCACTTCTGTATTGCTCTGAATTACCTATCATTGCTAATGAAAATACATTGTGTTTCCAAGGTGCATCTGGTGCTTTGTTTTCTTGTAAAGCCTCTATGACTTCCTGTTGATACAGGAGGGCAAGGGCAGGGTGCCAGAGGAGATAGCCACATCAGAAGGAAATGTAATTAAATTCCCTTTTTTAGATTAAATGCCATCCACATGTAAATGCTCTTTGAAAATGTTCAGCTCCATATAATAAAGTGGATGACTTGTAAAATGTTATTTAACTTCCCACCTTTGACTCCATGACCATATATTCCGGTTAACTTTTTCCCACTCCTTTATTTGCTTATAAAACCCTTGGTAAAGGGATTATGGCCAGCCCATGTCTCATTTTCACAGGAAATATTTGTTTTATTTAGTAAAAAATTCTATTAGTGCAGACCCTTATTAGTGTTATTATTAAAGAACCCCTCTGAAACAGCAGCCATTGTGTGTACTCCCCCTTGGAATAGGATGAAGTAGTCCAGATGGTACTGTTAAAAGGAACTTGCATAATTTAAGAACAATCGTTTAGTGAAGCTGCTTTTTAATGTCCTCTTGGGGCAACTATTCCATTGTCAAGGGATGCTTTGAGTGATAATCACAGTTATACCTTGTATGTGTTGTTCTGAATATTGTAAAAGAAATAAAATTATATGAACAACAAATACTAATAATTTCAAGTATACTAGGGTTTGGGAAATTAACTCTTAATGGGAAGCACCATAAATTCAAGTGTTTTTTCCCCAATAACCCTCAATGAAGTTGAAGTTTAATATTAACATTCACATTGTCCTTCTCTTTTTAACATAATTATTTCTGAAATGTTTTAAATGAGAATTTATGAACATTTCAGCTCCACTCCTCACTCTTCTATTTCCTTTAAAACTGTTTATAATTTTTTTCTAGAAATTATAACACATTGCAGAAAGTATAGAAGTAGAGTGATATACAACATGTAGACTCTGATTCAAGAAAACATTTAAGCACACACTTCACGTTAAACATGCGGCTACGTTCTATTGACTTTTAACGGGACTTAAGTGCTTTTCTGGATAGGGATCCTTTTTTGGATCACGGTCATTGTGTTTTCTGGAATTCGCCTAATCGTGGGTTCAGAAGAGTGCCTTATCTAAGTTTACAATCTAGTATAGCTCAACTTCATACAACACTTGCAATAGATGCGCAAATAGATCAATTACAGGTCACTTGTGGATGCAGGGTACCAGGCTTGATGAAGCAAGGGTCTGATCCAAAATGGAAACTTTTATTTAGGGGCCTGATCTTGCAAAGGGACACACATGGGCAAAAGAGTCCATCCATGCTACTCCTTTTGCAAAATTTGGGCCTAACACATCACCACTACACTGGGATTGCGAGGAAAGAAGAAAAAAATTGAAACAAAGAGGAAGAAAAAAATAAAACAACATCAGAAAGGAACTCACATCTTGATTGGACATATCCCAGTAAGGTCTCTCTCCATAGGACATCACTTCCCACATTACAATGCCATAGCTCCACACATCACTAGCTGATGTAAATTTACGATAGGCAATTGCTTCTGGTGCAGTCCACCTGATAGGAATTTTGCCACCCTGTTAAAAACAGAAGAAGACCGAGGCTGGTAAGCTACTGGACTGACGCTTCATGTGGATGTCACTGTTCTATGTCACTGGCTTCAAAACTGCAAGACAGAGCCCTGGAGACAGATGCCATCCATCTGTTTTCTTTAGTCACAGGGATGCAAATAAGTAAATTGTTAAATGTATTTTTATTAGCCCACTGCCAGATTTATGCTTAGGGCTACACTGAGTATGGGAAAAAGCCAGGAGTTTATAAGGCATATATTAGAGGATTAGAATACAAAACAAATAAGTACACACTGTTAGTGCAAGGGCTTGACTATTTTCTTGCTTGCCCGTCTGACCTACTTGTACCAGCTCCAACGAAGTGGGGTTATAGACTTTAAAACATTTTTTTTTCCAGAATAGTGAAATAAAGAGAAGATCATCTGGGAAGCTGTATCAAATACTGTGATTTTCCCGATGGACGATATCCCGTACATAACTCAGAAATAGAGTAAATCAGCTTTCAGGCTGCTACAGTCAGTATAGGAACAGTTAAGTACAGTATCATGTAACAGGACCACTTCTGATACCAGCTAACTTTGGGGAGAGCTTTTTTTATTGCATTTTTTTGAAGTAAGCACAAATAAAAAGGCTCGGGCACCTGAATTGGGCCATTGGGGTTAGTTAATGTTTTAAAAAGAACTCCATCCCATTTATCTGATTTTGCCTCAAGTGATGCTGTGCCAGAGATTTCTCCTTTTGTTTATGCTAATGCACAAGGTGTTTTTAATTGAGCTTTAGGTTTCCTGCAGTCCCATCTGGGAACACTACTGAAAGTTGAACAAAGATGTTTTTTCTTCTTTGTTATAATTTATGTTGTTGGGTTTCTTTTTCTTTGCAGTTTCCGGAGACACCTTTTGTTCCTAACTGCTTGTCCTTTGTCTCTGTTTACCTGGCTGATAGTTTATTGTCCTTTGTGTGTCTGTCAAGTGTTTAGTATGGGGCTGTTCCAGACCCCATAGAAAGCAATGGAAGTCTATCCACTGACTTCAAAGGGCTTTAGATAAGGCCCTACGTGAATGCATATATGCATTAGTATGTCTATTTTGTTTGTGACTACATGCTTTAGGATGCTTTCACTTCAATGAGTTAGAATCAATAGAACGGACAATTATGTTAAGATAGGACAAGTGCTTTTTTTTTAAAAAAAGCAGTTCACTGTATTATCTATGACCGTGAAGCGAACTCCCTTCTTCTGTCAAACACAGATGTATGGACACGGCTTATATGCGCTTGTTATTTTAAAAATTGTCAGTAAACTCAACATTTTTTTAAGCTGCTCGAGTATAGTGGAGCTCATCCAAATGTTCCCGGCACTTCATTACTGATACTAAAAGAAGACAATGTACTGTAATGCAAATTACATTGATTCACTGCAGTTTACTCAGAGAAAACAGAGTACTATATTTGCACTCACTAAATTCAAAGGGAGGCTTTTCAATAGTTTCTGTCTTGCCCTGGTATATTTGTCTATACTTTTATTTGCTTGAATACAGTTTTCCAGACTTCTGTTTCAGCCCCTCTCTCTCAGCACCCTTATTAGTGGGAAATACCAGGGTTGGCCAGCGTTTAATACTACAATACTACATAAGTCTGTCTTTCCCCATAATGAACTGTGAATTCATTAAAGGATGAGTATAGGGATTAAACCACAAAAATTGAGTACTGCAGACAATCTCTGCACTCAGGAGAACAGATGGAGAATGGCAGATATTTAAAAATGAAACAAGAAGCAATTAAAAAAAGACTTTATAAAATCTCTAACTTTTTTCCTGGTGCATGTTAATTTCAAAGGTGTTGGTAATGGTCAGAATATTGTTGGTGAGCAGCAGTGTTGGTATCATTACATGCAGAATACTAAAACTAGGATAGCAAAATTAGCAGCACTATGCTGCTAAAATTCAAATGGTATTACATATCTACTCCCCACTTTTTCATATTTAAATACTCATTTGCTTATTATTAGTAATGAACAGAAAATCTTCATCATGTAAATGGTCTTTGTAATTTATCAGGCATCTACAGCATAAACTGCTTAGGGGTTGGACATCTTGAGAAGTTCTTTAATCAGAAATAGAACAGAATCCATTTTAGGGGCAGGAAGAGGCTGTCCACATCATCAAGGCCCAGATTCTGCAAACACTTAATATCCGATCCGATCTCCTAGAACCGGAAGGGACCCTGAAAGGTCATCGAGTCCAGCCCCCTGCCTTCACTAGCAGGACCAAGTACTGATTTTTACCCCAGATCCCTAAGTGGCCCCCTCAAGGATTGAACTCACCACCCTGGGTTTAGCAGGCCAATGCTTAAGCACACACCTATATATGCACAAATGAGTAGTACCACTAAATTCAATGGGACTATCCACATGCACAAAATTAAGCACTTGCATAAACATTTCCAGGAGTAGGACCCAAAATCCTAATTCCTGGTCTCAAGCTCCTGTCACCAACTCCTAGTACACTGAAGGCACCTAATGAAGACAATGGGCTGGAACCTAACAGAGGTATATTGATGTAGCTGCATTGAAATCAATGGATCTACAATGATTTACACTGGCTGAGATCCTGGCCCAATGTACACTTTTATGTAATGAAACAGGTTTTCACGTGTGCCTGAGAAAACAAAACAAAACCAAAAAACAAAACCACTTTGTAGGGAAGAAAAGGCCCTTTCCTGCCTTACCCTAGTAGTATAGGCTGCTTCAGGATCATCTTCCAGGACACGGGACATGCCAAAGTCAGACACCTTGCAGACCAAGTTGCTGTTGACTAATATATTTCGGGCAGCTAGATCCCGATGCACATAGCTCATGTCAGACAGATACTTCATTCCAGAGCCAATGCCACGAAGCATTCCCACCAACTGAATTACTGTAAATCTGCCATCATTTTTCTGCAGATGAGGAAGGGGGGGGAAAAATCACATAGCATTAAGTTAAAAGCTACATTACTGCCACAGCTGAAGCTGGCAAAGAGCACACCTCTAGATCTTCATCTTGTTTGAAATGAAATGCAATGTTATTTCCTCACCCTCCTGACTAGTGTCTATAATTCACCAGTAAAGTACAAACCCAGAGGTTTTGTCATTGCTTCCTGTGATGTATGGAATATATCCAGTTTTAATGAATCTACAGCATTGCAAGGCTTTAAAAAATGGAATAAATCAAAACTGCTTCCTATTAAACATGGATTATTTAAAAGCCTACATTTCAAATGTTACATCTACTCTGTATCCTTTCACACCAGCTAGATAAAGATATTAAAAAGTATTTCCCAAGTACAAACATTGTTAGGTTTATATTCTCTATATCCCTCCACCAACTAGAACAAGAATAAGGAATCAGAGAGTGTTTCCCTGTGTAAAACCTCTTTGGGTTTATTATAAAGCAATCACCTACCCTGAGGAAGGCATCCAAGGAGCCATTCTCCATGTACTCAGTTATGATCATTACCGGTTTACCTAGAGTTTGCAGAAAGGAAAAAACAATTCCTTGATGAACACCGATGTTAATGAGATAAAAATAGGTTGCACATGATTTTACTGCCAAGACACCTGTCTTGCACAATCTAATTTAATTTAAAAAGCACCATTATGCCTCAGCTGTAGGGATCTGGAAAAGAAATATTATGGGACAAGAACATTTAAGGGTTCCATCTGGAAGGTTAACCCTTTGGGTGACTTGTTGACAAGGTCTTTAACTAAAGTGGCCTTGGGTCTCCAGGGAACCTATGAATGGATAATTGCTCGCTAAAGAAGTAGAAAGGAGGGGGAACCAGATAGAGCTGTTCAAACTTGAAAAATTGTTAGGATAATTAAATTCTTTGCTAGAATATGCATTTTCTTTTAGAGGCAGTCTCAGTGAGCACTTGGATCCTTTTTCTTCTTTTGAAAAAATCAAAGCTTCAGGGGAGTGGAAAGCTGTCAGCAGCTAAAGATATTCAGAAGCAGCTTGAGATTTGAGCATGCAAAATATAAACTCCTTTCCCCCCGTCCCTGACTTTCTCAGTCTGGAACCTGTATCCTGTATGTCTCGCTATTTCTAAATGAGCCTTCTCCATTTCCCGCATAAAATAAACGATTCAATGAATTGTGTCAAATATTGGGTCAGATGCAGTAGCAGCACTCATCTTTCCATAGTGCAATAGGGAAAAACTAACTTTAAGAAATGTAAAAAGAAATATTGGGTCACTGACATAGAATGGTGACTAGAAAAATGGCCTCTCATATAATAATAATAATAATAATAATGAATAAATATGCACATATAGAATGCTTGACATACAAAGTTATATGGCCCTGATCCTGCAGGTGAGAAACCCCAATGATTTCAATGGACTAAGCACGCATCATGTTCAGACTCTGTGTTTGAAGGATTGAGGCCAATCTAATTACTCCTGTTTTAAAGATGTCCAATGAGAGGCATAAAGAGATTAAGTGATTGCCAAGCGCAGTCCCGTGAGAGGCTGTGTGAATTGTACAAGGAGATCAGCTCCCTCAACCCCAACTGAAGTCAGAGACTTGGGATTGCTCAGCTCCTTGGAGGATCAGGCTCTACATAGTGGCAGTCAGAAACAGAAACCAGGATTCCTGCCTCTCTGCTCTAATCGTTAGACACACTGCTTCTTCCTTCAAAAAAAAAAAAAAAAAAAAAAAAAAAAAAATTCTTGTCCCTGAGAACATTTACTTTTGTTTTTATACTGACAGGAACTGCTTCGAACAAGGGAATTTTATAGGGGAGAGAGGGTTCAACCAACCTGCGACCTAAACTGCAGATGCCTTCAATATAAAGATAGAGCTGAGTTGGCAAAAACGCACAACTTTTCCTTGCTCCATTCACCAGCAGTATCTGCTCAGAACAATCGACTATTAAAATTGGCCATCTGTGAAATATTTTAGCACTGAAAAGCTCCCATAATTATTTCTACATCAGTGCATTTTTCACTCAACAGAATGCCTCCCCCTTGTAATTCTGCCAGTGGTATGAAAAATCCACACCCCTGAGCGTTGTATCTAGGCTGACCTCCCACCCCCCACCCATGTAAACGGTGCTAGGTGATGCAAGAATGCTTCCATCAATCTGGTTAACAGTGTTCCTACAGCATGGAGAAACCCCCTTCCTTTGGTGCTTCTGCACTGTGGGGTTATGCCAGCAAAATTTCTGTGCCATAATTATGACACTAAAGTCCCTGTTAACGTAGACGCAGCCTCCGATTCCTGATTCTCCTACCATTTTAGCCAATGCCAAAAACTCTCATTATCATGATCACATGCCATCTTTGCTCATGTAGACCAACATGTGTTTGAAATTGTAATCAGGCAGCTGGATACCTACTCATCTGATTTGCATGAACAAAGGTAAGCCTTGAGCAAAACAATTATGTGTGTGTGATCTTAAAAGCCTTGGCTGAATATTTGCATTCTTACAGGAAAAGGCTGGGATAAGATATCATTCCCCCTCCTTCTCCATACAGGAAAATTCACCTATCTGAGCATTCATCAGTAAGAATGGAAACCACTCTAATCCAATCTGCATATTTCCCCATTTCATTTACCCTTTGCAACTGTGACCGGTCATTCGACAGAACAAATACATCTAAATGAGTTTTAATTAACCTCCCTCAATCAAAATACACTTTGTCAATTTAAAAGAAAGGGAGACTCTCTTTCAGTGCATTAACACATAATTCCATTACTCAGGCGCTGCTTGAGTAGTGGAGAAGTGGGAGGGGGTGAGAGAGGCTGGGAAGGGAGCAAGTTACTATCATCTAGTCAATTATAAAAGTACTTGACTAGCAGCCAATAATGCATTCATACTTTCCTGCTTCCTCTCTTCCAACACTCCACCTCCACAATTTATCTTGCATTTTAGTTTTCAGTTTATTAAATGCATTAATTTATCACAATGTTCAGAAAACCTACAAGAGGAATTGAGATGAATGTCTTCTTAAGTAGCCCTGTTTACCAAACACCAACAGCTCTGAGGTGCTTGAGCTGGCTGGTAAGCAGAAGCGCTGCTTCCTGGGAGCCAGATGACAGGACACACTGGGGTCAGCCTACCACCTCCTCAGTGAAAATGTTAAATCATTTTAATTCGGTGAGAACTGCATTATGCAAATGCCTCCAGTCATTTATAACTGTTACAGCTGTACTAGCTAAGGGGTTTTAGATCCTTGTTGGGATTCCAATACAAAGATCCCCCGTTGCTTCTCTCTTTTCCAGAAGTGCTATGAAAATCACTGTCTGTAGCAAACATATCACCACCTACTCAGAAACGCCCCCCCCTTTTTTTTTAAGGGAACAGATCTGCAAAGGTATTTAATTATAATATTATCTTCTAATTAAAGTACTCAGACACTTAGCAAGGCCTGGTAAGCCATAGGCAATAGCTGTCTGAATGACTTTTTTTTCCTTGTGGAACTTGTATTTAAAAGAAAACAATGATATTCTATACTAATTATATTTCCAGTCGCAGCAAATATCATGCACATTAGAAGAGGGGAATTCAAGGATATAAAAGAGAGAGACTTTCAAAGGCACAAATGGGAGAGTTACGAATCCAACTTCCATTTGACATTCCAGAGGGGATGGGTGTCTAGCTGAGATCTTCCCTAAATGAAATATTCTTATTGTCACTGGTTTTTTCCCACCCTTTAGCTCATTTCTAAAGTTAGTTCATTAAAAATTATGGGCTCTCCACTCTCACTTTAATCAGCCACTTTATTTCAATATCCAGAGATTGTTTTAATTAAATGCCATGCATTCTCATTGCTGTGTGAAGGGTTGAATGCACAAACCCCATCCACTCGCAACAATGGATGCAGAGGGTTCGTTCTGCTACTACACAGCACTGAAAATGAACCCCTAAATCTAAAGAATCCTCTACTTTTAGCACTCTGCAGATTGTTCTGCAGCTATTCTATGCATTGTATTTGGAGCACAGCCATCTTAAACAGTAACCGTCTCCACTACACAGTCTCAGTGGTGCTTTATAAAGTCAGACCCACATGGGTCTCGCAGGTGTATTTCAGTTGTGGCTTGGAAACGGCATCTGTTGAGCTTTGTCATATTCTTATTGAGACAGAATTCAAATACTAAGTGAATGCTAACAGGTTTTAAACAAAATAATCGACCAGGTGTTACTGTAAATGGAAGCAAAGCTATCAGAGTCATAAATCAGAGACAACATATATGCAAGTCTCATACTAAAATAAAGACTACTTTATTTCAAAGACCTGCTCCTCACAGATATGCCTTGTACTTCAAAGCACACTGACACTGTAGTTCTGTTTTGATTTTTTTTTAAAGTATTTAAAATACTTTGCTTACCATCTGCCTTCACCTATCTTGTAACAAGCAGCTCAGTCTAGCAAAGGTTTGAAAGATGCCTGCCTGGCATACCAAAAAAACCGCAGTTTTAATTCCCCCTAAAAACTCTTGCACAAGCTGCCTGCAGATAGGGTATCAGTTGAAACTATAAACCCATTTACAGCTGACAACAAGATTAATGACTTGTCCTCCACTGATTTCCTCCTATTAGCTATCAGTGGATCTGCTCCATCTGTCACTTAACAGGGGAAAAAAATATGCAGATTTAATTTCTCAATGACTTCCAAACTGGCCTTGTCACAGAAATGACCTACTTACATTTGGTAACTACGCCTTCCAAATGGATGATGTTGGGATGGTCAAATTGTCCCATGATGCTGGCTTCACTTAAAAAGTCCCTCCTCTGTTTGTCAGTGTACCCAGCTTTCAGAGTCTTGATAGCAACACAGATCTCTCTCTTTCCTGGTACTTTGAGACGTCCACTGCACACTTCACCAAATTCACCTGCAGGAAAAAGACCAAACAATCAGCCATGAACATGAAACGTATGTGACCCTCTGTGGCCAAAATGTAATTGTCAATGCACTTCTGAAAGGTCCTGTTTGTTTTAGGGAGTTGTTATACAAACGACAGTTAGATCTCAAGGTACCTAAACACCAATGAAAGCTATGCATTACAAAAACAGATTTACTGCACAAATACAGATGTCCTGAAACTTACCCACACCTATGACTTTTTCAATCTTTATACAGGAGGCATCGATTTCTTTGGCAAATTCCCGCACAGCTTGGTTTGGATCCTCATATGTAAAAGGATCCACATATGTTCTCACACCTGCAAGACAAAAATGCTTTATTTGATGTCACTGATCTACATGCTGCTGAGCACAGAACATACAAGGAGCGAATTCTTAATGGCATACAACAGCAAAGAAAGTGTCCAGTAAAGATTCACCATGTCGGCACTGACTGAATAAAGAAGAAAGGACTTAAGGAGATTCCAGTGTGCTTTATTTTTAAAGGCAAACATTTAATTTCCCATCTATTTAAACATAGCATCAGGCTTTTGACAGTGAATGAACTCCATATATCATTGATATCGGTAGCAGGCCAACTAGCTGCCTGCAGCCCTGTGACTTAGGACTGGTTTACACTACACAGTTAGGTCAATGCAAGGCAGCTTATGTCAACCTAATTATGTCAGTGTACATACTACAGCCTTGTCCCGCCAGTGTAAATAACCTACTACACCGACATAACTCCACCTCCGAGAGAGGTAGGGCTTCTGTCAGTGTAGTTAGGGGGCGCAGTGTCTGTTTAGATACTGCTCCTTACATTGGCTGTTGGCTATCCTGTCAATTTCATAGCTCCATGCTCCAGCTAGAGACCAGCTGCCCTTGGCTCCCTGTTCCCAGCTGGGTTGTGCCTGCCCAGCTCCCCACTCAGGGAGCTGAGAAGCCCATGTGGCTGACACCCGCCCCCCCAACCTTACTCCTGGCAGAGTATGGGGAGCCAAGAAGCCCGGGCTGCTGCCTGGTGGGCAGCTGGGCTCCCGATGGGGAGCTGTGTGGAACTGAGATCCCTGGCTCTCAACCCCCCACTCTGCCCCTCTTCAGTCGGTGGAAACGCTCCTAGTAAGGAGGTGCACCACCAATAGAGGGAGGGTAGTGTGGACATCAGCCACTGCAGTAATTACTGTGGTGGCTGTAAGTTGACCTAACATAGGTCAACTTTAATCTGTAGTGTGAACATGCCCTCAGAAAATAAAGTATGCATAACTTCCATTTTTGGGCCAGAGGAGTTCTGAGTTCAGACCCTAAGCTTGATCCTTTACTCAATAAAGCTAGAAACAACAGCATGTTCAATCACTGAGACTGTATCTACACTACAGCGCTGTACTGCTTGTGGTGGAGATGCTCTAAGCCAGGGGTTGGCAACCTTTCAGAAGTGGGGTGCCGAGTTTTCATTTATTCACTCTAATTTAATGTTTCGCGTGCCAGTAATACATTTTAATGTTTTTAGAAGGTCTCTTTCTCTAAATCTATAATATATAACTAAACTATTGTTGTATGTAAAGTAAACAAGGTTTTTAAAATGTTTAAGAAGCTTCATTTAAAATTAAATTAAAATGCAGAGCCCCCCGGACCGGTGGCCAGGACCCGGGCAGTGTGAGTGCCACTGAAAATCAGCTCGCATACCGCCTTTGGCATGCGTGCCACGGGTTGCTCTAAGCCAACGGGAGAGAGCTGTCCCAGGGGGTTAATAGCTCCTGCCTCTGTGAGAGGCAGTAGCTATGTCGGCGGAGAAGCTCTCCTGCCAACATAGCACTGTCTAAACCGGGGCTTAGGTTGGTATAATTTATGTCGCTCAGGGGTGTTGATTATTCACACCCGAGTGACGTAAGTTATACTGAAGTAACCTGTAGTGTAGACAAGGTCTGAGGAAGGAATGCATGCCTCACATTTCCTCCTCTGGCCCATCCTGAAGCATCCTTGACATATACTGGGCAGAAAAGCATGCCCATCATCTTCAGCCAGAAGTAGAGGTCACCCAAACCTTTGAATGGGAGGGAAGAAAAAAAATCTCCCCAAAAATCCCAAAGGTTTTTTGAATAAAGCCTGCCATTCAAAGTTACTAGATGCTTCGTTTTGGCAGAAGGGGGTTGCAAACAAGGAAAACAGTGGAATATTCATCTCAAGAGGAATGTCATTCTTTATTTTCTAAGCATAAGAACACAGACATGCTTTGTGAACCATATCAAAAAAAACAAGCACCACTGCCTTTTACCTTGATTCAAATGTTTCTCCTCATCTGCCTCTTGCTTAGCCTTACTGTACTTACTGCGTCTGTCAGGATGAAAAAGAGCATTACAATTCAAAATAAATCTCTTAATTTAGGAGATGAACTCAGAATCTTCTTGACCTGCCAAGACTTGAATTGCTGTACCTGACAAGACCTATGTTCTGGGTTTGTCCTACAACGGTTGATGACCTAATTTATAACCAACAGAAATGCAAGAAGCTGGATTCCTTACACAGCTCTAGGTGCTCCTGTCATCAACAAACTTACCAAGGGAAACACAAAAACTCGAATTTACATCTTTCCATTCAAGAAAAAGAAGGAGGTTTGTTTTGCGGCTACTTTTCTTTAAAACACAGATCTTTGTAATTCTGAAGCCAAATTTTGAAAGGGGACCCAATTAGGCCTCCAGTTTTTTTAGCATAATTAAATGTGGATGCAAATGCTAACATTTAGATGTCTAACTGATTGATTTGCAAGCACAATCAGGCGGACATCTAAATACTAGCCTTTGTACCCACTCTAATTGCACAAAATTAGAGGTGGAATTTAAAAAGCAAGCCCTTTCAGTCTACACATCTGTGAATATTAATATGATAGGTGGTACAGCATATTAAGTTTATATATTTTTATTTCTACACATAAACACACAACCATTTATATTATTTATGTCTTTAATTTTAAAAAGGCATTGAGTTTAGCTTTAAGCATCAAAGTTTGTGTGGATTTGAGAGAAGTTAATACCAGAAACATCTCTGTAGTGAGGACTTTTATACCGAAAGCTGCCAAGTTTGGATCTAAGGTTTGGTTTGGCCCATTATAAACAGCGGGGGAGAGTTGAAAAGTACAGAGCCAGATCAAAAGTCAAAGGAACCCAGAACTGGGGGTTGTTGCTGCCCAACTACTCCATTTGCTTGCTCCTCTATGGGCCTCCTAATCTCTGACCTCATGATACTGACCTCCTTTGTAAAACACTCTTGAGACCTACTACATCTGAACATAAGTACAGCCATAGTGGGTCAGACCAAAGGTCCATCTAGCCCAGTATCCTGTCTTCTGACAGTGGCCAGTGCCAGGTGCCTCAGAGGGAATGAACAGAATGGGTAATCATCAAGTGATCCATTCCCTGTCGCTCATTCTCAGCTTCTGGAAAAAAGAAACTAGGGACACCATCCCTGCCCATCCTAGCTAATAGTCATTGATGGACCGATCCTCCATGAATTTAGTTCTTTTTTGAACCCTGTTATAGTCTTGGCCTTCACATCATCCTCTGGCAAGGAGTTCCACAGGTTGACCGTGCGTTGTGTGGGGAAAAAAAAACTTCCTTTTGTTTTTTTTAAACTTGCTGACTATTAATTTCATTTGGTGACCCCTAGTTCTTGTGTTATGAGAAGGAGTAAATAGCACTTCTTTATTTACTTTCTCCATACCAGTCATGATTTTATAGACCTCAATCATATCCCCGCTTAGTCATCTCTTTTCCAAGCTAAAAAGTCCCAGTCTTATTAATCTCTCCTCATATGGAAGCCGTTCCATACCCCTAAAAATTTTTGTTGCCCTTTTCTGAACGTTTTCCAATTCCAATATATCTTGTTTGAGATGGGGCGACCACATCTGCACGCAGTATTCAAGATGTGAGCGTACCATGGATTTATATAGGGGCAATATATTTTCTGTCTTATTATCTATCCCTTTCTTAATGATTCCCAACATTCTGTTTGCTTTTTTGACTGCCGCTGCACATTGAGTGGATGTTTGCAGAGAGCTATCCACAATGACTCCAAGATCTCTTCCTTGAGTGGTAACAGCTACTGATGAAAAGTGCTACACATCAGAGCTAGATATTGTTATATAGCATGGGATATATATATATATATATATATTGTTATATAGCATGGGATCAAGTGCTGCTCCTACTGACATCAATGGTGAAACTTCCAACAGTCCAGACTGGGACTGGCTGGGCAAGGAGATTGGGACTGGAAGCCAGGGGGACTAAACTCAGATAAGAAACATGTGTGGGGAAACTGGGACTGGCTACGTAAAGAGACGGACTAGTAGCCCGGGGGCAGGGGGAGTGAGGAAATGAGTGAAATGGACCACATGAGGAGCCTGGGGAAGAAGACTGGAGTGGCTAGACAACTAGAATGATAAGGGGTGAGACTGAAACTTGGACCTGGACCCTGGAGGGAGAAACTAGGACTGTCTGGGCAAGGAGACTGGGATTGGAATGAGAAGCGTTAGGAATGGGGACTAGGACTAGGTTGGAGAGGAGAATGGGACTGGGTTGAGGAGACGGGGTGGCAAAAAGACAGGACAGGGGCAGGTTGAAGGAGATGGGGTGGTAGGGGTCACGTTTGGGGAGAACAGAAAGAAGGATCTGTGACTACCACAACACTCTCCCCTTCAGAGCCTGGAATGAACTCAGAATTCCTGAAGGCTGTCAGCAAATACCTGTGATATGCATTGACAAAGTACGTCTCATCTCCTTTTGGTGTTTCTCCATACAGAAGATGAGAACCTACATCTGCTTATCTGTTTCTCCAGTAGCTAAAGTGGCATTTCCTAACTTCTGAGTGCTTGCAATCATAAGGTTCTTCTAACACAGTTTATCGCGTGCAATATGCTAAATAATTTGCCAACAACATTGAGGGGAAAAAACACCAAACAGTCCCACACTGCCCTTGATCCAGGTCTCACAGCTCCCTATAATGTCCTGGGAACTGCATTCATATACCAAGGACTGCACATGCCACAAATGCCTGTGAACTTCTTTCTTTGCTAAGTCAATTAGAAACCAATACTTTCAAATACAAGGAAACCATTAAAAAACCCCTCTAAATCCAAATGCTGAGTTAAGCCGTTTTCATTGCCTGGGAACCGACTGTTGCAGTGAATCAAGGGACCAAATTCTGCCCTCATTTACGGGGGGGAGTGAGGGGAGAGGAGGGGAGAGGGTTGCATAGGGTGAAAGTCAGCACAAAATGTGACCCAATGTCTATAAGTGTATAATAGGAACTGACCTTTAGCAGAGAGGAACATGTGAGCAGTGCTATTGTTGTGCATGCATAGAACGCTTTCAGTTAAGTAAATGATCACCATGCAGCCTAATTTAGGAAAAAAGTTATTCTGAATTTTATGTATGACCCCTCCAACCTAATTCAATTAATACTGAAATGCAGAAGTGAGAAATGCAATGCAAATGTGTGTTACATGAAAGTGACTTAAGTATTAAAATATCCTTTTTGTCTTGTTTAAAAACTTCCCTCTAAGCCCTACACAAAAACTAGCCCAAAACACCCTAGGACGCATAACAGGTAAAAGGAAACACAGGAATTACTGTTCAAGCAATATAATTGTAGCTTATTAGCTTTTAATAATACCTTCCAAACTAACTACCTGCTTCCACTTCTATCTTTGTCACCTGTTGACCTTTTCTCCTTGGCTTGGGGCGGGACACTGCTGTCTACAATTGTCCCTGGGGGGGGAAATAACCCCTGGAAGCTCATTATTCAGTCATTGACCCATAGGGAGGAAATCTGGACATGAACTGACATCCACATAGAGCTCACCTGAATGACAGAAGGAAACCTTTGTCCCAGGTTTGAATTCCATAATTATAGGGATTTCAGGGGTGGTGATTAAATAGGGGCGGTGTTCAGGAAGAGAATACAGAAGCTTTCACAAACTGCAGGGGTTAGAAATGCGGGCAAGTCTACAGGTGGGACTTGGAGATAAAGAAGGGGTGGGGCTTTTTTCCCTATAGGCCTACCCCACAAACAACAAAGGGGGGGATTAGTATGTATTGTGGTGAAGCAGCATGCACTCTGGGCTGCTCTCTCAGCCTCTGCATGGCTGCTGGCACCTTTACCATTTACAAACAAAAGGGGAGCTGAGGGTTAAGAGCTGCTCTGATTAAAATACTGCCTGCCAGGAGAGCACAAGGCTATGACTGAGGTAGCCTGGTGTTCCAAGGCTCATTAGCAAAAGGTGGACAACTCATTCAGCTAAATGCCCACCACCTGCCTCAGTGAGTGGGGGAATTTGATGGGGCTAGCAGTGAAGGGGGACAGTTGCTGAGGGACACCAGGTAGCTCCCCCCCTGGGAGTCTCTGGCACCCACTGGCCAGCTGGGGGGGGGGGGGGGAGCAGCATTCCCCAGCTCTCAGGATTTATCCTGGAGTGGGTGCCATATGGAGCCTCTTTCAGCTCCATTCCAGGAGTCCCACCCTACCTATCCTGAACTAGAAATGGGCACCTGGCCTGACAGATGCTGCTGGTCTGGCTAATCGCCCATTTGAGGGGTCAGGAAGGAATTTTTTCTCCCATAGGCCAAGTGGTAGAGGACCAGGGAGTTTTTCGCTGTCCTAGCTGTACCGTCAAGCCACAGTGGGTTAAGTAGGAAAGTGCTTAAGGTTGGGTTGTTAACTCGTCACAACCTGGGACCACTTTCCACTGCAGAGGAAAGGCTTAAATCAACAGTTCCCACAGTAAAAGACCTGGAATTTGGTGATGGGCTTTGGGCTCAAGGGACAGGGTGAGTCCTTGTGGCCCTCATGGTCCCCACCCTTCTGCACCCTCCATCCCCCTTGTAAGGGTTGTGGGGGGAAGGGTGCTAGGACTCAGAGAGAGAGCAGAATCCAGGAGGGGAAGGTGTAGGCTAAGGAGAGCCTACCCCAAGTTACAGGTTATATGGTAAGGAGCCCTGTAACCCCTTCACTAGAACCAATTAAATGCCTGGTATAGAAGAGTGTGGGCGGGTAGTACTTGTCTGTGCCAAAGTTTAATAAAAGCTGCTGCCTGCCACATAATTCCATGCCTGAGTCTGTCTTCGTTTTGTTGCTGTGTCTGCAACAAATTTGGAGAGTGGAAGGTAAACCAATCTACTAGCCAAGAGACCTCTTTACATGACACATTTGTTAAAAAAAAATCATTTCATTAGATAATCAAAAAAGGATTCATAAAAGCCATCTTTCTGCACTCAACTCCCTTCTGAAAATAAAGCCTCATCCTCTTGCTTCAAATGTTCCCCAAAAGCTACATTTGAAATAGTCTGAATTTAGCGGCGTGCTTGTAGGAAAGCTTTGTAGAAATGCTCAAGCTGCCATCTGTCCTTTGCTGTATGAATTTACATGACTTAATCTACGCAAGTTTAAACTAACACTTAAGTGGATTAATCCTAATGTTAACAAACTCTCCCAGGGACAGAAGAGAACAACATATTCTCGGGCTGCCGGAGGTAGGAGACAGCAGGGTCCTTAGGAAAGTTTCTGCCGTGAAGATGAATTTTGGTTTTTTGAGCACTGATTTGATTTAATGCTAAATGACAATATTAGTCCCAGTTTCAGACGTGGACACCCTAAATGGATATCCCTATCCCACATTAGGATACTGATATGAGTACAACTGCACAGAATGGAGGTTTGTATACCTAAGTGCACACCTGATGGCACAACTATGAGATTTAGGCCAAGTGTACACTAAAATAGGTTTGCTGGTGTAGCTACACTGGCAAAGCTTCCTGGTGCAGGCGGTTTGGCGAGCAAAATAAGCTATGTTGGCAAAAGTCCTTTTATGCTGGTATAACAATGTCCACTCTTGGGCTTCTGTTGGTATAGAAATGTCACAAAAATTCATCTCTCCTACCAATATGGCCATACTGGCAAAAGTTTCTAGTGCAGATCTGGCCTCAGGTGCTGCATGAAGGCATCCGCTTTTGAAAACTGGGCTCTGTTTATCAATAGCTACTCCCAACTACTGGAGCTAAATGTATGTAGGCAGGTAAGTGCTATGATAAACATCCTAAATGCACTGATATTCACAGAACATCCCATGAAGGGGCCTCATGGTTTTTGCTGCCTTAGCAATGAGGCAGAGGTGTGGGGCATCTTTGAACCCACTGCCACTTGACTAACTTATCTGCATTCCCACCAGCACTTAGGCCAGCCTTTGGTCCTGGCTACCAGCCTGCTCTTTATCTGTGTTTTGTCCAATTTAAACACTTCTAGGCAGAGATAACTAAACAGACAGCCTGAGTGGGGAGAAGAATTGGCTGAGTACGCATCAGCATCAGCGAGTCTGTCAGCTACCAGGCTCCAGGCAGCCTTTCCTTTGACAGCTTTATGGCCGATACTAAAGAGAATCAATACTAGGGCACGGGGTTGACATTTCATTTTCTAAAAAGTGATCCATTGAGGGCCAATCACCAAGCCATGTTTATCAGCCTTGAGAAGTGACTTTTTTTTTTTATTGGGGGAGGTGGGGAAGGAATCATCTCAGAACAACTCGACAGGCTCAATTCTCCAAGGTGGCGACTCATAATTAGAAATCCAATGTATCCTGCTATCAATCTGGCTTTAAATAATAAAGTGATCAATAAAAGCAGAGAGGAGATTAAGTCATCAAGCCCTGGTGATGCTATTTTCTGTTGCAATGGCTTTTAATAAACCTGTCTCTCTGCATTACATTTTCATATGTTCTTTTCCTCTTTTTTCTTGCCAGCACGGATGCTTTGAGCTGAACACCCACAGAAAGCCATTACAATGCATGACTACTTACCAGATATTATAATCACACTGATTTAACTGCTCTTTTTAAGATGATTTGAAGTGAAAGAGTAAATCAAAAGGAAGTTGTGCCCATTTATAGCTAATGCAGTCAGACCCTACTATGGAGAGTGGGCCAACTTGTATTCTCTCCTCTCTGATATGAGATTATGTAGTGATTTTTCTGAGGGGTAAACCTTGTTTTGGGGACAGAAGCGGGTGCTTGATGGGAGATTATAGTTCTGCCTGACAATGTAAGCGAAGGACCCAATCTGGTGTGTTACTATAACAAAGTATTGAGTGCCTATGGCTTCTCTTTAGTGCCTTTCTTCCCCACAATGGAAGAACTACCCCAATGGCTGATGTAGACATGTACAGACAACCGGGGGTATTAAAACCAAAAACCAAAAACACCCAAGCAAGACTGTTTGAGGTTCTCCATGCACGTTACTTCACTGCAGTACTGCTTTCCTTCCCCTGCATATAACAAGCCAACCCAAGAAAATCCCCTGTACTCAGACTCATTAAACTCAACAACAAATTACAATATCCACAGCTCTCCAGTTGGCTTGTTTCTTGATCCCAGTTACAGAAATCAGCTTTGCATCTGAAGGGCAAATAGCGCTGGAACTATTACCATTACATTACATACTGCTGTGGTACTAATGCTGAGAAGATCAAAGCTACATGGGAGAGGGCTTGTAATGCAAATGCACTGTTTATGATGCTAATCAAAGAATTCAGCTTTGTTTGGAGGAGACAAAAAGCTCCCTTATGAAAGAGAGAGGGAGAGAGAGAGGCTTAAGTTCTTACCTCCTGCTGATGACAAAAGCAGCAATGAGAATGACCACGAGAACAACACTGCCAGCCACTGAGACAAGAAGCACTGTGGGATTGGTACCATCACCAATGATGGGGGAAGGAACTAGAGACAGAGAAGACATCAGTTAATATCACACACCCAGGGCACAGCCACCTACAGTACAAAATTGTCATGAGCAACACTTAGTGCTGTGTTCTGGTTTGCAGAGCAGTTCAGGGTATTACTCAAAGCCAGTCTCAGGCATTCATTATGTATTCATTCAACATAATTTTCCAGGAGGGCCCTAATTAGTTAAAGACATTATGTTTGATAATGGTTTGGGGAACTTCAACTTGCTGAGAACAAGGACTTCCTCTCCTTCGCCCCTCCATTCTCAGTCAGAGGGTATAATGCCTATTTTATTGCCCACTGAATTGCTTCCCAGTTTACTTTATTTTTTTTTAATGGACCAGATGCTCATTCCTCACTGACACAAACAGAGCAAGTTGTTTTTAAAATGTCTTCCCTCTGCCTGGTGGATTGACTATTTTAAGTTTTCGCATGCCATGCCTGAGGGAAGTTAACACAGAGTGACGTGACCTGAAGTGATTTAAACAGACCTGCATAATGGAAATTAAAGAAACATGTTCGGTCATATCCTCTTCCTTCCGCTGTCTTAGGAAGCAAACACTCCATTCACATTTTTGTGGACTATTACATGTTACCTTGACTTAAACAAGTGAGAACCTACCCAGAGATAGCACAATCTACAAATGCCTCCCTTTGCAAAACTGTGTAAGAGAAAACACAAAAGCAAGAAGACACACACAACATACCTCACTGATTCATATAAAAAAAGGAGAGTGCATTAAAAAAGGAGAGTAATTGGGGTTTATCCTTCTCTAGATGAGACACACTGGAAATTTATGCAAATAATTCATATTAGCATTAAAGGAAGTTGAGACTATAAATCTCCATGAATCAATGAGAGAAAAAACTTCAGAGCATTTATAGTGTGTACTTCTACCATACCACATTCAGATTTCTTCATTAAGATTTGTAAGTATCTTGCATCCAGTATGCAGCACGTCCAAATAACTGTGTCACATTTACTAAGGCCGGATCAGAGAAACAATAGTGGAAATGGCAGTCAACAGCCATTTTTACAAATCATAGTGCCATGCAGGAGTATGGCACAATATGGATGCCACATTCAAGTGAATAAATGAAGTCAAACTCCCAATGAGCAGCTCAGTCAAATTCAGTATAATCTGAGTAGAGTAAAGAAAGAAAGAAAAAAATGGGGGAAGGAATGTATCTACTGTCAGCCTTCCGCCAATGATGCACATGTTGTTACCTGTGTTAGTCGTGAACTCAAATGGCCCACTGAAGTCCCCATATCCCGCTGCTGTCCTGGCTCGCACATGAAACACGTATGAAGTCAAAGGGTTCAGGCCTTTGATATCTGTGTTCCTGGCAGCTGTCTTCACAATGCGATAGCTGCGCTCATTTTGGTCCTAGGAGCATCAGAGCACAGGGGTGAGGCACACAAAAATGTCTCCCTGCACAGTGAACCCTGGACCCCAGTTCACTGCCAAATCTGTCTGAGGCTATGACTAATAGCAATTGACTTTTCAAAAGATCCCTAAAATGGTTTTTGTTGTTACCCTTACTAGTACTGGGTTTTAAAGGGGGTCTTGGGGATGGCCAGAAAGGATGATGGGGATGGTGGGTCTAATGTTCAGGTATCAATGACTGTTTCAGAAATCGAACGGGAAAATTCTCTGGAAAGTAGCCAGGTCTTCAATCATGATCCTGCTGATGAACAAATAACATTTTATTCTTGCTCACTCTTTCTTTTTCCCCTCTTCCAGCCAGGAGCTACATATCCAAGAAACCCTTGGGAAATGTCTGCCAGAAAGCCCATGCCTTAAAGTCTATTTCAGGCTGGAAAATGTGTCAGAAAATGTTGTAATCTAGTTTCAGTGAAAATCAGCTGCCCTTTTCTGGCTTTATTAGGGAGGCAAATAAGCGATTACCTTTAAAAAAAGAAAAAAGAGAGAGAGAAAGAAAAGGTAATTGTTCATTTTTCAGGCAACCTTGAAAGAAAATAGCTCTTTTCATAGTTCTGTACTTGAGGAGAGACAAATTATTTTGTAGAAATAATGTCTCTCTATAACTTGGAAAGGCTGAAGAATGTAATTTTCTTTTCCTTATTTTCTATTAAAAGCCATCAAACCCACACCATCACTCTAAGCAGAAGCCATCGACTTAAACAGATCTTATTATTATTACTGTGTTACATACTTCATTATTACACTTCTATCTCTGACGTAAGGCTAATGTATCACTACTTCTCAGCTATATTGATTCTCATTATAAATATGCTCGCTGTAAAAACCTGGTTCTAAGGGAGAAAAAAAAGAAAAACCCAAATACACTGTTAGAGCAGAGTGCAGTATATTATTCTCATTATTCAGTGTAACTGTTCAAGTGTATGAAATCCCTAATTGGTTATGATTATGAAACCAAACCTATTTGGTCCCGATAATGAGATCCTATCTGGGAATGGCTGTAATGGAAACAAACCTCATCTGATCATTTTGAGTAATACCTTCTCATAATATTTGACTTCATATTCCAAGATGACTCCATTCGGCCTGTCAGGTTCCAGCCAGGCCAATGCAACGCTGTGCCTTGTTATTTCTTTAGCCTGGATCAAAGCAACTGGAGACGGAGCTGACAAGAAAAAAGAAAAACTGTATATTAGCAATATTTTATTTTTAAATGAGGATCGTGTATTTTTAATTGTAGCTTTCCTACTCAATGGGCTTTGTGAATCTATAGCACTGCCGGGAATTAAAACGTCTCTTGAAGAAAAGACTTGTGTTTGCGCATAAGGCTGCTATTTTTGCTGCTATTACCTACAGCACAGTGAGCTTTTATTCTTAAAGAAAGATTCTCTAACAAGCCCAATCTTGGATTCTAGTCCATACTAGAGCGGGAGTCTCTGAAGTAACAGCATGGTGGTCCAAGTACTGTCATGTTATACCATGCCTAGAGCCAAAGCCCTGTAAGAGGCTAACATACTAGAAGATGTTGGCTCATTTCTGAACTTTACTAAATGTGCTGCATGAGGCCTTGGAATTGTTAGTTCTGGCTCTATAGCAATTCCACCTATTCACCTTCCAGTATTAACTGCTGTCATTTCACTAGCTATTAACATTATAAGAAATGGGATATTGACCTTTGGATCAGTCCTGGTCCCTCTGAAGTTGAGGGACTTTTGCTTCAGTGAGAGCACAACTGGGCCCACTGTGTACAAATTCAGCTTCTCCCATGAACACTGGGATACTTGCATCTCAAATATATAGGCAAGGTTTCTGCCACCCTAACTCATGCTGTGAAGTACCATAGTTTGTAAGTAGTCCAACTGAAGTCAATGGGCTTACTCCAGATGGTCAGATTCTGACTTTTATGGGACTACTTGGGGAGCCAGGTGCTACCCACCATGAAGAAGACATCAGAATCTGGTGTACTGTGAATAAGACTCCAATGGTAACTGTCCCTATATAAAAATGATAGCTAGTTACAGTTGGATTACAGTACCATACACTTCCAATTCCACTGACAGGGCAGAAAGGAAACATGATTTTGGAAAATTAGCCATGTATCCAACAAAATTCAACTCAAATTTACATCCTTGTTCAATAATAAGGGCTACAATTAAAAAGACAATGGAATATTTCTCAATGTGCACTTCAATTGGGCCCTTGATAGTGCTGAAGTTCAGTTTTTGACTTGTTGGAGGACAAAGCATTTTCCCTGGGACTATGACAGTAACAGATTCACAGCTCTGCTGGGGGAATGGGTTTGCTGAAGATTTATGAACCAGGCTGCCTGGTTCTTGTTGTGTTGCTGTGTGGTCACGTCTCTAGCCAGCTGTTATCAAGCCCTGCCACTACTGACAATAGCTGATACAAATGGTGGGGTCTCCCGGGATGAAGAGGGACATTCAGGAAATTTTTAATCTTATCTAACAAAGCCGTTCTGTATAACCAGAGATTAGAGGTCTTCCTAAATTGAATGTATTTCCTCTTTTGTCCCTGAAACCCTAGAAAAGTACAGATTTTTATTTTTATTTTTTTAACTCTGGGATGAAGATCCATGAAAGTAGTCAAAAGAGAAAGGAGGATGTAATGTGTATCCCTGAAAACTACAGAGAAAGACAGAGAAATAAAATAGTCACAGTAAATGAAGGGAAAATTGAACGTGAAAGCTTCAAACCTACTTGACCGTATCAGACAGCTCGGATGGGAGTGAAAATAACCAGTAGGCACCACACACATAGTCACAAAAGGGAGTCTTCTTGCTGAAGTGAAGCCATCAGGGAGCCTCTTCCTGATTTATTATTTGACAGCTTGGCATCTCTGTTAGAAATGCCTCCAGACCCTTTCTCTCTGTCTGTCTGTCTCTGTGTCTCATGTGCACAGACAGATACTAGATGACAGAGGAGACTATAAACATAAACCAACAGGGAGGATTCAGGTGTGTTCCATCAAGTTATAGATGTGACATGACTGGGATTGGTAATGCAACTCTCCTGCTTGATAACCCAGTGGCTTCTAAACCAAGGGCACATTTTATTCCCTTTGCTCTGCAGTAACATCACTGCTTAGCTAATAAAATGGAAATCAGGTTCATTTTCTGTGTGCGCACACACACACAGCAGATTAGCAATAACCCAACCAGAGAGAAACCTGCTTAGTTAACCAGTGCCATGCAGAAGGCAGAGATGCCATTCTTTCACAGGGAATCTGTCACTTATTCCGATCTGACCCCAGCAATCTCAGATAGAAAATTTGTTCACTTTATGGTTTCCCTCCCTCATTATTGTTCTAATGGCCCCACTCTTCTATTTCATTTCTCCAGGCCTAGATATTGGAATATAAAGAACTCTTTCCATGCAATGGTGAGCTACAGAAATACAAGACAATCTGGTTTAGCTCTGCAGTAAAATGGTTATTCCCGGCACATGAATACACACTGATCTCCTCTTTACTTAGAGCATTCAGTCCCTATGGGTTAGCAAATGTTTTTCCACCTGTCCACATTATATCTCAAAAATTGTTCACTTACTCTCATGCATTTCGACATACTGAAGAGAACAACCTGGCGCTAAAACAAGTACGGATGGGCTAGATACCCTAATAGTTCATTTCTATCTCTATTTTCTATGAATTAAGCTAAAAGTTGCACCCTACTTTCACCCTCTTGTTCCTTACTGGTTATATGTTGAGCATGATACAGCTTAATTCTACTTAACCCTTCATCCAGCCTTCATTGTGTTAATACTATGAAATGAAATATTTCCAATCCTATCAGTGCATAGAAAACCTAACAGCCCAGACTCAAGTGTTGGTCACCACAGTCTCCTTTATGAGGGTGGAGCTTTGCTTTTCCAGGGCCTCTCCAGAATCTCCCTTTGGGGGCATATCCTGCTCCTCCACACTCTGCGTGGAAAGCCCTGAGCACGTGTAGTACTGGTGTTGCATGGAATGCCAGAATGCGGGGACCCCTTGCAGGGGTTCCACACCCCCTTGTGTGTTGTAGAGCTGTGAATAAGTAAAGGGCGGTGTCTTTGGGGAGGATCTGGTGGATCTGTTGTCGTGTGGATCCACTGGCTGATCACCCTTGCTCCTGTGTAAGTGGTGGCTTCAACAGTCACAGGGACTACTATAGCCCGCTGCTTGGGGAAGCTGGAAATGTTTCTTCCCACACTGAACCCCACTCAACTCTCCCGAACACAGCCATTTTCTTAGGCTTTGTGCAGGGCCCACCTTTTGGCCCATAAAGAGTTACGGCTATAAGGATGCCTTTTTTGAGAAAATTGGAGTTTGGGTCATCCTAGGGCTTGTCATCCACATTACCAAGTCGGACACAATGCTGGCAATGACCAAACAATTAGTGCATACCAGGACAAATTGTGTTCAGTAGCACATCAGCTAATCATGATTAGAACCCAGGCAACTAAGAATGCATTGTGTCAGCTAATTGTAGTAAACTTGACAAAGGATCCTATGGAGATGTAGGATAGTCCCCTGGTTTTGGGACTAGCCTAGGATTTGGGAGACCTGGGTTCCTTTCTCTGCTCCGCCACTGACTTCCTGTGCAACTTTGGGCAACTGAATGTGCCTCAGCTCCCCATCTGTACAATGGGGATAGCTCACAGCTGTGTGATGATAATAAATAAAGTTTGTGAGGTGCTCAGACGCTATAGTGATAGGGGGCATTAGAAGTATCTTAGAGAGACAGACTCTTCACAAGCATGTTTGAACAGGCTAAAATGTTGTAATGTAGACAATGCCTCCAGGCCTAATAAGAATAACTTGACCAAACAGGATAACAGAGAAGTTTGGGTCATTTGATATAGTTTCACAGATGTGTGTGTAGAGGTGGGATATGAAGGAGTCAAAAGAGTTTTTTGCAATTCTTTCCCTGCTATCCTTTCTTTACCTCTATTCTGGCTAACCCTTCCACTCTCTCTTCTTAATTTAGATGCTATATTGGTGATTTATTCCCACTGATTTATAAACAAGATACAAAGAGCAATAATACAAATGAGATAACTCTCTGCGCAGTGGAATGGAATTCCAATGCTACTTCCCTCCACCCACCTCCCTTTATTTTTTAAATGTCTGTGACGTTGTGCAGTCTATATGGTTTTATAAAAACATGATAATAAGTGAATATAATGTAACTGGGATAGTTTTATAAAGATTTGATGATAAGTGAATATAATGCAACTGGGATATGCTTCGTGCAAAAGGTCTCTTGTAAGGTATCATTACAAAGCTCATAATCTACTGAGTGTGATCATCCTATTTGTATAAATGTACCACTCTTGTATCTAAAACTAGAAATATGAAATATAACTCTGAGGGCCTATTGTAATATATGTAAAGTGTGGGCCATTAATGATGGTTTGGAATCTTGATGACTCCCATTAACAAGGACCATTGTCTGCAGATGGCTGTGTTTACCTGTTAGTCTTCCTGTATATGTGTGTGCAAGTGGGCAATGAAGTCTTGCAGTGACATGTGATCATGTCACCTGAACTGGAATCCATCTTTAACCTGGTGCTTTTCCGGGGGGTGGGGGGTGGGGGTGGAAACCCAGAAGGACAAAGGGTTCCCGCCTTATGCAAAAGATATATAAAGGGGTGGAAAAGAACAGAGGGGGAGAGGAGCCATCATGAAGAATCCCCTAGCTATCACCTGAGCTGCAACAAGAGCTGTACCAGGGGAAAGAATTGTGCCCAGGCCTGGAAGGTGTCCAGTCTGAGAAAAAACTTACTGAAGCATCTCTGAGGGTGAGATTATCTGTATTCAGTTTGATTAGGCATAGATTAGAGCATTTCATTTTATTTTGCTTGGTGACTTACTTTGTTCTGTCTGTTACTACTTGGAACCACTTAAATCCTACTGTCTGTATTTAATAAAATCACTTTTTATTTAGTAATTTACTCAGAGTACGTATTAATACCTGGGGGAGCAAACAACTGTGCATATCTCTCTATCAGTGTTATAGAGGGCGAACAATTTATGAGTTTGCCCTGCATAAGCTTTATGCAGGGTAAAACGGATTTATTTGGGTTTAGACCCCATTGGGAGTTGGGCATCTGAGTGCTAAAGACAAGCACACTTCTGTGAGCTGTTTTCAGGTAAACTTGCAGCTTTGGGACAAGTGATTCAGACCCTGGGTCTGTGTTGGAGCAGACGGGAGTGTCTGGCTCAGCAAGACAGGGTGCTGGAGTCCTGAGCTGGCAGGGAAAACAGAAGCAGGGGTAGTCTTTGCACATCGGGTGGCAGCTCCCAAGGGGGTTTCTGTGATCCAACCCGTCACAATGTCATGCTACTTTTCCCTCTGATTTACTTTGCTAATGCTGTACAGCAGAACCCCATTTATTCAAATGGAATGACATACATGGATTTCATTCAGATAATTGAGGATTCATATAAGTGATACGTACTGGAGACATAACCTCCATTATTCAAATTTAAGTTTTCAGATAACCGTTCTAGTGTACTGGAAAATTGAGGACCTGAACTCATTTAAACATCTTTGCTGGAACTACTCTCTTGTCTGTTAATGAAATACCCATGAGGGGTATCGTCACACAGTTACAACCCATACAAGACGGGGACCCCATCCTGAATGAAATTTTTCCTGAACCCCCTCTTCTAGCCTTCACCTCCCCCACCCCCCCATATCTCTCCAAGCTTACTATCAGAAACAAGCTCCCCACAGACCAGGACACACCAATTCAAAGCAGTGTCAGACTCTGCCAGAACAAAAGATGTAAAACCTGATAATCAACAACCCCCACAACACACCTTTCAAGATCCATGGGTCCTGCACATGCCTATGACAATATGTGGTGCACTGCATCCAGCACACTAAATGCCCCAATAACAACTATGTAGGTGAAACCAATAAGTGCACCTTCAAATGAACTCACTCAGAAAAATTATAAAAGCCAAAAACACTATATCACCCGGGGACAAAGTGATCACTCTATATCTGACCTCTCAGTCTGCATCCTCAAAGGAAACCTGCACAACACCTTAAAAAGACGAGCCTGGGAGATGAAATTCATAACTTTGCTAGACACTAAAAATCATGGACTGAACAGAGACAGTGGATCTATAACCAACCCCTTTCCCGCACTTCTCTTCCCCCCCCATCCAACTCCCCATTACTGGAGAGATGTTAACGGGCTACTTCACCTTGAATGATCCCTTGAAATATGTGTGAACTATTTATGCTAAACAATCTATTCCACCTTGTATTTAGCCTTGACACTCTGGGTACATTTCCCAGACCTGAAGAATAGCTCTATGTAAGCTCGAAAGCTTCTCTCTCTCACCAACAGAAGTTGTTTCAATAAACTATATTACCTCACCCACCTCGTCTCTCTAATGAAAAAAAAAGTGTCTTTTATTTTTTAATTCAATATCTGGGACAAGCAATTGGTTGATCACAAACTATGTAACTGGAAATGTTACTCTCCCCAAGACATCCAAGCAGCACAGCTATTGTGGACCTCAATTTCTAAAAAAGTATGCCTCGTGAAATCTGTATTATTGGAGGTGCTCAATAGAGAGAAATAGATCAAGTAGTATAAAAGTGAAACAAAGTTAACACTCTTTGTAAAGTAATTGTTGCCATAATACCAAGTTACAACTCCCCACACCCAATATACATGTCTGTAGGCAGACACATACATACTAGAATGTTACATACTGTGTAGAAATTCTACCAAGCCAGTATATTTCACAGTGAAGACTGACTGGAGATACTTTGGCGTGAAATAAAAGGAGATTCCCTTTGACAAAATGGCTAAGTATAACTTTCTTCAGTTCAAAGCTCAGCAGTTCATCTCCCTTAAAAACTTCACCCCCCTACTGATGTGAATGCAGCAATTTTCTTTTATCTACTTCCTCAATAACCTGCCATTAAACACCTACTAGTAGTTTTATTACTGCAGTTCTGTGCTTGTGGCCTACAAACAGAGAGAGAGCAGATGCACTACAAAAATTTCACCCAAGTGCCATAAAGCCATTTCCTAGGGCCAACAAGCCCTGAATTATAACAGTTTTAGGGCAATTGAAAGGAGGGCAGAGGCAGCGTGACAGTGTTTCATTACCGGTTCATATTAGTATCGAGAGTGGGACAACAGGAAATAAACAGTTGCAATGAGAGGTCTCTGGCCTGTAAGCAGCCGTGAGTGAAAACAGCCCTTTATGAAAGTACTTGAAACCTGAGCACTTGGATGTCAAATGCACACAATGCTCAGTGTTTTAGTCAAGTTACCTTCTTAACCGCAGCGGGGTTTACTTTCCACTCCCCAGGATTTGAATTTAAATGTATCATGCTTACTCAAGAGGTCTTTCACTGATTGAAAAATATACCCACAGTTTATACATTACCTCAGCTAAATTCAAATGACATATTTAAATTTAATTACTTGAAGTTTAGGGTTTTTCATGCTTCCCCCTCAATTAAACATAACAACACTTATTTGTTCTTATCAATGGCTATGTGCTTTAAAACGCTGTCAAGCATCAAAATTAAGTGCTTGAATGCACTAATGATGTTACTGTGATTAAGGGTTTTACCTTCCAGGGTAGATGCTAAAAGCCTACTTCATTATTAATGACTTTAATGTATTATACATATGAGGGATTAAAGCAGAAAAAAATCTTCAGAAAGCAAGAGACATAAAATAAGATTTTCTATTTATTGAAATGAAAAGCTAATGCAAGAAACTTGATATGCACAAGGATTTTTCTTTGAATCTACCCCTTGTAATGTTTTTAAATCTGATTTTCAAAACTATATTAAGTAACCTCACAGCATGAACAGGATGGTTGAAGAGAAAGGATTCATGCATGTTTTTAAAAGGTTTCTGAAAGCAAAAATGATATGTGCCAGATTCTTGTAACTTACTCATGTTGGATAGCACCTTCATTTGTGAGACATCCCGCTGACGTGAAAGGAGTCAGAATTTGGCTCTGTATTTTTACACGAACGAGACTGAATTAAAAAGGTATCTGCTCTGTCCTCACTTAAACTAAGGTGTTCTGTTCTGCTGCCTACCAATCTATAAAGCCACTCCAGTCTCTTTACCAGAGTGCTTGGGCAAGTGCTTCCAAAAGCTTGGATGAGCTTTACTGAGTGAGCCTTATTTTTGAATGACAGGCACTGACACCTGACTGTGAGTGCTTTGGGCTCTGAGCAATCACCTTCTAAAGAGGGGTGTTCACATTTTTCGCCTGCAGGACCAAATTCTCTTCTCAGGTAACTACTACAGAGAACTATCAATGGGAACTATGTGAGGCCAAGTTTTTGAATATATGCATGACAACATGCCTGTGTGAAACACCCAATGCACATGAGCAAAGTTATGCACATGTGAATCCTAATTACAAGCTACATGTGTGTGCGCTTTTGAAAAACTGGGCTAGAACTTCTCTGTGTATGGCTTGTGTCTCTCATGAACAGAAGTTGGTCCAAGAACAGATGTTACCTCACCCACCTTGTCTCTCTAATATTCTGGGACCAACACACAACTACATTGCATACCTCTCCCTCCCCATGACTGTTAACATTTTTTTCCAGGGCCATTCTCCATGCTGGGGATCTGGGGACAGTGCATGCAGCCCAGTAAATTTTAGGTTATTTTTAATGTGCATCTTAATTATCAGAAAACAGTACCCTCCCCATATGAACCCACGTCCTGTGTTATTGTAACAAAACCTATGAACTAGTGAAAGAAGTTTGGTTGCTTATCTGAGTCACAGAAGGCCTCATAAAACACTCTATAATCCTCTGTCTTCACACAATCCTCCTTCCTCTGCAGTCTCCTGCTAGCTGTTGTTGTCTCCTGGCAGGAAAGATGATTGGTCTGCTACTCTCCTCCGTTTGGAAACTGAGGCACGGAGTGCTTAAGATCAGCATTTTCAAACAGGATGATTAAAGCAAAGCATCTAAATCCACATCTTTGGAATTAGATGCCTAACATTAGGCACCCAAGTTTGAAAATTTTGGTTTATGTGACCCAAAACTGGGATTAGTCTCTTGCTCTCAATCATTTGCCTAGACCAGTGGTTCTCATGCTATACAGCTTCCCGGAACCTCCTCGTGGCCAGAGGGCATGCTAGCTGTTCAGCAGAAGAACTGACTCAGAGAGTTAGCTGACTAGTAGCAGATTACGGTGGCTCTAGTGCCATTAGCAATAGCCTGGGTAGTACTGCCACCTATACATGAGGTCGTCCCCAAAACCAAGGGACGTATGGTTATGTTTTTTCCAGACTCCAAAAGCCAGTCACTGTGAATAACCTGTGATCTTTAGGGTAAAGGAGTGACGAACTCTTGGGTCAAGTGATTGGTTCACATCAATTATATTTTCCTTCAGAAAGAAAAGGGATAGAAATGTATCTTAAACAAGAAAGCTAAAATTTTCCTTTCAATTTTCTTGCCTACTCCAAGTAAGAGCACTCACCTGCTTTGGGAGTGTTGCAGAACCTCAAAAGCTGGCTCTCACTCCCATCAAGTTAAAAACTTACAGCAAAACTTGGGTTATTAACAAAAAAGTCACTTTTGAAAGGAATCTCAGTTTGAAATTTGCAAAATGCCAAATATGACAGTTGATTCCTGAAGCCGTTATATAACCTCTGCCACACTAACCAGGGATTTTTCAGTTTTCAAATACATCTCACAGGCTTTAAAATCCACAAGCAGATACTTAGGTGTGACGGAGCTCTGCGGAGCTTACCTGAGGGGGTAGCCGACCTGACTTTTCAGCAGCTTCCTGACTCTGCCCACAATCAATGCTGATGGTCAGTCTGGCCCTAAGGCTGCTCTAATTTCCATCACTGGAGTGCAGTGCCTCTTACCATCCTGTCCTGGCAGAGACAGTTGATAGTGGGGAGAGGGGCACAATTTAAAGGTTCTGGTAGTATGCAGTAGGGTTCTGAGGGGGAGGGGCATGTGACCCTGTGCAGCCCCCCCACGTGTTGCCTCTGTCCTGGCCTACATTCTCAGAGGCATACCATATCTGCTGAGAAAAGAACCACAAAGAGCCTTTTGTGGATCCCTGAGTGAGAGTCCAGTCTTGGCATAGATTAGAGCAGCACTGGGGCTGCTCTAAATGACATGAAGCTGGTTATGGAGCCTCAGGGGTTGTCTGTTAGCTGGTGATTGTCAGAACACACTGGGTACATCCACACTGAAAAAGAAAAAAAAGGCCTGCAGCAGCAAGTCTCAGAGCCCAGGTCAACTACAGGACTAAAAAAGAGCCAGGTATACATTTGGGCTGGACCAGCAGGGCGACAGGTTTGTATAATTTTTGGTGATGCCCAGAACGGGTCCAAGTCCCCTCCCCCCCCCCGCTCCCACACACACTTGCCTAAGGCTCTGGGAGGGAATTTGGGTGCAGGAGGGGTGCAGGCTCTGGAAGGGAGTTTGGGTGTGGGAGGGATGTGGGCTCTGGGCTGGGGCAAGGGGTTGGGATGCAGGAGAGGGGGCGGGGGGCGGGCTCTGGGAGGGAGTTTGGATGCGGGAGGGATTTGGGCTCTGGGCTGGGACAAGGGGTTAGGGTGCAGGAGAGGGTGTGGGGGGCGGGCTCCAGGAGGGAGTTTGGGTGCAGGCTCTGAGCTGGGGCAGGTGTGCAGGAGAAGGTGAGGGGTGCGGCTCTTACTTCGGGCGGCCCCCAAAAGTGACCCGCACACCCCTCTGGCAGTGGCTCCTAGACAGGGGGGCTGGGGTGAAGCAAACATGTGGGAGAGGAAAAGAAAAGGTGCCTGGCTTCTTCCTGTGAGCAGGTCCCAGCCTGGGCCCATCCTCACACAGCCCTGGGGCTCGGCTCACAATCCCCTTCCTCTCTCCTGATCCCCCTTCCCCAGCCCCTGCAGCTACAGAGTTGGCGCTCAGGACAGGGGCAGCGCGCGGAGACACACACACCCTACGCCCCGGAGTTGCAGGGATGCGCCAGCTGCTTCCGGGAGTGGCACAGAGCAAGTGCAGGAAGGAAGCCGCCTTAGCCCCACTGCACTGCCAGTGGTGGTGGCGGTGGCCAGGGGCGAGACCCAGCCCTGAACATTGGTGGAGCCAGGCCCCTGGGCCCTGAATATTCCTGGAGCACTGGCACCATGGGCCCATATAACTCGCTGCCCCTGGACTGGAGCCCAGGCTCTGAAACCTGGTGAGGGAAGAGGGTCTTGGATTCTGGGCTCCAGTGCAAGCAGGAATGTCTACTCTGATATTTTTAGTCCCAAAGAACAAGCACGAGTTAGTTGGCCCAAGCCCAGAGACTCCCTGACACATTCATTTTTTATTTTATTTAGACATACCTACTAGTGCCCTCCTGTAGCTTATATCAGAAGCTTCAGTGGCAGAGGGGTGGTGCAGGAGAGCTACATGGGCTTTGCATCCACTGGGGACAACAAAAATTAAAGAACCTGGCTATTAATCTCTGAGGGCTAAATTCTGATCTCAGTTACAATAGTGTATATCTGGAGTAACTCCAAAGACTTGAATCTGTAATCAGTACTCCACATTCCCACAGAACAACTATAAACCAAACGAACACAGAATCTGCTGAGCATCATTTAGGGGAGCAGTGTTTAACAAGAATCCGGCATTACACCCAAGCATGGGGTCTGTTTAGTCTGAACACCGCTTGTTTTCTTTCTGCTAGCTTGCTAAGAGAAATCCTGTTGGCATGTTCTGACAAGGATAACTTAATACTTGCCAACAGAAACATGGCAGGATACTGTGTGTATTTTTCCTGTATGTATGAATGCCAGTTTAAAATAAACAGGAAAACAAGTCTTTCAGTTCGAAGGCAATTTATAAAAATCTGTCTGAACATTACAACTGCTGGGGGGGGGAGGGGGAATAGGCAAAGAAACATTCCTAAATGCCTATTAACACAAAAGGGGTGGATGTATTTAGCACTGCAAATTGCTTTAAAGAAATTCTACAGCCATAAGCAATTTGTTAGATTTGGAATTAGCTGCCAGCTCCCTAACCTGGGCAGGTATTGAGCCACTGGCCTCAGTGGAGTTACTTCTACCTGTAACCAAGATTAGAATTTGCCCCAATATAAAAGAGAAACAAATTCTGCAGCCTAAACGAAGCAACAATGCCCCTTTAATAGATTACAGTGGATAAAGAGAATAGCAGAATGTGGGACAGGCAGCCATGATAATGGGAGATAGCTGGGACATCCCTTAACATTGATTCCGGGTTTAAAACCTGTTTTGAGGGACAGCATGAAACGACCATACTGAAGTAGCATCCCATGGGCTGAATTCTGGTCAGGGGCACATGGAGAGCACATATTACTCTGTCATATTAGAAGATGCACCAGACCCTGTTCTCCACAAGCCACGAGTTCTACTTGTTGGTGTAGAGGGCATACCAACCTCATTCAGTCACTTCTCTTTTGGGAAAGCCAGTACCACCACCAGAGCTACCCAGGGGCTGTGCCTGTACTCTCCAGACTCAGTGCAGCTAGTCCCAAGGCACCAGGGTATGAGGTGAAATCTCCTTGCATCCTCTCTTTTACCTTTATATCTATGTGCAGGACCAATCAAAATGCACTCTGCAATTTTTAAAAGCAAATTCCTCCACCGGCACCTCTTCTTTTTACATATGTTCAACCATCTTGTCTTCACTCTCAAGGCCCAAGGCGGTACTGTCACTGCCTAAACTTCAGCTCCCATTTCCAGCTATTCCCCTTCTCACATCATGTCACTTGCCAACTCCTCAACTCTCCCTTTTTTTCTCCTTCCACTCAAAGTCTCAAGAGTACTCTATGGTATAGATGCATGTATATGTAAATAGTTACCGGGCAAGGTTCCAGTAGATGGCCCTCAAGAATGTGAAGTATTGTTTCTGGGTTTTGTAGGACCAATAAAACTTCCTGTTGTTGTGCTCCACAAATAGCTTCTTGTATGATGCTTTTAAACCACTTCTGACGGATATAATGTATCAGGGATCAGTAAAACTATGTAAGATGTGCTAACAATAGTCTTTAAATACCAGAGTGACCACTTGTCCCTTATTAGAAGGGATAGCTCTGGCTCCATGCCTAATGTCTCAGATCTCGTGTGTGTCAATATGGAATTTTCCTCCTTTCCTCAGACCTTATTCTGCCTTTACCACCATGACATCTGAGCACTTAGTTATTTCAGCAGTAATCATGAACGTTTAATCCACTCTGGCACAAATGAATGATTTTGTTTCCAGGGCACCATACTTCATTCATGGTGATATTCCTTAATGAGACACATTTTCTGCATTTCCCATACAGTTGTCTTTTATTTACTTGGAACGCAGATGTCCAGACGATCTATACCTGGTGAATAATTTTCTTTGCCATTTACTCTCAGCATTAAGAATATTAGATTTTATAGACAGAACTGTTTAAGAGCCTGCCGAGAAATCCAGATAAATACAATCCTTTTGCACTGTTCACTTGTCAGCTTTTGAAGGTCTCCCACACAGAAGTACCTTTTAGACAAAAAATATAAGATGTTGATCATTCTTCTAAAGCAGTTTTTCTTACTTGAGTAAATAGATTTGGTCAGGTGGTGTCATTTTGGCTTCGAATGTGCTATAGGTACCTCAAAAGAGTTAGGCTGCACCATTTGTGCTTCTTGAATCAATCATACATCATCAAAAATGCCAAGAATCTCAGAGGATGGAAGATAATAAAATGATAAACATTTTTACCCTACCAGTGATACAGGCAGGTCACAGGCTTCAACAGCAACTGAAGGCTTGATTTCAAATATGCACTTTTGAGCGTATGGTGACTGCAAATATCAAAGAGCAATATAAAGCTTCAGCTCCTGCTTTACAGCCTGAGGGTAGAAAGGAGTTTTTAAAGCCATCAAAGTTCCTCGAGCAAGTTCACATTTAAGTATTTACATTTAAACTGAACAATCTAAAGATTTAAATTTTATTAGCTCTCCTGCCTAAGTGCGGCCACTGTCTTGTGCGCAAAGGTTAGATGATCTTTTTGCACATGGCATGATCTCCACTGCAGGCTTTTGTGAACCGTTGAGAAACGCTCCACACTGAATCAAGCTTGACGGTTTTTCATACTCACAACTTTTAAAAAGGTAACGTAGTGCTTTGCGCAAGGTGCCAGTATGACAACACTAGAAGATCGATCCCTTGGTTCTTCTGCAAATATTTACAGCACAGATACCAGCAGTGCAAGCTTTGCCACACTGCCCTGCCAATGTGCCTCATCTCTCTTCCTGATGGACCTTCTCAAGGGATGAAAGTGGAGTTTGTGCTTTCAGAGAAAGCAGTGTCGCTAGTTAGACTCTGGTATGCCCAATTCTCTTGGACTCTATCACACACCTCTTTTTTATTCCCCTATATTTCTCTGGAATTGAACTAAGTCCACTTTTCTTTATCTGAAATCTGTAGTTAGCAAATTATAAAACACACAAAGACTAGATGAGGAAGACACCCTCATTCTGCACACTGCATAGTTTTGTAAAAACAAGAGCAATCTTCAATCAATTCAGTTAAAAACAGAATGAGGGATGGAAATGTGAAGAGTCTTCAAGCCTTGAAACATACAGCCTTAGAATTAAAATCTTGCTTCAGGGTGTCAGTAACAGATTAGATCACAGGTGCCACGTAATTTCAATTCATGTAAGCTTTTAGCTGTTTTGATTTTGGTTTTATGTGTAGTGCTGAAAACAACTGAATTATTCATTTTAATAAACCACCATTGTGTCAATTACAAACTCCCCAGATGGAGCAAGCGCTTAAAAAAATCAAGATGGCTGCCTTAACAGAAATGGTCAGGAAGGTGAGATAATTGCTAGGAATTTTTACTTACTGTTAGTGTTGTTTCAAAGTCTAAATGATTTCAATGCTAAACTAACATCCCGTGAAGTCATGAAGACATGGGGGATTAAAACAGGAAACAACAACTTTTTAAAAATTACTTTTTAAACTGGCTAGAGACAACACTGAAGACTGCAGAGTCCAAATGGTTGTGCAAACAAAATTCAATGATAATAATGATCCTCAGTTTGGCCCAGAAGTCTTGTGGGCTGCCAACCACAGATCAGTTTGTATTCTGATCCTAGCCTTTTATTTCTTGCCCCTTATGCTCCTCAGCTGAGGGAAGAGACCTCTGAATGATCCCGTCTGGCTGTTGATCAGAAGAGCACTGATCATTTTTGGTGAACTCCTTAAAATGCGAAGCAGATCTCTCTTCTTCTGAGAGTGAAGGCCCCAAGTTTTATTTTGAGGCCATAAGGCAGAATTAGGGAAAAATGAGAAGGGTGGGGGGAAAAGTTATCCCCCCCATAAAAAACTAAGATTCCAACATTGTTTCTTTTTCTAACAAATTGTGAACCGCCTCTCATTTTTTAAGTCTCGACTTCTCTTACATCCCCTCCACCCCGTTTTTCAGCTCAGTTTTCTTACAGACATTTCCACAAATGTGATCCTTATTTATGCCCAAAGGAAACTGGTGACATCTGAAAGTGAATACACAAAATGAACAATTTACAGCAGTAGGTAAAGATCATTCTGTATTTGACTCAAGACAATGCCTACCCTGCCGAGCCTCCACTGTTCGCGACATTTGCTATTCTTCCGTTTCTAAAAATGATCTCCAGTTGAAGAGAAATCGCACATTTGCCACCAGCTCTAAAGCTCTCTCCCTTTGCGCCTGGTCCACTCTCTTCAAATCACTTCTCTTGCTGCTTTCTTCCCAGCGCTAGCGTAATTGCAGCCTTTTTAACTTTCTGCACATGCAGCAGCAACAGCAACAGAGTGCGACATGCTCATAGAAATGCACTGCAGGGCCCGGCACATCATCTACGACGTTCGACAGAAAACCCACAAAATCCTGCAGCACCCTACAAAATCCCACCAATCACCATGGCCCCAATTATCCTTGGAGCTGAAAGAATATTCGTTAAGCCTGCATCTACTTGCATATTCAATTCACCTACAGTCTTATTTATGTGCGTGCACCAAGTCTTGATAACTAGAAGGAAAGATGCGGCCCTTCAGTCCGCATTCACTGTTATGCTAAGAAAGATAAATGGAGGCTGATTCAGAGGACAGATTTAAAGAATGTGGTATGTTATCTAGACAAACACAGTCTTCCCAGGGAGTCATTGTTCTGGGTTGTCTTCAGATCTTGCCTTTATTTGTTTGCTAAAATGAATGGATGTTACACAAAACTTGCTTCATATACTAGACAACAGTTATGTACAACCCCTCTCTTTTGCACACTACCCAGCCAAATCTGCTTTATTCTGTTATTTATTAATGTGCTCCTATAACAGGATAGGATAGATTAAAAATAATAAAAAAGTTAATTTAAAATGTTCAATGTTTTACCACTAATTTTCAGGAATCTTTGAAAGGATATTTATGTCCACTACATATTACAATTTAACTTTAGCACTTTTGCAGTCTGCAGTAATTCTTCATGGAAACATCTTACAGAATTTAATACTGATTAAACCAAAGGGTTCTATCGAAATTAAACATGGTTTAATAGAAATTACGGTACTCTAAAACCTATAGACTTCAATAGAAAATGATAGTCTTTTCTCTCTCTCTCTCTCTCGCTCTGTGTGTGTGTGTGTAAACCAGCCTAGAGTATTCAAAAGCAGGAATATAATTTTTGATTAAATTCTATAGGATAGTTCAAAAAGCCTAGAGAACAGTTATAATTTTTTTCTGTTAAATTCTATAGACTTTTCCATATGGGAATCTTTGAAACAAAAAATAGAGAGATAGGCTTTGGTTTCCTTTTCATCTCTCTAGAATTATTAAAAGAGAAATGTCTAAAAAACACTGTAAATTTTTGTTACCTAGAGATTACAAAATATTACTCTCAGAGACCCTGAATCAAAGTACTCCAACAGCCAAGTAGGTTACTAAATCAGAGTTTTGAGATACCAGCTCTTGAATTTAGTAATAAAGGCAGAGTACAGTAATCTAAAGAGATGCCATGAAATCCTTCAAGTGTATGCAGAGAGCGGACATGCATTTACATGATTTGTTTGGGGAGGAGGAACCCACTGGAGTCCTGCCATAATAATAGAGGACTCTCTTCATGCCAGTTCACACGTGGGGCCAAATCAGAAGTGACAAATCTGAGTGAAGGAAATGTCACTGGAAAGCTCAGCATTATGATGTCCAGCAAAACATTACCACTTTGATTACAGAGTCCAGTAGACATGCTACAGCTCTATTTGGCCCTCATTGATCAATAAATCTCTCTGCAAAAAGAAAAACAGAAGACATCAAAGAATGAAATCCTTGGGAGTGTTTTTCATGCATATGGATAGATCTGAGACACTTTTTTCAACAGCAGCTACAAACTAACCATTAAATATATGAATGGAACAGGACTACCCTGACCACAGCCAGGTCAATTTACTAACCTGTTCCTCAAATCAGGAGTCATTGCAGAAACTCTGGAATTCAGAGACAGGCTATGTTTATTTGTGCTACATTGCATGGCATTTTAATTAGTAACTGTGAGGATTTAAAACCTCTGAATGGACACACAGGGGCAGTTGTGCAGCCTAGCTTTTGTGTTTCCACTCTCTAAAAAAAATCCTGTTTGAGGACATCAGCAGGGGGTTAATGGAAGCTTTGATAAAAGTTCTCTGAATCCTTTTATTGTTGCTCAACTACAGACTGGATTCTGGTGTCTTTCTGGCTGCTCTCTGTAGATAGTAAATACTTGAGTCAGTTGGGAAGACAGCTAGAAAAATAAGAAGCCCATCTGAACGTTTGGTAGCCACAAACCGTCTTTTATAAAGAATTGAAAACTCTTCCACGCAGTGTTTTTGGGGAATCACTCAGATTAGAATACCAATGGAGAGAGTTGTAGAGTGAACAAGCATTGCCAAGAAGGGAAAATATGCAGCTAACTAATTCGTAGTAAATAAAGACCCATAGGGTCTGATCTCAAGTTTAGTTATTCTGAATTTGCTCTGGCATAACACAGATCAGAATGGGGTCCGAGGTATACATCTAGCTTAATGTTAATAAATGTAAATAAAAATAAAGGTTGGTGCTGCTCAGTCTTGAAGATGAAACAATCTTTTCTGCTGAGGGCAAGTAAAAATCTTCCATTTCCCATAGTGAACCATCAGATCTTTTAAAAAATGTGACCAACTTTTATTTAAATGCTGTAATTACTTCTTGGCACTATTTGACATGCAACTTGTCTAAGCTGTTCACTGAACCCTGAAGCTGGTTATTTACTAAGACTCTTTAGAAAGCTTTTCTTTCCCCCATGACCGGGACTTATATTCCCCACCTTGAATACAAATTCATGGAAATGGGTGGTGCAGATGGCTTTGCCAGAAAGTAGGCAGTTGTTATTTTTATTTCTTTGTGTAAAACTGCAATTACCTTAAAATAATAATTTAATCTCTCCCAACAATAGTTTTCCTGGTTTCGCTTTTAAGATGGTAGCACATAAGCTTAGACTTATAATTACACCTTTCCTATACACCATCAGTAGAAGCAGCAATCTGTGTATGTATGAACACAGTGAATTGTTAACGAGAAAACTGCAGTTCCTTATTTCTATACACTCTTTTACATTCATAATTAAATGTGCCTGGGAATTAATTTTCAACTGGCCATCACTCTGTATCTCTGATGTACTGACAGATCTCACATGTAAGCATTTGAGACAGCCAAATGCAAAGCATTCCTTACCTAACCACTTATTTTTTCCTTCCACGTAATTTCTTCTTTTATGTGTTGGGATTATTTCTTTGTGGCCCTCTCCTACAACAGTCATTTGAAAGTTCTGTGGTTTCCTCAAATCCATTATTTGTGTTGCTTTAAAACTCTTTGTGGTAACGCAATGTGTTACAAGCCTTCAAACATCCAAAAGCAAAAGCAAAACTTTCTCAGAGAGACAATATGGGGGAAAAAAAGGGGCAGACTCTCAGTTGGTGATAATTATCATAGCTCAGTTGATTTCAATAAAGCTAGGACAATTTACACCTGCTAAGGGTCTACATCAACATATTCAATTTAAAAAAAAGAGGTTGTTGCTTATGCCTAGTAGATGAATTCCAAGTGTTAAAAATTCACAAAAGTTTAGATTAAAAAAAAATAATACATACAATGTACTTGAATCTCTACCAAATCGTGCTGCAAAGCATTCAGTATCTGCCACTCTCACCATGTCACCCCTTCTCCAAATCTCCCCTTCACTAGCTTGGAATCTCCTTTCCAACAGAGTTCAGGAGTGATACTCTGCTGAGGAGACTGGGAGTGCTGCTCCACCTCCTTTAACATAAAATAAAACATCTCCCATTTCCAATCCCCTCTTTTCATGATTCTGGAATGGAACTTTGCCAGCTCTGCCACAACCCACAGCACAACAAGAGCACAACAGCCAGGGGGAAGCACATGTCCCATGCACTGGGCCTCTGGCATGACCCAGATGTTCTCCAAGTCACTTTAACTCAGTCTTTTGGGGACCAGAGTCATTCTAAAGACACTATATTGTCTCAATGCAAAACAGAGTCTATGTAAGGCACTTCCTCCTCCCCATTTTGAGTGGTCATGCAAAGGTCTCTATTGCTGGTCCAGTCCTTGACAACATAACATTACGCTCTGATGTGCCCCAGAATTGCAGTTCCAAAACAGCAAGAAGCAAGACACACAGGTAGATGGTCAATAAAAACGTGTAATAACCATGAGCCACTTGAGTCAGCAATAGCCTGAACAAAACATAACAACAGTCCAAATGGCAGGTCTGGAGCTGCAGGCTCTGAGTTACTGCACACACCCAATGCTGTGTACACACATACAGGAAGAGAAACTGGAACACTGAGTTCAGCAAGCAGGAACCAGGAATCAAACAGGAACAAGGAGCAGGAAGCACTAAGCAGGAAGGTAACACACCCACACCCACGACAGTCATCCTAGTCTCCTACAGTAGATTGTCTGATCCTGATCCCTTTGGCCCATTGGGAGCAACTAACTGGAAAAGGGGTGGTAGAGAAAGGTGGGGTCGTGGTGGTAGGAAGATGGTAGGAGGTGGGGCCATGCTGGTAAAAAGAAATTTAAAATATATATATATACATTTTCTCTAACTTCTCCCAAAATGGAGGGCATCTGATTGTGACTAGTAAACTGGTCTGTCCTGGGTGTCCTTCTGATACCTCATTGCTACTGGATCTTCAGCTATGGAAACAAAAAATTACCCCACTGTCTTATATCTGCTATTGGCCAGAATACTGCACATCAGACACAGGTCTAGCCATGGCAATCCACTCATTCATTGCCTCCAGGCTTGATTATCATTCACAACTCATTCACATCTTGAAAAACCTGATACAATATGCAGTAGCCTGTCTACTTGCCAACACACTGTCAGTTCAGGGCAACTATACCTGCATTCCCACTCCGTGGTCCACCAAGGGAACCCACTCAAGGCTCCCAACTCCTCATAGATCATTTCTAGTGTAGCGACCCCACCTGTCTCTCCCTCCTGACCAGGGATTTTCCAGGCTGCACAGTTCCCTGCCTACAATGTGAGTTCCCCAGCAAGTCACACTATCTTAAGAGACTTTGCTTTGCTCTCTCCTCAGAGGCTATGAACATTTGTAAATTGCCTGTAATTAGAACTTACCTCACAGCTCTTTATAAGCACGCACATTAATTCTTAAGATGAAAGCATTACGGAGAAAACACATTAAAAACAATAAAAGAGCCTGCACGCATGTTAGATGTTTACCAAAGGTCACCCATCAAGTCTTATGGGGACTGTGCATGTCAAGTCCTTCCAACCCCTCTGCAAGGATTCTCCCTCTCCCCCGCCTCTTGGACAGAAAGACCTGTCCCTCTGCAGGATCAGAAAGAAGACCCTGAGTCAGTTTGAACTCAGGTTATTTATCTAAAACTCCTTTTTTGGGTATGTCTATACTAACCCCTGGATCGGCGGGCAGCGATCGATCCAGCATCTAGTCTAGACGCGATAAATTGACCCCTGAGCGCTCTCCCGTCGACTCCAGTACTCCACCGGCGCGAGAGGCGCAGTCGGCGTCGACGGGGGAGCGCTAGCAGTCAACTCACCGCAGTGAAGACGGTGAGTAGATCTAAGTACGTTGACTTCAACTACGTTAATCATAGAGCTGAAGTTGCGTAACTTAGATCGATTCCCCTCCCGCCCCCCAGTGTAGACCAGGCCTTTGTCTTTTGGTCTCTGGAAAATCCAGTTTGAACTAGTACATGCGAGCATCTCCAGTTACTTCTCTGGAGGTGCTACAACCTGCCTAATCACCCCCTGCTGTCAGTGGCGTAGCCAGGTTCTACCAGCAGGGGGAGCAAACAAAAAAAAGGCGCCGAAGCAGCTGAAAAAAAGAAAAGAAAAAAAGGAATACCCAAGTCTTGCCGCCGAAGACTGAAAGACTTGCCTCCGAAGACCTGCTGCCGAATTGCCGAAGACCCGGAGCGGCTGGGGTGAGTGTAAAAATTAAAAAGGCGCCACTTTTGGGGAATGTGCTCAGTGGGGAGCGGCCACTCCCCAAGGTCCACCCCTAGCTACGCTACTGCCTGCTGTTCTTAGTTCTTGGAGGAGTTGTGGTCATCCACACCACATCCCATGAATACATCATTCCACACACTGAGGAGTCCTACTCAGTTCCCTGTCCTGATAGTCAAAGCTCTCCTTCCCTCCCTACCTGTGCAACCACCGCTCCCTCAAGGGACAATGACCTTCCAGAAAAACTACATTCCACTAGAACGATGAACTGTAGGCCAACAGGTGGAGGCTTGTGAGCACAGAACAGAGAACTTTCACAGGAGCTGGAACTCACTCCTGCAACCTTGGCCCTCACAACTTTCAGAATGAAATGTAAAACTCCTTTCTTTGACTCAATTTCCTTTCAATAATATTTTCAACACACTCATGCCCACATGCCTGCTACCACTCACTCCCCCACATAAAAAGGCATGCAAACAAAAAACCTGTTAACTAATTGGGCTGTTTATTCTTCCTGTAAGGGATAGTTATTGTGGTTTCGATTTTTAAAATAGTTAGGCTGTGCTCAAGTCCTGCAGTGACAGAGACAGATAGATTAGTTAGATAGACAGATCTGACGAATCAGTTGATTTTATTTTCATATGGACATGAACATTATATGAACAGTTACAGTTTGTGGCAAGCAGGGATGTGAATCTACCCTGCACTATCCTGCCATACACTAACTGTCCATGGGGACTCTGCTGCCGTGCACTAACTGTTTGCTTTGTAAAAGGAGTAGATTAAAGTGCCCTAAGGCATGTTAATGCTCATTGGCAGGGTTCACATGGACAGTTGGTGCATGGCAGGATAGTGCAGGGTAGATTCACACCCAGGCTTGTTGGAAACTATATGTTTTTGTAGGCAAGTCCTAAGTGTGTCCATGTGGTTGCTGCTGCTTCTTTTAATTCCTGCAAATTAACAACCTCTTTATATATATCTCTATATTTCGATGTAGAACAATTCTTTATGGCTGAGTTATGAATACCTGGAGGGGGGGGGGGCGTTTCAAATGGAAACACTGACAGACCCTTAGTTTTAGTGGCATTGGTATTCAAATGGAAAACACTAACAAGCCCCTTAGCTTAAGTGGCATTGGCAGGTTTTGCTCCAAGTATGGGAATCAAACTAAGGGCCATATCACGCTCTTGATCTCTGCATGCAACTTCTATTGTTGTCAATGTATGCAGTGTACACTGTCTGAGGGCACAATATATCCATGGATCCTTATTTGCTTTTGCACAGGCTAAATCAGACTGGCAGAACATAGGACCCTATATGCATTTTCTGTGCTGTGTGGTGCAATGTGTGTGGAATGCTAATCAACGTCTGAAAGGAAAGACTGGCTTTGAAAGAAGTTACTCCAAAAGATGGAATAAGAATTTGTTCCTCTATCATAAAATCCTGTAGAGATGGTGAGTCATTTGGAAGCAAACAAACCACCCTGACCTCTTTGATTTTCCAAAAATTCTAGTTGTTTAAATAAGGCTCCTTCCAAGGGATCATTTAGATTTTTCTTTGTTTTAGTAATTGTGCCTCAATAAGGAAACGGAGAAAAAAAAAAGAGTGTCAGCCTCTTCCTTCCCCACGTTCAGCTTGAATATCTAGAATGGATATGGATACCACAGTTTGATAAAATCATTACCACTGAAATGAGGCCCCAAGGACTACTCAACTCATTTGGGTCCATGCTGCAGTGGAAGGTGTCCAGCCCAAGCACTGATGACTCTATGGCTTAGATAGTTACTACATAAAATGGAAGGCAAATAATGGCAGGGTTCTGTATGATGCTGAGGGACCAAGGGAGCATGTGAGGGGGGAGGGGAGAAGGTAGAAAGACTGGAGCATGATCTGCCACAGTTCTCTGCCTCTGAGATGAAGCATCTTTGAGACAAGCAAATAGACAGCTAGACAGACTGGGGGAAGGGAGGGAGGGAAGGCAGAGATGGACAGAAAGTCTGAGATATTCACAAGATCCTTTCTTGACTCTGATCAACAGCACTTTTTAAAACATCCACAGTCTGGTGTGATGAGGGAAAAGACCAGGTCTGCTTATTTATACAGTATTTCTGTCCTAATTGGTATATCCTGTATTCATCTAACTGCCATGGTCCACTTAAGGAGAAACTGAGCCGAAGGTAACCTAACAAGGTAACAAATCACCAGGCGACCTGTTTATGTCTATTCATAAACATCAGCCATGTAATTTCTTCAAGAAAAGGACCGAAAAGAGAGCCTTGTCCCCCATAAATTGAAACCGAAAAAGGAGGGAGGAAGGAAAGTAGCATAATGATCTTCTAGTTTGAATCTCATCTGAAGTTTGTTTGTTCCTGTTGACCCTCATTCCACATGAACTGCTTCAGCATCAATGCAGAACACTGCCCTCACCACGCTATGCGGCCATACACACAGATAGAGGAATATTCCCAGTGAACTGGGCTGTCAGGTTTGAGACCTAAACAGCTTAGGCTGTATTCTAATAAAAATATAAACTATACTGTGCCCCCCTCCATGAAACAAAGGCTTCCTGCTTGCCATGAAAGCTCTTTATTGAGAGATTTACTTTTAATTTTGAACAGCTTCGCAGCATTATCCTCTGGGAAAAAATAAGGCTCTGAGATTTGTGTGTCATTCAGTCAACCTCCTGGTAGAGTTTCCAAGTCAAAGAGAGCCTCTTTTGGCACAGTACGAGAATGGTGTCCCTGCAGCTCTTCCACAAGTGCATTCACTTCACTTTTAGATGATGGACTAATTGTGATTTTATTTGGTCATGAACATAGACAGCAAGCCAAATTCGCCACAGGTGCTAGAAAACATTGATTACAGTCATTTGTTGTGCTCGTTGCAATAATGATACTGCCAGTAGGTTTCAACAACATCCCATTTCATGTTTTGCTTCTTTAAAATATATCTATATTTCCAAGTTTAAATGAGGGGAAGTGTCCTGTGTGTCAGTTTCCCAGGTACTAAAAAAAGTATCATTTTATAACCAATGTACAGAAAGCTGAGCTGAATTCTGCTGCCAAAATTCTTAAAATGTCACCACGTTGAAGTTTTATTTTGAACATTAAAGAGAGATTTTCAATTGGTTTGAGACCAGAAATTTAGTCTTAAAAGGAAACAGGATCTTTTAAGGAAGCAGGATCTAGGACTAATACATTTTTCAATATATTTCTCTCCTCCCCTCCCCCCGCAAAAAAAAAAAAATCAATGACAAAAGTTTTGTTTATTTTCATATAAACATTTTCCTGCAGCACTTGAAAACTGAGAAGGGCTGCTAACTGAAAAAAATATATATAGACAGAAGTGAATAGCCTAGTTCAATGTCTCAGCTGAGTTGAGTAAAATGGCAAAAGCAAACACAAAGCACCTGTGCCCTTCAACTGTACCTCTTCTGTAGCTGCAGTACCTATCTTCAAGCTCATATCACGTACAGTAATAAATATACTGATTTCCCAGTGCCTTCCATCTGCCCCCACATGCTCCCTCCTAAAGAGGCTCACACATACAGATCATTTTTATATCAACATTTAAAAATCTACTCTGAGATTTCAGGAAATTGCACATTTTGTAGTTAGTAATGAAACATTTTCTGAGAATGGCATATCCAAATCATAGAATATCAGGGTTGGAAGGGACCTCATCTAGTCCACCCCCCCCGCTCAAAGCAGGACCAATCCCCAACTATTTTTTTTGCCCCAGATCCCTAAACGGCCCCCTCAAGGATTGAACTCACAACCTTGGGTTTAACAGGCCAATGTGCAAACCACTGAGCTATCCCTCTCCCCAAGTCGGTATTGTGTTGGCTGGGAATCGAACCCACGTCAACTGCTTGGAAAGAAGCTATGCTCACCACTATACCACTAACAAATCAACGAATCCCCTTAGCAGATACTTGCACACTTAACATGCAGCCCCCCGCCCGCCCCACTCCCCAGATTCTGCCCACTCACTTAATAGACTCAGGGCCATATGCAGTCACAGAGTGTTTGCTTGAGTGAGGACCTCAGGATTTGACCCTAGAGGGCTGCTCACGTGAGTAAAGAATCATGTTCATGGAGTGCATCTATTTTTTTCTTCTGTCAAGTGTTGGAATGTCTTAGGATACATAGCAAAAAATTTGTAAGGTGTTTTAAATTCTTTCAGTTTTAACAGCTAAAGTTGGCAAAACAGGTTTTTTATTGTAGATCAGTGGTCCCCAACCTTTTTGTGGCCAGTAGCACATTCATGTTTTCAGAAGAGTGTGGCAGGCGCCAACAATTTTTCAAGGCTTATTTTGTATTTGTACATTAAAGAATACGAAAAACATCATATTTAATATTACATAATATATGAATCCAGAGAGAAGAGAGAAGCCTGAGAGAAGCCGCGAGGACAGAGAACACCGGCGCCCGCAGCCCCGGAGTACTCTGTCCCCAGCAGGCGCGGGGCCCCGGCTTCTCTCCCCTGCTGGGCACTAGGCAGGCCCCGCGCCTGCCGGGGACAGAGAACACCGGTGCCCGCAGCCTGCAGCCCCGGAGTTCTCTGTCCCTGGCAGGCGCAGGGCCGCGGCTTCTCTCCCCTGCTGGGCACTAGGCGGGTGCACATAAATGCCCCGGTGGGCGCCATGGCGCCAGCGGGCACCACGTTGGAGACCACCGTTGTAGGGGCTTGAGTCTAATCTAATTTATACTAGTGTAAATTGGGAGTAACTCCAGTGAAATCAAGGCAGTTACACTGGTGTAAAAATGGCGTGAGAGCAAAAACATGCCCTGTGGATGGATATATATATGGTTATATATTTAACCATGGCAGTGTCTCTTTATAATGAAATATTACAACAGAAAATTGCTGCCATAGGAATTTTAGTGCACTCCAGACTCCCATTTACAATGATTACATGAATAACTACTTGTAAAACCCAAGAGCCCAACCTTGCAAACCTTTATTCAACCAAGCAGTCCCACTGAAGTCAAGGGACTGTTTGCATATGTAAGGATTAACTCCTGGGAGGAAAGGTTTGTAGATTTGGGCCACAAGTTCTTGCTTTTCACATGGCTATCCTAGGACGTTATATGCCCAATGTGATGTGAAGTGCAGGGGGCGCAGTCTGGCACCTTTGAGTTCCTTTTCATTCACACTAGCATAGTTTTCCCTGGCCTCCTGAACCATTTGATAGACTAATGGCAGGAAATATTGGCAAAAATACATTCCTCCTGATATGAAGAACTGTTACCCGTGGATAATAAACAAAATCAATTCTGGTTTGCATATTCAATCAGATTCCAGTTTGAATATTAAATCATAAGATGGTTAGAATTTTTCACACAGTAGAGGGATCCCACTTAATTATTCATGCATACATGCATCCACTAACCCACACACATGCCAAAAAAATCAAAAACGGTTTCTCTGCTAGGCATTCACTGCACAAAACACAAATCCCGCTGCAGTCCTCAACCTTGGTGTTTCATATTCTGTATGGAATGCTCTCCTGAAGCTCCCTCCTAAGATTCTCTCTGTGTTTTCTGCTAGTGCTGGCCAAATTAATAGTTTGCATTTTGAAATCACAATTTAAGGGAATATCATCAGTTAAAAGGTTCTACAAAAAAACTACAGGACCAAATTTTCAAAGGAACCACGACTCTAAAATTGTATTTGTAATTTTGCCTGCATAATTAAGTGTATTTCTAACTGGTTAGATATTTATACAACAGTGTGCACACAAAACCATGATTCTGTACATAAATGGTAACTACGGACCCATTCCTAGAGGTGTTGGGTCCCTTTCACTTTAATGAGAGTTGATGCCATTTGGCACCTTGCTGGATCAGGTCATATATCTGAGGGTCTGGTAGCAGGATGTCTAGAGATCTGAGTTGTACAAATGCAAGTGCATATGTAAATAATTTTGCACACACACTGCCAGCATGGAGGCTGTATTTGAAACTTTGTCTGTGTCTGAATAAAAACAGTTTTCATTAAATTAAAATTTAAAAACAGAATCTGAACTGAATACTGTAGTTCTCCTGCAGTCAAGCAAAGAGAACCAAAACCAAAAAGTGGAATGGAGTATAGTCTAAACAGAGATGAAACTTACAAATCAAGTTTCATTGTCTTGGCAGGATGACATGCAAAAAAGCAAACAAAATAGCATAAATGGTGAAAGGTTCATTTGATATTAAAAAACTATTTCAGTTTTGATAAACAGAAATGTTGTTAGTAACTTGGTTATGAAGATATTTAACAATGGGCCAGATTCTGCTTGCCATTTGTAAGGGTGCATAGTGTGTAGGAGAAGCATGCAAAGAGTCACTACCCCTGATCCTTGAATAGCCCCTGTAAGTGCCGGGCAAAGCTTAGGGAAGTCAGATTGCTCCCCCTGTAACTCCCATCCTAATCACTTCCACTTTTAGGGTCTCTCCCACAGGATGCAGAGAGAAGGCAGGGCCATAGCTCCACCCCCTTAGCACTACCCAATAATCTGAGACTGGAGACAGACCACTATCATGCACCAGTAAAGTGCTGCAATGGGAAGGGGGCACTGCTGCTGCAGAATGCCTCCCAGTGTGGTGCAGATCTGCACTGCGCCCAGGGCAGGGCTGTACCTAAAAGTCCTAATCAAACCCTTCTGTTTTTCTGCCCACCGCTTACCTTTGAACATTAACATTACTCCACATAAATGATCCTGAAAATATGGATCCGGATCAGCGCTATATATTTTGGGTTCTCTTCATTAATTTGATTACGAAGACAGGAACTGAAGTCAGGGCATTTGCAAAAAGCAGAAGGGGGAGGAAGAGGAGGAGAGTGTGTTTAGAGGCCTACCTGCTTGGTTAGTCGTCACAGTGACTGAGACAGCCTGGTCCTGGCTGGGGTTTTGCTTGGACACCCCGTTCACTGCCCAGATTTCAAAGGTGTAGTTAGCGTGGGCCAGAAGGTCAGTAATAGAGATCTTGGTGGTTTTCAAACCGTTCTGCTGGGGGCTGAAGTGCACACCGCTGCCACATGACCGACAGCGGTTGGGGTCGCCAGCTCCACATCTCTTGCACACCACGTTGTAGGAGATGTCATCGCGCCCACCACTGTTCTGAGGGGCGCTCCACTCCAAGTTCACTGATGTCTCATTGACATTGGAAATCAGATTCAGGGGAGCGGACGGAGGGCCTAGAAAACAAAAATGCCTTATCTTAATAACACGTGAAAATATTCCTTCAGGGCATCTCAAAACTCTGTCTCTAGGATGGGCTGAGTGCCCCAGCTCCCACTGCAGTCAATGATAATAGAGACTGTGCAGCATATCTCACTGTATTGGCCCCTTAATGAAGGTGAAAAATTAACTCGTTACTAAATAATAACCATACCCTGTGAGGAGCACAAAGCATTTTTCAGATATTAACCAAAGTTAACTCTTGATATTTTATCATAGGTTTTATCACAGATTTTATAATATTATTGATATTTTTTAAGTCTCTTGTGATCTCCTGATGGTAGTATCAAACTCACAAACTTTTGTGCTTATTCAACATCACTGGAGTTCCCCATTACATATAATGGGAATAATGCCTAAGGCAGTCCTCGGTCAAGATGGCCACCAACTCCTTATATCTTTCACTCGTGGAAAGCTCCCGCTGTTACCAATTACACTGAAGCCAGTCTGAGACCCCTGCCTAGTAGCCAATGGACAGGTCTGCATTTTTATTTATGTATTTAAGGCAGGTGTCTCCCTCCACAGGCTCAAAAGTAACAGGAACATCAAAAAATCACATGATTTTAAAGCCGACCTCATAATTTTTTTGAGGTCAGACTCATGATTTTGGAAAACTTAAGATTTGGCAAGAATAACTCAGAACACCCTTGTATGTTAGGTAAAGGATTTTATACCCTAAGAAACACTTTACCAACCAGTGAAATGCAGCCACTTCTGGGGGATGGAACACAGTAGCTACTTAACGATGCACATGGACATTACAACAACTGAGAACAGTAAATAAGGAAGAATACTGTTTCTGATGCAAATGTAACTGCAGGGGGAATAAGGTAGGCAGAGAGTAAGAAAGAGAGTGGGTAACTGACTAGGATATTGAAGGCCCTTCTCTGAAGGACATGATCACATGTGCTTAACAGTCTCGGATTTACATTTTATGACCCCAAAAGATATTGGGGAGCAACACTTTTCTAGAAGATCACAATCTAAAATAGGACTTTTAGAGCTAGTCAAAAAATGGGAAAAAAAGTTGGCAAGTTTTCCTGAAAATTCTCTCTCTCAAACTATGTTAGTTCATCAACATTTAGAAATTCAAAAAATTTAAACCATCTCTACAGGGAAACAGAGGGAGGCCAGGAAAAAAAAAAACATAAAAATTCCATTCACATTTTTCATGTTTTTTAAAAATTCATCAATTGTTTTAGAAAAACAATTGTTTTTGAAAAAACTGAAAAATTTCAGCCAATTTTGTGATGTGTAAAAAATAAATTAATCATAATATGACAGGTGGCAAAGAGATAGAAACACCCATCAGGCAATGGCCACAGACTAAATGAACAGAGCTGAAGTAGGATTATATTATTGACACTGCAAAGCAACTCAATTGTAGCAGAAGGTAACATTGAAGGGATTATGCAGTTTAAAGGATGGTAAAGGGACAGGTTTGATCTGCTTGCCCAGACTCAATAGGGATAAGAAGGCCTCAGCTTTGGAGCAGACTGTAGGGGCAGTATCCTCCGTTTAGGAAGGGGAAGATTGTTAGGGCCATGTCATATCCTCAGTCCACACTTGAAACGTCTCATAAAGCCAGAATGAGTTTAACATACAGAAAGGGGCCATCCAGTCCTGGGTCTTTAGCATGTGAGGCAGGTGGGTGAAGGAAAAAGATCACAGATACAGAGACTAGATCAATCTATTTATCTATCTAAGGTACCGAGATACTCCATCCCCCTAGTATCTGAGCGCCTCACACAGTAATAATTAAAGAGCAACCCCTCAGCTCCAGCCCAGCTTGTGAAACATTGCTTCTCTCTCAGAGCTAAACCTTCTACTTCTGGGCCTGAAAGGCAGTGGGACTGGTGAGGTCCAATGAGTAAGGTGGTCAGGCCACAGGAAGCCTCTGCAGAGGGTAGTCTGCACTCTTTGTTCACCACAGAACAGTGCTCCATGCAGGTTTTTATTTATAATTTCTTATTTGTACTATGGTAGCACCTAGAGGTCCCAGTTGAGATCAGGGCCTCAGCGCTTTAAGATCTGGACTGTACATATACACAGTAAGTGACAGCCTCTGCCATGACAAAGGGTAAAAAAAAGGAATAAGTATTATCTCCGTTTTACAGTGGGGAAACTGAGGCATAGCCACTCAAGTGAGGGTTACACAGGAAGTGTGCTGCAGAGTCAGAGACAGATTGATCCCAGACGTCCTGGGTCCCAGTCCAATGCCTTAACCACAAAGCCATCCTTCCTCTCTGTAAAAGTTGATGTAAAATTCCATGAAGGGGGGTGTTTCAGAAACAAGAAAGGAAAAAGCATATCCAGTCGGTGTATAAGTATTCAGATCCACTAGTCAGAATAGCCCCTGAATGTAGTAAGGGTGAGGGCAGTGGTCCAGGACACCATTGTAGCCATGAGCTGCAGTAACAGCCACAGAACTACTCGTTGGACACTGAGCAATGGGCAAAGGGAGGATTCTCATTCACCCTCCAGAATCACAAAGCTCCTTTACACAAAGCCCATTTGCTCAAGCTACGCACACAGGGTGACAGTATTTGTCCCTCAGTATTTCTGTCTTGTGGGAAATTTTGCCATTCCATCTTCCAGCAGTTTCATCATCACAAGAGAATTAAGAAGTTAAAATGTCTTTTGGAAAGTAAATAAAAAAGCATCCAGAAACAAACAGCAGCAGTACATCCCAATAAACTGAGGGTAATCAGACCCCATTCTCGCCTGCTACGGGAGTTGAACACCAATGAAGATCAACGCATCCCAAAAAATGCTCAGTACCTCGCAGGACTAGCCCCTGGACCAACACAGCTCCTTACTTCGTGGAAATGCCGAAGTGTTTTAAAGTGAGACGTTTTCTACAGACTTGCCAGGACACTTACTATAACGCCACCACCTTCGAGAGCATCTGCCCAATCTTGTTTGCATGTCTGGAGAGCCGTGAGAAGGGCTGCCATTAAGGCGAGTCTAATTAGTGCTTTGCTGCTTAAAAGAGGACCAGCTTATAAAACACTTACTCTCAACAAGTAGTACCTTACTCTTCAAAAAGTCTCATTGACTTCAGTGGGAGGCATTCATGAAGTAAGATACTGAATACGAGCAAGGTTTGTACAGTCTGGCCTATGATATACTTCAAATATCCTAAACAGCTGCATCTGGCTCAGACACTGCAGCAACTTTTGGGTTAAACCTAGAGTTACTCTGAAGTCCATTAAGGCATTAAGACGCTTTTCCAAGGCTCTATGTCCAGTTTCACGTGGGAAAATGTGCCACAATGAATCAAGCGCCTCAGAAGCAAAAAGTCAGTAATTAGTATGTGGGACAGGGTATGGCAGTGTCTAAACAGAGAAGCAACGAAGCGGAAAACTAGGGAAGCAGATGCTTACAGGTCGCAGAGATGAGCACACCACCTTCAGCATGAAAAGGAAGATGCGGGGGAGTTACCAAATGATGATCTGACATTAAGGTGAGGGGAAAGGCAATTTCCTTTTCTCCTGAAGCATATTTGCTAATGGAGCTATAAGAATTAGGAGTGGGCAGAGTTTTCAGATTGACAAGTCCAGTTTCAGTCTGTTTTATAAAACACAGGACATTTTTCCTATCTCATCTGCGATCGACACAACCTTTGTTTCAGACATGCCTAGAGCTTCCTGTGCCAGGTCAGAAGAAAATACCCTTTACAATGACACAAGGGAAAATCCTTTCATGGATACAGAGGGCCTTAAATAGAGTGAAGCCAGTGTTTTTCCACTGCAAAGCAAGTGGAGGGAGCAAACATGCTACTGGGATCACACAGGGAAACGGCATCTTCTCCAGGCCAGAGAGCTGCATTCATGGGGGTTCCCCTTCTGGGCCCTCATGGAGGAAGGTTTGGATATGGGACAGAAGGGGTTGGGGTGATGGCTCTGCGCCGTGTTGCCAATTCTTGCGAAGTCTCGTCATTTATGGTGCTTTTCTAAAAGCCGCAGGTGCAGGAATCATAATAGTGCATGTTCCACAGACAAAGAGGGAAGGGAAGTTTTGAATTTTACTACTTCTTGGACCCCATAAATTCCACTTCACAACAGTCACTCTACATCAGTCTAATCCATGAGGTAACTTGAAGCAAACAGGGGACCTTGAGCGTAGCAGGAGAGGTATATTTCATCGCACTGCATTGTGTCTATCAATTTTCCAGAAAAGCATTAAAAGGCTCTCTGTTTAAAAAGAGTTTTTGTTTAATACAGAAATGATCTTTGTCAGATGACTAATGTTGTCCCTACCCTTGAACCACCTAACAACCAGAAGAGATGCCATTGTGTGCACGTGCCAAAATGGTTCTGTCAGAAAAAAGTGTTGCTCTGTGAGTGTGCTAAACTATTGCAAAAGGCAAGTGGTGCAAAGAACATTTCATGCAATTGGATCAATGTTCCTGCCACGGCTTCCTCACATAGGGATTGATTATGCCCAGTCCTTCATGCATGCACAAGGAAAAGGAAAGGCACCAGGCCCCTTTTGGCTCAGGGTCCTGGCACAATCACAGTCCTAGCACCCAAATGTACCAGGACTGTGCAAATCTAGCACTACTGCTGGCACAGGACTCCCCAAAAGGAGTAAAGAATGGGGCCACAACCCCATTACAGGACAGCAGAACAGTTCCTATGTGCATGGAGGAAAGTGAATACTACACTTTGTCAAAGGGTGGCGCTGTGACTGCAATCTTGGAAACACTATGCTGACCTGAGGTGTTCCCACCAGGGCAGTGTCTCTTAGTACTACCCACTACCATGACCTGTGATAATACAGGCACAGTCTGGCACGTCACATAGACATACCTTCAGAGTCCCAACCTACCCTGTCTCCCTGCTGCTGTAAATCCCCCCTGACCTACATGGCCCGTAAAAGGCTTGAGAAATAATCAGCCCGGGTGCATTAGGGTTAGAAATTTGAATACATTGTTTTAGGTGATTGCATGTGAGCTCTTGCTACAACTAAGGTTTTAATACCAGGGATTTTACATATTGCATTTTTATTAGTGATCCGCCCAACAAAGTGTTTCTCTGAAAGCCTCCCTGGGTGTGTGCATACAGTAAATTCAATTATACCTTTCCACGACTGGACCCAGATAGACTTGTTTGGCATAGGAAATACTATTTTCACTAGACCAGATAATTTAGTCCAGCAACAATACGTGGTTAGAAGGTTTGGATTAAAGGACAGTGGAAGAAGAAAAGAAAGAAAGGATTCCAGCAAAGCAGCTCCTGAACCACTTTGCTGTTCTGCATAGTGAGACGCCGCAAAACGAGGAATTTATAGCATGGGTCTCAAGCCATCAAAGCTGCCTCAGCCTGACAGGATGTCAGCATTCCATCTTGAAACAACCAACATTCTGAAATTCTGGATGGTCTTTTAATGTGGATGGTACATGCTGGGGTGTTTTATCCAGTGATAACATATACCTTTTCTTACCTGAAAGGTTTTCTCTTACACAAAAGCTATGGAGAGGGTTTATTTTTTCCCCTTTCTCTTTGGATTTACGTGGACAAAGCATTTAAGATAAAGTGTTTTCTTTTTAATGAACCTGAATAGTCATTATAGGATATCTTAGTAATGCTTTTTCTATTAGATAAAAAAAAAATCAATTCTAGGATCCAGCATGGGTTTAACATCCAGGGGGAAATATGCTTCTTATGCTTTTAAAGTGAATTTAGTGCTTGTGAGAGGTGCTAGATTGATAGCACTGACAACTAATGTCTATTTAGCCACAGAAGAGTAGCTGTGCAAGCTTGCCCCAACTGCCCTGCCGTAGTGACTCAGCCCTATTACTAGAGGGATCAGCACAAGAAGCTGGAGGGCGCGCCTTTCTCTGTACCAATTCAGTCCTTGCCCTCTCTGCTGAGGGTGTCTATAAGGGTACCTGTGTTGGTGGTTTTTGTGACTGTGACACTTTCCCATCAGGGACTACACTGATACCATCAGCAATCAGCTGGTAACAATTTCTGTTTACTACCAACCTGGGTTAAGATTTTGTTTACTATCTTGAAAGAGTGTGTGTGTGGGTGCAGTTCTATTAAAAAAGCAAACAGAAACCCACGCTCTCCACAGACCTGTTAATGGAGGTTTTCCAAATATACACCACACAACAAGGCCAGGCTTTATCTTAAACATCTGCTCGGTCGCTGACATTAGTGTCTTTAAAACAAGGCACTCTTTCTGTTAATCACTTTTAAAAGAGGTGGGGATTCCTAACTGGACTACTAAATTACACAAGAGATTTTCCACTGACTTCGGTGGATTGTGGATCAGGCCCTAACAGAAGCTCGTCTTTCCAGTTTGACTCTTATCACACGATACAGTGTGAAATGAAAACCAGCTATTGCTGTGCAGAGCCTAAAACCCCAAAAGGCTGTATCCTGAAAGGTGCTGAGTGCCTCCTACGCAGAGGATGGCTCAGATTTTTAAAGGTATTTAGGTGCTGCTCTGCTCATTGTAGCATACGATATAGCAAGAATAAAAAGGACTATATAAAAAGATGCAAAGAGGAAAGAAATTCATATCTAGAGCAGCTCCCAGAACCCAAAGTCTTTTAACCATAATAGTATTTTTTTTTTAATCCATCACAAGTCTAAAATTGAACTCCCTAGAGACAAAGTTCAAATGTGAATGCAGATTGCAGTGTTTCCAATTGGGTGCACAGAAAAAAACCCTCAAATAAATAATAAGATAAATTCCTTTAAACTCCTGTTGCTGCCTCACTGAAATGCTGGGGAAACTGGTGCAAGGACAAGAGTTCAAGAAGAAGCACCTTGGTTCTCCTCTTTCTATTTTATAAAGCGTCATTAATCATGTACAACTTTGGAGCTGTCAATAATGCTTCAGTGTTTGGGCTGTGAAGCCCTTCAGATAAGCCTTTGTTGTTAATCTCTCTCCATCTGAAAGACAGGTTATAACGCAGAGTAAACACTTAGGATGTGTAAGTTTTGACTCTGAAATAAAGCCCATGCTTTCCCCTGACAGTTGTATATGTTGCTGCCACTAATTGTTTTCTTTCAGCAGTTGTGGACAGCTCTCTGGTTGCTGCAGGCTAGTTTACATAAGCGCTGCCATTTAGGGCAACAGTTGCTTCTTAGCTGCATGGACATTCTTGGTCATTTATCATTATAGGCTATGTGTTTTTACAACTGTGAGGGCTAAAGTCAATAGTCCACTAAATGTAACACCCACTTGAGATATCAATCATCAGCTACTTTTCTTTCTTTTTGGGCACAGATTAATATTAGTTCAGGTTTTTAATAGATTCACCAGGGCATCTGATTGGGACACAAGGTCCGGATTCCAAAGTTTTTACTCAGGCAAGACTCCCTTTGATTTCGGTGGGAGTTTTGCCTAACTAGGACCTTTGGTCCATTTTCCTGGCACGTATTATTTCCTATTGACATGCCAAAAGACCTCTTCCCTTTTGGTTACTTGATACGTAAGACTTGGTTTCTTTGATTTAAAAAACAATGCAATTGATATTTCCACTTCTCTGAAGCTAAGCTAGTTACCGCAGAGCTCTAATTATTAATGTGCCGTTGGAGGTTTGAGACACACATGTCACCACTGTGTGGGCTCTCTGAATTCCCCCACCAATCGCTACTCTAGTAACAACTACTGACCTTCCGAAACCAGCATGTGTGGCAACTCATGCTCTCACACAGCTTAAGGAAGCACAACCACATCGTCACTAACTAGCTTAACTGCAGCTAAGAGCAAGTATCCATCCAATTGCTTTTTAGATTAAAAGCAATGATACCCATTATGGATGGCAAAAGGTTCTTTGGACACTGGATAGGAAAAAGTCCAACCTGGAAAAATAGGTCATGTCACTGTAACAAACTGCTGAATTCTTTACTTTGGTAAAACTTGATTTTACTTCAATGGGAATTTTGTCTGAGTATGGACTTCAGGACTGGGCCAAATCAGAGTCCCAAATTAATCCAGTAAATGTCTGTACTAATTTAAAGATACGGCGAAAGAGAGACAGAAGCTGGCTAATATCTCAAGGGGATCTTGCCTTTAATGAACAACTCCCCTGGCTCGCCATTCACATCAAGATCTGGTCCAAAAAATGGCCTCTTTGTTTTTAAAATGTTCTATAGACTTGTTTCAGCGAGTCAACCCCTCTCTTGTCCCATACCCTCCTCCCACTTAGCCTCTCCTTAGTCCCTTCATCCAATCACACTGTTTGTGGAGAGAGAGCTTTCTCCTGCGAAATTCCTGTCATCCCAAATCCCTTCCAATATAGCTGCAACTGATGACATCTCTCTAAATCTCATCTAAAAACAAAACCAAAAAAATCCCCCAAATCACTCTTTCCCTATTGCCTCTGCAAAATACAATTCTTTCTCCTGCCTCTGTTATTTTTGCATAACTTTGCAACTGTAATATTTTACCCTAAAAAGTTTTTCAAGATAACGGTCGGTATGAAGGAAGTTCTATACAATACAGTTATGGGTTATTGTTCCTTAAAGATGAGGCAGCATTTCATATAATTAAATCTGTCTTAAAGGAATAATAAAATCAGTTGTTTAATTATGGTCTTCTAATAACGTGAGGCAGAATTATTACATTGGGAAACACTGTCTCTTATGACAGGAGGGTGCCAAATAAGGGTAGTCTCTTGTATAGGTCTCAATGTCATTTACACTGGTCCTCATTTGCTCTCTCATAGCATGTGGTACAACTTCCCATTGAAGGCCTCAGACTGCATTTCTAGAAAAAGTGTGGAGGAAACCCTGGGAAGAAAATAGGGAGAAGTCCTTGCTAAAGCTGCCTGCAACACACTACCGCTTCCATGGTCACATGTTTTCCCCTACTATCTGGTTCTTCTGCACCAGCAGTTGACCTCAAATTATATACAATTAGAACAGGTGACAATCAGAATTTGTCTGGATGTGCAGTGAAGGGCTAAGTTTAAGAAAAAATGTATGTGTGTGTTCTTTATGCAAAAATGTAAGCAGTTGTAGTAAATATAGTAAATACATGCTCAGATGACCAGCTCTATGTGCAATTAGTCATTCGCATGCAGAGTTATTGTGAATGTATTTGCAAATAGGTATGTAACTGCACCCACATTTTTGAAAATGTAGGCCAATGTTTATCTTTGCAATATTTTAAGTGTAACAGAGGATGGAATCAAGGACATATATGAGAATGTAACATTTGCAGGATTAAAGTGTTTAGACCTTACAGACCATTTTTTAAACCTTGACCTTGGAAACAAGTAAGGACAGTGTTATTTTAATTTACATTCAAATTTTAACAACACAGTCACACAGCACTAGTGGAATCCACATTGAGTTTCCACTGTAGATTGTTCATCATTTCATTATAGTTCATTATGTTGATAACTGTCAGAAAGCATTAGAAGCTGGGGGCTTGAGTAATAGGACTGAAATGGTAATTTAAAAACAATATACTTTCTGGAGGAAATACAGAAGTGCACTAAATTCAATTAGAAGAGGTGAATGTAAAGACAAACTAAGTGACGTTTGCTGTTTGAAGTAAGGCTCTTTTGATTTCTTGATGACCTAAACTGGTGAAAGCCTTTTTAAAGCAGGCACTTTCATCACACATCTTGCTAAATTTGTCCTCATTAACTCTAAGCTCTTTTGGTATAAACTGTCTTAAAAAGCAGCTGTTTTAGGAATATTTTAGGCCATGCCAAACTATCAATCAATCAGTCCTTGTTTGGGTGGCACAACAGACTAAATTATTCAGGGTCATTTACTTAGACAGATCTCAAGCTGGACAGTTTATGCTAATCATCTCTCTTTTGTAAAATGCTCCCAATCACAAACCATTAATATTCTTGATCAAACAGGCAATATAAACAACACAAAAGTGCCCCATGCCGGCTTATACTGTGTGCACTGTTTATTAAAAAACAGTGAAAGAGACACATAGGTAAGCAAGAGCAACTCTCATTGACTTGAGTAGGAATTACACCTGCCTATGCCAGAATGGAATTTAGCAAGGGGGAAAAAAGTCTAAAATTGGCAACCTCACAGATTAGAAAGAGAAATTCAGGAGTGAGGAGCATGACTGTTAAATTGGTGGCTTTCTACCTCTCATAACTTTGTTTATTGTGGAGACCATGAATACCCCATTTAAGTGATAACCTTATGACAGACCCATCTTCTCAACAAGTACTGAAGTATAATGAAGGTCTGAATAGTTGCATTAATATAACTTTTGCCATGCTTCTAGAGGGGAAAAATGACTGTTTTCCACAGTTTCTGCTCAAGTGTATTATAGGTCAATCATACCATTTCCTTGCCCTAGCACACAGCTGACAAGCCCTGTGAGCTTTAGAATTGCAAGCTTGAATTCCTGATTTAGCCAATGAGGCAGATCCAAAGTAAGAAGGAGAATTTTGTCTAAGAAAGGAGGACGTGGTTCTTTTCCTCAGCAATGACATAACATCAGTGATTATCCCTTGGAGAGGAGACTAAAGTGAAAGTTCCCTTCTGTCCCATAAGTAAATGTGTGTCTTCGTGTCTTTGTGCATCTATGTCTGCCCTATTCACATGTCCCAGCTACAATCTGTAGATCAAACTCTGCTGTCATTCATACCCATGCAACCCTACCTGGCCATATTCTGCTCTCAATTTTGTAGGTGTAAGTCAGGAGTAACTACTGATATCAGTGGAGCTATACTGGATTTCTACCAGTGTAACTACATGTCATGGGTCATTTACTTAAAGGGGGCATGAGCAAGAGTTAAAAAGTGGTTTGTATAATTTAACACAGGACAAAGAACATGTAAAATATTCCTCATCAAATCTTTGATGCAGAGGGATAGTGTCAGAATATTCGAAGCTCTGGGGAACATGATTGGCCCAGCACATCAGAAAGTAGGTGCAATTTTCATTGACATGAGAATTGTGTAAAAGGGAAGGGAGGAAGATCTCTAATTCCCTCTCATCCATAAGCACAATCAGGTTAATGGAAAGCTGTAAGAGTCTTCCTCCCCAAGCCTGCAAAGGGTAAGATACAAATGACAAGCGAGCAGCTGATATATTACTAAAAGAAATCGATACCAATGGGTCAAGGATCTACAGAAAAGAGTCCTGAGACTGAAGTTCTTCATCTTAAAAAAAGGTTTAGAAATAATAATATATAGTTTAAAAAAATGATCAACCCACAGTCCATTCCAGGTGTTTCCCTCCAAATTACCCAACACTACTTTTGTTCACCTGGTCTAACAGTTCTCCAAGTGAACAGAAACCTGATTTTACAAGCCACTGGAGCATAGTCTATCTTTTTGCTAGAAGAATGGATCTCAGATACTGTGTTTTATTTCTTCATTAGTGTGCCGTCACACTGAGCGATTACTAAATGCAGGGCTGAATGAGAATACCAGGGTTAAAGAGAGCATAATGAACAAAGAAGGTGCCTGATTATTATGGCTGTCAGCACAAGGGAATTGGCTTTGTCACCTGGTTTAACCAACTGGTAAGAACTGATTAGCGTCTGAAATCAGTTTGAAAAAAAACTTCTGATGTTTATGTTCTTCTCCATCTCCACATCTTGTCAGGAAAGGCAGACCAACTCGGGGGGTTCTTCTGGAAGGGTTACTTACATACAGGCTCCCTAAATGGCTTCCGTCACTTGCCCAGAAGGAGTTGGCCAATGGCAACGTGGAGTTGGTTTCAGAAGGAGAGGTGGGGGGGCGGTGTCCTCTTGCAAAACCCATCTTGCTGTGAGACGATGCATTATCATGCTCACGCAGGGATACACTTCACGATCAGAGCCTTTTCTGTTGTATATGTCATAAGCATCCACAGTCATAAACAATATTAGAATGTAGCTAAGCCGAAAACTTCAGAGGAGGGGTGTGCTGGAGAGTGAGCAGTCTGCCGGATGTGACTGCCCTCTCAATCAAATCATAAACAAACACAGAAATAACCTCGTTGTTCTCCTTCACATTGGGTCACATAGAAATAAACCCTTTAACCTTTTTTAGCAATCCAACAAAACAATTCCATTTCACATTTCTTACAGACCACATGCAAGCGCACGCATGCACACTCTTTCCTGTAATATATACAGGCTCAAATCATAGCACTGGGCTACAGTGGGTGCAGTGTAAATCCACACTGTTCCAGGCAGAGCTCAGACCTGGACCATCATTCTTCCTCTAATGCTCCAGTGCATTTGGTTCTGTGCAGCCTCCTTGTTTCTGTGTGCCCAGTATTCTCATTTGCAGAAGTGAGGAGTAGGGGCAGGGCTGTGTCCCCAGCTCTTCGTCTCCAACTTTTTGAGTTAAGCTATAACCCTGGGGGTAATCCCGAGAACAACGACTGCAGTTGTGACCGAGTACTGCACCAGCCTCAACCCCACAAGCTGGTCAGAACCTCACTCACAGCGATTAAACTTAGCAAACATGGATCCTAGCCCAAACTGATCATCTGCAGGAACATGCTTCACAAGAAAGAACTGTACTTGTAAATATACATGTTATCCTTCCACAAAACCATTTCCTGGATATGACTCACTATCCATTAGAACCCTCTCTTTGCACTTTGGTCACTTGCACATGCTGTGTCTCCTTACCTCAAACCTTCGTTTGATAGTTTCATTTTTGGTCAGGACTTCTCTCACTAAGGCCAGGTTTTCATTGGAATCTTTAGCTGCTGTAATAATGGTGCTTAGGGATGCGATTATTGGAAGGGAAGGCCTGGAATTTAGGGAGGATGCTGTAACAGTGATGGACAAAAAATGAAGGGGAGAAATGAAGATTAAAAGGGACACTATAAAATGTCCGGTGGCACCTTAAAGACTAACAGATTTATTTGGGCATAAGCTTTCGTGGGTAAAAAACCCAAGAAAACCCTTCAGATGCACCATCTACCCACGAAAGCTTATGCCCAAATAAATCTGTTAGTCTTTAAGGTGTCACTGAACTCCTTGTTGTTTTTGTGGATACAGACTAACACGGCTACCCCGATACTTGACACTATAAAATGTGACCCATCTCCTCATAAGAAATTTGGATTACAATAAAAACGAACAAAAGAAAAAATCTCTCGCTCTCTCACACAGACACCACCACATCCTATAGAGCAGGGGTTCTCAAACTGGGGGTTGGGACCACTCAGGGGGTCGCGAGGTGATTACATGGGGGGGTCGCGAGCTGTCAACCTCCACCCCAAACCCCTCTTTGCCTCCAGCATTTATAATGGTGTTAAATATATTAAAAAGTGTTTTTAATTTATAAGGGGAGGTCACACTCAAAGGCTTGCTGTGTGAAAGGGGTCACCAGTAAAAAAGTTTGAGAGCCACCGCTATAGACTTCAATGGGAGCCGTACATGAATACACCCCAGCAAAATATAGCCTTCATGTTTATTAACTCAGAATATTATATTCATTCAAAATATTAGGCTGAGGGAAGGTTTAAGTCTCACTTCTTAAACAGCATGACCCACTAACACATACCCAGATTGATATGCTGGTTGTCCTTACCCCCGTAGGCATGCTCTTGCTGATGAAAACATCCTTGTGGAATTAAAATGTAATCTCCTGTTTCCCCACAAGTTGGAGCGACTGGAGGATTTACAGATGTTGCACAGATTTGATTGATACAGATTTGCTCATATGCACTTATAAACCATGTATGTATCAGGGGCACAACAAACCAAGCATCTTGGTGTTTAAGACTGCGACTGCCATCATTAAGGAGTTATGCTGTAAATTTTAAACTAGTCAACTCAACACTGATAGTCTCACTAAATATCCAAATATTTACATTCATCCTTGTAACTGTGAGCAAATGTATCACAATTTCTACATACATTAAGGTTTTAAAACAGAAGAGGCTGTGTAGTTCCGAGGAAAGTGCACTGGACTGGGACTCAGGATACAGGTTCTATTCCTGTCTCCACCACTGATAATAATGGAGCATGAGGTCAAACCTCTGATTATTACTGAGCTATTTATTTTTACAGCAACGATTTCATCTCTCATTTAATTATAAATTTCATGTTATGTTTGGTGTTGGGAAGAGACCTGCTTTCGATACATTGCGTTTACTTGGCTGAAGAGGAATGGTTACTGAATGCTGCTGCTGTACACTTCTCAAAGTGTGATGTACATCTCAAGGGAACGTTTTTCAAATTATTGAGGCAGAAAGAATAAATAAATAAGAGAGTCTGACTTACGAGTGCAGGGCATGGAGGCAGCATCATTTTCGGCTCGGAAAAAGCCCTGATCACAGGTGCAGGAGGTAGAGCCTTCCCAGATGGAGTAGCTGTGGGATGGGCATTTGGCACAGGAAACATCTGTGGAGAGAGCCTTGTAGTATCCGATTTTGCAAGCTAGAAGGAGAAAAGGGAATGGAGAGTGTTATTTGCCCAGTATATGATAATAAAATGCTGTTTCCTTTACTCAAAATCTAGGATGGAGACATTTTCGAAGAAGAACAAACCATGCCCACGTAGTCCCACGTGAGAAGTTAACAAACCAACAAGCTCTTAGTTGCTAGCCCTACACTGAGGGATACAATTTCTAATTCAAACAAGGGCCCTTTAGGAAGCTGGTCTGGTGATATTTCAACAGCACCTATAAGCACATTTCCCTACCAACTTTGCTGGAAAACCTGCTTCATCTTTGTGTTATACATGGTCTTGCATGTCACTCCCCATTCCCACCTGCGTGCACACACTCATACAGCGCAGTAACAGGGCACAAGTGTTTAATTCTACGACCACTTAAGGAATGGCAGCTGATAGTCTGACAGTGCCAATTTTGGAGATGGAGTGGAACAGGCACCCACTGTGATTGGCAGGGAGGCTCTGAGTCTAACATGCCCGGAAATGGCATGTCTCCCTCTGGCAAGGCAGGATTAATTTGGCTCTTTCTCCCCAAGGGAGGAAATAAGCATGTTCTTCCCTCCTCGAAGCTAGGGTATCCAATAGCTGCACTGCTGGCACTGAATCCCCATGTGCACTTGGCAACCTTTCAGTGACATCATCTTCATAAAGGCGATGCTTACACGGATGGCTACTTTTACATCACTTGGAAAAAATTCATTACTGTCGTTAATAGCAAGTTTTAGTGGGGGCCCCCAGGTATGTCATCCTAGAAATCTGTGCCTTGGCAAAAGAGAGAAGGCAGCCAACACCACTGGCTTTCAACCCTTCAGAGGCCAGAGCAAACATCCAGGCGTTTTTTTATAAGAACAGAGAGTGTAAGAGGGAGGGTTATTCCCCATATTTACAGCATGATTCACTCTCGAGGCTCTTCATTTAGCACCTAGACTATCTTTAGAGTTCTTCCTCTCTGCACTCATCCACTTATTGTTGTTTTTCATTTATTCTTTTATTTTTATGATACACACCCTAAACGGGGATTTTAGCAACACATTTGTAAAGGAGCGTGTTACTTCACTCTTCCTAACCAAAGCCACTGATGGAATTTCCTTAACGAGTCTAAACTTCATGATGTGTGGAGCGCTGTCAATAAAAGCACTGCGAGATCGATCTTGGCCTCGCTCACTTTGGCTGTCACTGGACCAGTGAATCTTATAATAACATGTTGCTCCAATGACTAAGATTTATGCTTCCAGAGTTTATACACATCACATAATTAGATAAGGTTCAGCTTGCAAGGTGCTTTTTGGCTACACTTCAAATGGCCTTGGGGTTTCGATTAAAATCAGAAACCGCTGCTTTGGCAGGAAGAAGCTCTGGGGTCAAACCCAACCTCTCCACATCAAATACAATTAGTCCCTGAACACAAATAGAAACCCACTGGGTACAGGCTGTCACTCAGTCAGTCACAGTAAACAAAGGCAACTTGTGTAAAATGGGTTATTCTGCTTGTAGTACGGGCTGCCAAAAGAAGGGAAAACTACCTTCATATTTTTTTACATCGGAGTTGCAATGTTTGACGAATGAGCTCAAATACTGCTAGCAGCCTTGATGCATTTGGTTTAAAACCACTGACATGTAAGTGACAGACTCTGAGTTGAGTTACACCAGTGTAAATTGGTAGTAACTCTATTGAAAATGGTGGTGCACCTGGTTTGTATTAGCATAAGTCAGATCACAATGATGCCCTAATCCTGAAAATGACAAATACATAGATGCAGATAGAGAGCACTTTTTTGCAATGTAAAAAAGAAAGGGAGATGAAAAAAATACAACCTGAGACCTAACTAATCCCACTTATACTGCAAACTCCATTTCTATGTTTTAAAAAAATCAAGCGTCTAGCTTAATTGTATTAATGGCTCACAGAAATTATACAATGAATGACTATCACTTGATTTTTTCCTAAGACCAATATTCATGGTAAACGAAGCACAGAATAACCAGCCCCACATAGGGGACGAAAATTCTGCTGTGGTTTTAACATTTTATCACAAAAACAGGAAGATACGACAGTTACACATTCTAGGGGACAATCCCACGTTATACCCTCTTTTCAGACTCTGGGGCTAGGAAGGGATTGAGGGGATGCAGTAGGCATGGGAGTGGGGTTTCAAATTCTACAATTCACAGGAATTTCCCCCTTTTTCTTAACACAACATAATCTTTTGTTTTCTACTACACAGATGTTGTATTTTTTTCATCTCCCTTTCTTTTTTACATTGCAAAAAAGTGCTCTCTATCTGCATCTATGTTAAACCTTGGTCATTAATATTTCAGGACCTGCAGAAAGCTCTCTCTAAATGCAGTGGCAGCTTCTGAAGCACAGAGCCATTTTGCTTCGGCTATACAAAATCACCGACTACTGAACCAATGGTTTTCTTCACTTCAGCATGTTCACAGATGCACTACATTTCAGCACTTGGCACATAAGAATACTTGAGAATACGTTGCATTTATTCAACAATTCTTTGCTTCTTGGAGTTCTATTGTATTTTCACTTAAAAACTTGATCCTAACCCTGTCAAGGGTATTCTTTCCCTGAAGTACAGCTGACACACCTACTATGACTGGTACTGGACTTTTTTTTTAAACTAGGATATTATACAGTATTTTTAAATGTTAATGAATTAGTAGACAAACAACAACTGTGAATAGAACCCCTTCCCTGAACGTCTTTATTGCTTGCTCATGACAATCCTTCATTTTGCTTCTTTTCTGGGGAGGATTTGCTAGATAGGACAGGGCATGAATGGTATTCTTACACAGCTTTCGAAAGATGTCATTGTACAAAGATTAGTTTACATGTGCAATACAAATCTTGAATTCAATTCCTTTAGCTTTCCCTCAATTAGTTCTTTCTATTAGTTTAAAAAAAAGGGAGAGAGAGAAAGAGAGAGAGAAATCTTTTCTTCCATTCAGATCACCCACCAACATAACAAAGTTATTTTTTAAAACAGAATTATCCTTAAGATGCCCAAGGAAATTCTTAAACAGAAATATTTTCAGTGTGAAAAAACAAAATTGTGACACCTGTATTTTTTCTGTGGGGAAAAAAACATTAAGTGAAGATGAGCCTAAAACAAAACCTTGGACTAACAGCTGCACAAATCCTGCTTTTAAGCAAATCTATTTTATTTATCTTTTCATGACACTCAGCAGAACACGGTCAACCTTAGCAAGCAAAAAATTTAGCCTGCCATTCTTATAGTTTTCATGAGGGATATCCACTAAAGTACAGTTACAGTTGCAAAAATAGGAGTTTAAGAAAAGTAGGAGTCCAGGTCTCACTGAGTATCAAAGGGATTTGGGTGTATAACTTCCTTAGGCTGTTTTTAAAATCCCAGCCTCCCATTATAAACCCGTTTTCAGAAGCTCATGACTTCCTGAAACAATTTATGTGCAGACTGAAGGTTGTTTTGCTTGTTTTCAGACGAAGTGTGAATTTTCTATTGCAAAATCTGAGGTCTTTTCATTCAGCCCTTTCAAAATTAAGTAAAGTTGAAAAATAAACAAAACAACAAAAACAAAATAGTTCTCCTAGCTGATTCTCCCCACACTTTTTTTTTTTTTGGCGGGGGAGGTCAATGCTACAACAAAATAAGTTGAAGTTATTGCATGTAAATTAAAGCCCAAAATACGGAGTGACACTTTTGATAGGTTTGGAAGAAAAATAATTAAAAACTAAAAAATTAAGCATCAGTTTATTTATATATTAGTTTTATTTCAAGCTGGGGGAAAATGCAAACATTTTCACCCAAAATTTAGTCCTTTTTTTTCCTTGTTGAAATTTGAATTTAATATTTCATCAAAATTTTGAAAAAATTTGAACAGCTCTACAGATGGTGGAAAATGAGATTAATTTTTGGCAAAAAAATGTATGAAAAAATTCATCCCAGTTTTTTCACTGAAATTAAAAATAACTACAAAAATATTTAAATCTGGGCAATTTAAGACAACTCTATTTATATTCCTTTTGGCTCTTTCTTGGTTTATTTACTTCCCTTTGCCCTGATGACCCTCCCTCCCTGACTCTAACTACTAGAAGGCTAACTACTACTTTGGGTGTGGATAAGGGAGTCTTCATGGGGCTAGACTTCTTTGTGGCAGACTTCAGTGGCATTGAAGCCGAGAAAATGAGAGTTGTTTGGGTTGGCGGGCTGCTGCTTATGCCCGTAGCCCTCTCTATAGCCCTCTCTATATGGGAGCTGCCCTAGCAGCCAGATGATTTAGGGGGGGATACAGAAGCTAGAGGAAAAGACTTAAGGAGCTACCAGCTAACTCATTCCAACTGCAGAAGCATATTTTTAATGGGGTAAAATGGGGCAAATCACAGCTTCTGGTTTTGAAGCTAATAAAGAGGAGAAGGTAGATGGGTAGATGAAGGGTCAAATTCTTTGTTGGCACAACTCCACTTAGTCAATGAGAAGGTCTGGCACATAAATTTTAAATTCTTAGTTCAATGTGCAGCAGCAGTAAAGAAAGTTAATGGTATAGAGGCTTGTAATGAGGACATTACGGGCATATAAACCCTAGAATGTTGAACTGTGACTCTATAAAGCATGGTTAGCCTGCATTTGGAGCCCTAATCCTGTAAGTGCATTTGGAGCCCTAATCCTGTAAGTACAAGTATGGCTCCTGAGCCTGCATGGAACTCACTGGAGGATCAGGACCTTAGTGGGAAATTTATCCCTTTGCAGAGGGCTAGCACAGGGCCAATGCACCACTTAAACCTTCATTAATGAGACTCAGTGAGTGGTGGCGCAATAACCTTAAGATTTGTGTCTTCTAACTTCTCCAGTTAAACAGAAAACAATAATGTTGCATTAATGTATTTGATTGCATTTTTTATAGGCAAAGCACAATTGATCTGCTTAATAGAAAAATAGATCAGCTGTGTAAATAAACTTAGAACTTGCTTACACTTCCCTACACTTGCAGCAGATGTAGGGTACATGTAGATACATGCAGCAGTGAAAAGGTCCAGCAAAGGTACACAGCAGGGAAAGGTTCTAGCAGTAGGTAGCTGCTGGAGCCTTTCCCCACTGCCTCCCTCTGTCAGAGCCTCTCTGTGCTACCAGAGTCTTTTACTGAAGGGACAGGCTGATGCTACACTGCTAAAAATAGTAGTGTAGACATGGAAGGCATTGTTTGAGCGTGTAGAGAGCCACATAGAGTAGATATCCTTCGGTTCAGGAGTGCAGGCCACACTACTCTACTCTGTTGTTCTCTAAGCCAGTGGTTCTCAAACTAGGGCCGCCACTTGTTCAGGGAAAGCCCCTGACGGGCCGGGCTGGTTTGTTTACCTGCCGCGTCCACAGGTTCGGCCGATCACAACTCCCACTGGAAGGGCGGCCAGCACATCCCTCGGCCCACACCGCTTCCTGCAGCCCCCATTGGCCTGGAGCAGCAAACCGCAGCCAGTGGAAGCCGCGATTGGCCGAACCTGCGGACACGGCAGGTAAACAAACCGTCCCAGCCCGCCAGGGGCTTTCCCTGAACAAGCGGTGGACCGGCTTTGAGAACCACTGCTTTAAGCAGTGCCTCCCAGTCTACACTGCTATTTATACCCATGCTAGCTGAGCATGCAGTGTCTGGACTCTATAGATTCATAGATTCATAGATTCTAGGACTGGAAGGGACCTCGAGAGGTCATCGAGTCCAGTCCCCTGCCCGCATGGCAGGACCAAATACTGTCTAGACCATCCCTGATAGACATTTATCTAACCTACTCTTAAATATCTCCAGAGATGGAGATTCCACAACCTCCCTAGGCAATTTATTCCAGTGTTTAACCACCCTGACTGTTAGGAACTTTTTCCTAATGTCCAACCTAAACCTCCCTTGCTGCAGTTTAAGCCCATTGCTTCTTGTTCTATCCTTAGAGGCTAAGGTGAACAAGTTTTCTCCCTCCTCCTTATGACACCCTTTTAGATACCTGAAAACTGCTATCATGTCCCCTCTCAGTCTTCTCTTTTCCAAACTAAACAAACCCAATTCTTTCAGCCTTCCTTCATAGGTCATGTTCTCAAGACCTTTAATCATTCTTGTTGCTCTTCTCTGGACCCTCTCCAATTTTCTCCACATCTTTCTTAAAATGCGGTGCCCAGAACTGGACACAATACTCCAGCTGAGGCCTAACCACAGCAGAGTAGAGCGGAAGAATGACTTCTCGTGTCTTGCTCACAACACACCTGTTAATACATCCCAGAATCATGTTTGCTTTTTTTGCAACAGCATCACACTGTTGACTCATATTTAGCTTGTGGTCCACTATAACCCCTAGATCCTTTTCTGCCATAAGCGTAGACCTTAGTTTCTAAAGTCCACAAAATGCTCTGGATGTGATTAAAAGAAATCCCAAAGCAACCACTGTTCTTAAAGCAGCAGCAGCCCAGCTTTCATGAACAACCCTACAGTAACACACCAATGTGTGCAACAAAGGAAAAAGTAAAGTCTTGAAGGAAGCAGATCTCAGCTTCAAGCTTCCAGTAAATTAGTTCTAAATAAGAATGGGAAAAGGAATTGTTTTTAAAATGATTAAAAAAATGATACCATCCTCTTAAAACCCATTTCAGTTTATTGATGACTGGTTCCCTTTTCAACCACGCCTGCTACTTTGGAAATATTTCCAGTTTGTATTCTAACTGCACACCGGGGAATAAAAAGTTTTCATTTTTCCCTCTAATGTTCTTTTCTCTCTTAAAATGGATGGATTTTCTTTCTCAAATTTTAACAAAACCACATCTGCCACATGAGTAGGCAGCTTCTTCTTAGCTCTCTTTTACTGTTATTACCATTTCTGAACAGATTTTTGTGTGTTAATTATAGAACTCAATTGTTTGAATAGTCTCTTTTGATGAGCTTTCTGCCCCGCGCCATGAACCCCTCAGTGATTGTACAGCTGTTTTAGTTCTAAATGCTCATCAGGATTTTCTAATTGTCAAGCTGTCCCAGGGACTAGTTCTTTTGACCTAAAAGTCAAAGAAAGGGAGTCACCCTTGTCTCTCCAACATGAATACCATAGGACTCCCTATGCCCCTTCCCCCCATTACCTGTGAGACAATGCCTGTCCCGATCACTGCCAGCCCAAGCATAATTGGGTTTTGGGTGAAATGAGAAGATTTTAAATAGAATGAGTTAATGAGCTTCTTGTAAAATTAAGTCGTTCTTCTGGTCCAAACTAGTTACTCACTGTAATGCCTTTGAGGCTGATAAAGATCCTCAAAAGCCAGAAGAACAAAAAAAAATTGTTAGCCTTCTCTCAAGCCGTCTTAAAAGTCAAGTTGTAGAATTCAATGTGATGAACCCAATGCTGCTTCCAAATAAAGCCAGCTTCCTTTGATGTTAGCGCTGTCAGATCTTTGTCTCCTATTGCTAATGACTTCATATTTTCTACAAATTACAATCAGTTCCATATCTTTAACTCACATCACTGATGAGAAAAAAAACCAAATCACTTGCAGTCACCAAGGATAATTTTTAACTGAATGAATTTAAATATGGATAAAGAAATACAAGCACCAACAAGAGCACATTGGAAGGGTGGTGTAGATTTATTAGTCGGTTTTGGTATTCTTGTTTTTAATTGGGTAGGTTTCTAGGAAGGGCTTGAAGATAACCTGGAAGTAAAACTCAGGGGAACTAAGGGTGCACATGGAACTATGATCATCAGACTGAGTCCAAGAAGTTCAGCTGATCTGGATTGACACTATTTGTACATCCCACCGGGTCTCTGTCTGGTCTTCCCTGGCTTCCCCACCCTATCATTCTTGTCTTCAAGGCTGAGGGGCCTGGCGTACAGTAGCTTGAGCACTTCCCCAACTTTGCTCTTCAGTTGCCCATTTCTCCTAGGAAATTCAGGGGTGCCAGTTGTTGTTCCCTTCATTTTGTACCTCTGGGGGTCACCAGCTAAGGCCATTGTCCTTTTCCAAATATAGATCTTCTATTGGGAGATGGGTAGGAGGAGGGTCCCAGAAAGTGGTCAGATCCTGTCACAGAGCAGTAGAAAGAGCACAGCGTTCCCCTCCTCCAGTTAAACTGACAGTTGGGAAAGAAAGTATCCCAGGCAGCTGGAGGCTAGCAAAGTGAAGCCCCATAAATCTGGTACTTGATTGGTTGCTAAGAAAATCCTGAGATTTCTCTAACTATAACACTAGGGATTTAGGGGAGAAGCTATCTGCCTATGTTCTCAGATCAGGTTTTTTTTCTGGCCACAGAGTGAGAGTTGTTTCTTCTTCCACTTCCCTGTATGTATTGGGGGCTGGTCTGGCAGCTTCCAGCCCTCTTTCCTCTCTCCTCCGCCCCTCACCAGGACTTTTGGATTTGGGGGAAGGGGGCCTGATGGAAGGCCTCACTCAACCTCTAGAAATGGCAGATGAAGTGGTTAGGCCAGTGGGTCAGCAACGGGAAGGAAAGGCCTGGCAGTGGTTGGTGTGAGGGAGTCACTGGGAGGAGGGTTATCAGAATTCCTCCTGCAGGTGTAAGATGTACAGAAGTAAACCATCAATGGGGTAGTCAATTGCCAGCTCTTGCCTAAACTGAACCTGTGCAAGGCCAAATTTGCCTAGCCCACCACATGCATCAAATCTTACCCAGCTAGATTTTTCCAGGGACTTGTCTACATGGGAAAAAAGCCCACAGTAGCTGGTGCATGCAGCAGCTAGCTATTCTTCACTCACTCCCCAAGTGGACTCTTTAGCTGCACACTAAGCGTGCCTCTGTGCACATTAGCTGAATATACTTTGGAAGTACACTGAGCTGTACCACCTAAGGGTGCTCAGTGTGCAGTAAAGAGCATCTACACAGGGAGTAAGTGCAGAGTAGCTAGTGCACTTTTACATTCACATTTTAGCTCACTGCGCACTAACTCCCTGTGTAGACAAGCCCTGGGACTGCCAATTTTCATGGCACTTTTTTTAAGTTTTGCTAAATTAACCACAAGTTTAAAAAGTTTAGAAAGGAAATTTAATAATGAAGAATCTGGGAAGCAGTCGTCCGCTGTGTGCGCCAGCTCCACCTACCTAATAGACATGGGTTGTTGTAATACAATGAATCAGCTGTCAATAAAAGATGACTCTGTTAAGGGTGAATCTGCTGCTGCTCTTTCTGCCAGCAAGGGAAGAGTCAGTGGCAGACAGAAAGAGGGCTGGTGAGAAGCTGTTCACAGCCACAGGATGTCTGGGGTTACCCTAGGAGAAGCTAGGTGGCTGCAGATTGCTGGAGTGGTATCTGGGACCCACCAGCTGCTAGAGTCTTGGTGGTATACCTGACATGCTGCCAGGGATTCGTGTTCAACTCGGCACTGGCACACCCCACACCACCCACCCAGAGCTGACGATTTCACAGGTGGCAAGATCTCTTTACAATCCCACAGGTCCAAAATCCCCAATTGGCTAATTTGGCTGGCAGACACTAGGGGGTGAGCGAGGTGGCAAAAATGCTAATCAGTGGGTGGCAATAAGTAACTCTGACAATCCAAAGTGTTTCCTTGGATTGAGATGTGGCACCAATGCTGACCGCTACTGTGGTCTGCCGTTTGCTTTCTGGGAAGAGATTATCCTGGGCAATAGAGTTATCTACTGTGTATTAGTCATACCATCTTGTATTGTTCATCTTCCTTTGCTGTTGTATTATCTTTAACATACAAGAATATCAACTTTAACAAATTGTGAAAAATATTGTGCCGCTGTTAGCCCAATCCGGTGCATAAGCATAACAGGAGAGGGGATATGGAAATCTGTTTGAAAAAACACCACAAACACAAACTGAAGCAGTCAGACAGACGATGCTAAAATTAGAATGGTATGTTAATCCCGCACATGAAGGACTTATTTGCCCTTTTATCATCTTCAGATCCAATTTTCAAGACATATTGATTTCAGACCATATTCAGCGCCCAGTTAGGGGGATATGGGCCACGCTTGGAAACTGTGTTCTGTAAATTCAGGATCATGGCATCTCTAGCACAGTGTGATTGTATGGTATCATCACATTTCAAAAGAAGCCACTCCTTGTGTTAGGACTTCAATCAGCCACCATCACTCACATTGAGCAGCCCTTCTCCCACAAACAGTCTCATTTGCTGAGTATTAATCAGAGGAAGAAACTGTCCCCACATGTTGAATGCGCTAAAGTAACCTATTCTGATTATTATGAATTTTTAACCTTTAAAAAAACAATATAAAAGCAAAACCAAAATTAGTCTGATAACTCAGCCAACAGTTCATTTTTAAAACTGCATCCCCCTTTCCAGCATTTCTTGAGTATTTGTTTTTTCCCCAGTAGATCCCTATGCTTGTTTTGAGTCAAAACTGATATATCTGGACTTACCTGGTATCTGCTACCGAGAGAAGACATGCCTGAGAAATTGACACTGACTGCATCATAGTCCCTTTGAAATGATTGGAAGAACTCCCAAAGACTTCAACAGGTCTAGGATCAGGCCCTAAATGGAAAATGCTACTGCTAAAAAGCATGCAAAGAGCTATTCTGAAGCTCATAGTTCACCAGATAGTGTATCATAACTGCTGAACAAAACCAGGAAAGGATTGCAAGGGTTGTCATCACCTCGAAATCTCACTTCTCTATGAAAATGTTGTACGTACTGTAGCCAGGAGTAACACTTAATATTACTAAAAAAGGGAGAAGTTTTGGGGAAAGACTCTCTCTCTCTTTCCATTATTTATTTTGTGCATCTTGACGGCACTGTTTATATATAGGCAGTTCAGGAATGAAAGTAACTTAAAGGACTTGTTGGTACTCCGGAGTCCTTAGGAGGGGTGGGGCCTCAACCAGAAGAGGTGTGGCCTCTACCAGAAGAGGCAAGGCCTTTAAACCCCCGGGCCCTTTAAATCAGGATTTAAAGGGCCTGGGGCTAGGGCTGTGGTAGCAGCAGCGGGGAGCCCCGGGCACTTTAAATCACCATCGGAGCCAGGGCCGGCTTTAGCAAGAGCCGGGCTTTAGCAAGAGCGGGGCCCGATTCCTGGGGGCGGGCTCTGCTGCCGGCAAGCCCTGCCCCCAGGAATCGTGCCGCACTCCAGCTGGGGTCGAGGGGCTTGGGTCCGGGCCGGAGCCGCTGGGGCCGGGGTGCTCGGCCGGCGTGCTCGGCCGGGGCCGGCACCCTGTGGCCCGAGCCAGGCTGGAGCCGCTCAGGCCAGGGCCAGGGGTGCTCGGCCGGCGCCGGGGCCAGGCCGGAGCCGTGGGGCCGGGCCGGCGCTCTCGGCCGGAACCGGGGCCGGGCCCGGGCCGGAGATGCGGGGCCAGGCCCGGGCCGGCACGCTCGGTCGGAACCGGGGCCGGCGCCCCGGGGCCCAAGCCGAGCCAGGCCGGAGACGGTTGGGCCGGGGCCGGGGGTGCTCGGCTGGTGCCGGGGCCAGGCCGGAGCTGCGGGGCCAGGGCGATGCGCTCGGCCGGAACTGGGGCTGGTGCCCCGTGGCCCGAGCCGACCCGGGCTGGAGCCGGACTGGGCCGCGCCTCCCCGGATCCCTCCTCGCGCCCGCCCCAGTTTACCTGCTGCCGCCTGCCCCTGCTTGTTTTCAGACTTCCCGCGAACATCTGATTCGCGGGAAGCAGGGGAGGGGGAGGAGCAGGGGGCGGAGCGTTCAGGGGAGGGGAGAAGGGGGAAGTGACCTGGGGGTGGGGTGGACAGCTGCGGGGCCCTCTTAGGTGCGGGGCCTGATTCAGCGGAATCGGCTGAATCGGCCTAAAGCTGGCCCTGATCGGAGGGGGCCCCGGCCTCTGGCGGAGCTTTAAAGGGTCCGGGGCTCCGCTACAGTAGCGGCAGCCGGGAGCCCCTGGCCCTTTAAATCGCCGCTTGAGCCCCGCCGCCGCTACCCCAGGGCTCCGGCAGGCTCCAGGGCGGTAACGGCTACCGGAGCCCAGGACCCTTTAAATCATCCCCGGAGCCCTGGGGTAGCGGCGGCGGGGCTCCGGCGGCTATTTAAAGGATCCGGGGCTGCGGCAGCCGCTACCGCCCCAGCCCTTAAAATAGCTGCCGGAGACCCGCCGCTGCCTCCCCAGGGCTCTGGCAGCAGGGCTCCGGGGACGATTTAAAGGGTCCGGGGCTCCAGTAGCCGCTATCGCCCTGGGCCCTTTAAATCGTCCCCGGAGCCTGCTGGAGCCCTGGGGTAGCGGCCGCGTGTCTCCAGTGGCTATTTTAAGGGCCGGGGCTGTAGCAGCTGCCGCAGCCCCAGATCCTTTAAATAGCCGCCAGAGACCCGCGGCCGCTACCCCAGGGCTCTGGGGACGATTTAAAGGGCCAGGGGTGGTAACTGCGGCAGGCACCCCGGGCCCTTTAAATCACCGCCCAAGCCTCGCTGCCACTTCCCCAGGGCTCCCACAGCAGGACTCTGGGGGCAATTTAAAGGGCCCCGGGCTCCAACCGCTGCTGGGAGCCCCAGACCCTTTAAATTTCCGCCAGGGGAAGCCAATCCGCCCCGGTACGGCACACCGGCTCTTGCTGGTATGCTGTACCGGCTTACTTTCACCTCTGAGGCAGTTTCACTGTTTTGTTGGTGATCATTTGTACTTCCTGTCTCAGACACTGGCATGATCAACACTTTCAGGAGCTGCTTCTAGGCACTCTATTAGCACTGATAGAAAATTTTCCAGCACAACTGTATTTTCAATGAAAAAACTGGGTTTTTGACAAAACAAAATTTCTCCTGCAAAGTTCCTGCTTTCCTCAACATTTTTTGATTTTTTCTTCAGAAAATTTTGGATTATTTGATGAAAAGTCAAAATTTTCCATAGTGGAAAAAAAAAATTCTAACCAGCTTTATTCTCTTACCCCAGCAATACAAAGCTAGGTCTATACTATGAGCAACCGCAAAGGTGAACTGAAGAGAAAGAGGGCAGGCACTGAACAGACAGAAAGGAGAAGGAAAAGGACTTGTGCACCTCAGCATGGGTCATATGGCTGCTCCCTCCCTTATAAATATCAGTAGGGCCCCAATTCAGCAAAGCATTTAAGCATGTGTTTAACTTCAGGCATGTGGGGAAGCGTTTGCTGAATAGGGGTGGATTGCTGAATTGGGGGCTAAAAGAGAAGAAAAGCTCTCAGAAACTATTTTTTTGTTAAAAAATATTTAAATAATAAATGCAGGCCACGTCTAAAGGGTGCCCTATCAGACAATTGAACTGTTTGAAATGAGCAGTGTAGTCATTTTTTAATGCAGATCTGAATTAAATACCAGCTAATGTTTGTGTCAGTAGCAACAAGGCCTTTAAACCATTACTGTCAGGGCTAAGTGTCAGACCTTCTAATTTCTAACTGTTCAAGTTGCTCCTATGCTCTGTCCCAGACTTCATCTGACTTTGGAAGTTTAGTAGCCTTTTTCTAGGATTCAGGAGCTATTGAGATTCCAGAGTCAGTTTCAAATAATTAGTCAATTTAAAAAAACAACAACAAGTTGATAGTTTCCTTTGAACAGGAGTGGAAAAAGAAGCTCCATGATGCAAAGTGGTTTGTTTGTTGTTTAAAAACAACCATAATCAACAGCTAAGGCTGTATACAACACACTTTTTTATTTTGTTCTTAAACATAAATTAATGCCATTTTTATTTTACGAGCAGAAGATGCGAAGATTTACAGGACAAACCACTAGCTAAATTTTTACAATATACTCTGGTGAAAGCTGATTAATTGGCTGAATGTCCACTTTAACAAGCTCTAATCCTTTTGTCAGGAGACCTGCTTACAAGCTTCCCTCCCCAATCAGTGAAAAAGCACTGATGGGAATGGAGATCTATATCTCAAAGCACTAGCCAGTCAGCCTGGGATTATCTCTCATTTCTTAAATCTTAACAGCTCTGTAAAAAGGCAATTAAATTTCCAAAGTTAGATGAAGTCTGCGATAAAGCACAGTAGCAGCTTGAGCAGTTTGAAACGGGAAGGCCTAACACTTAGCCCTGACAGTATTATTTAAAAGGTCCACTTGCTACTGACACAAGCATTAGCTGTCATGAACCAGATGTCAAAAAAAAAAAAAGAAAAAAAAAAAAGGTTTGCTAATATGGTATGTAAAATAGCAGAAGAGTGTCCAATACGTATTAGTATGAATAATTATTTTTAAGTGCACCAATAATTCATATGAAGTAGTAAGAAGTCCGAAATTGTTTGAAATCGTATGACTCTTAAAATTTAATGGCCTATTCTTTTTAATAATTATGGCCTTGATCCTGACCCCAGATCCTCTATCCCCAGGCAGAATCTCCCACTGACTACAGCAGAACTCCACATAGGTTCAAGGGTCTGCACCATTATTATAATTTAACAATAGTGCCTTGAGGCCCACTAGGTTTAGGTTGGGGACCAATTGTGATAGGTGCTGTACAAACAGAGAAAATTACAGTCCTCTTTACAAAGACTAGCAGATCCCAGGAAAAAGTCAGAGCCTCACAGTGCACTGCAAAGCTGCCTCGGAAGGAAAGCGGCAAACTGACTGTTTAAAAAAAGGACACTGTTTACTCCTGCTAATGTATGATTTTAAACTATCGGTCAACAGGGGTAGCATGATGCAGTGGATTGAGCACTGGACTGGAAAGCAGGAGTCCTATAGCCCAGTGGCTCTCAACTGGGGGTCGGTGGAAGCGGGGAGCAGCACGAGGCTGAAACCCTGAGCCCTGGCACCCCCTCCCCTCATGGGGCTGAAGCCGGGAGCGGTGTGGGACTGAAGCCTTGAGACCCGCCCTGCAGCCGGGAGCACTGAGAAGCTGAAACCCCGAGCTCTGCCCTGTCTCCCTGAAGCCAGGAGTGGTGGGGTTTGAGCCCATGGGCAGAGTTGAGGGGGCACAAGGGTGTTGCTCCCCAAAACTGCAGTACCTTACCCAGAGTGGGGTAATGCTGGGGGCAACTCCACCCCCCCCCATCTCCTCGTCTCCCTCAGCCTGCTCACACAGCCAAAGGCAGCTCCGGGCCCAGCAGAGCCCTCAGGGAGTAGCCGCCAGCACACAGTCCCAGAGAGGTGGGTGGCCTGATGAGGTGAGTCAGGGGGTGGAGGTTGCACTCCCTCCTTGGACCGCGCTGTGCAAAGCTGGCCCAAGCCCTACCAGCCCTTGCCACCCCCAGCCCCCCCGAAATAGAAGTCCCACCCCTGGCCTGGAGCCACCCACCCACTCACCCACCCCCGCTGGGCCCCGGAGTTTTTCTAGCATGTTGAGGGGGGCCTCAGAAAGAAAAAGCTTGAGAACCCCTGCTATAGTCTGTGCCTGGCTTTGTCACCAATCTGTTGTGACACCTTGGTCAAGTCACTTCCCCTACGTGTTCCCATTTCCCCTCTCACCCTTTGTCTGTCTTGTCTATTTAGGCACCGATCCTGCAAAAATGTATGCACGTACTTAATTTTACATGCTGCTAACAGTGATGAGAACGAGACTACAAACAGTGCATAAAGCAAAGCACATGCATAAGTGTTTTCAGGACCAGGGCCTTAGAATGTAAGGCAGGGACTGTCTCTGTGGCAGGGACTGTCTCTTACTAGATGTATGTACAGTGCTCAGCACAATAGGATCACGATTTCAAATGGGAACCTCTAGATGCTACTGTCATGTTCATTTGTTTATTTATTTATTTTTACCTTTGGCATTAATATATATAAGGGCTTTTGATTAATCGCAGTTAACTCACGCGATTAACTCAAAAAAATTAATCGCAATTTAAAAAATTAATTGTGATTAATCGCAATGTTAAACAATAGAATACCAATTGAAATTTATTAAATATTTTTGGATGTTTTTCTACATTTTCAAATATCTTAATTTCAATTACAACAGAACACAAAGTGTACAGTGCTCGCTTTATATTATTTTTGTTTACAAATATTTGCACAGTAAAAATGATCAACAAAAAAAATAGTATTTTTCAATTCACCTCATACAAGTACTGTAGTGCAATCTCTTTATCATGAAAGTGAAATGTACAAATGTAGGTTTTTTTGTTACATAACTGTACTCAAAAACAAAACAATGTAAAACTTTAGAGCCTACAAGTCCACTCAGTCCTACTTCTTGTTCAGCCAATCACCAAGACAAACAAGTTTGTTTACATTTATGGGAGATAATGCTGCCCACTTCTTAATTACAATGTCACCTGAAGGTGAGAACAGACGTTCGCATGGCACTGTTGTACCAATTGCAAGGTATTTACGTGCCAGATACACTAAAGATTCATATGCTTCTTCATGCTTTGGCCGTCGTTCCAGAGGATATGCTTCCATGTTGATGATGCTTGTTAAAAAAATAATGCGTTAATTAAATTTGTGACTGAACTCCTTGGGGGAGAATTGTATGTCTCCTGTTCTGTTTTACCCGCATTCTGCCATATATTTCATGTTATGGCAGTCTCACATGATGACCCAGCACATTGTTCATTTTAAGAACACTTTCACTGCAAATTTGACAAAATGAAAAGAAGATACCAATGTGAAATTTCTAGAGATAGCTACAGCACTCAACCCAAAGTTTAAGAATCTGAGAGTGATGAGATGTGGCGCATGCTTTCAGAAGCCTTAAAAGAGCAACACTCTGATGCAGAAACTACAGAACCCAAACCACCAAAAATGAAAATCAACCTTCTGCTGGTGGCATCTGACTCAGATGATGAAAATGACATGTGTCGGTCTGCACTGCTTTGGATAGTTATTGAGCAGAACCTGTCATCAACATGGACGCATGACCTCTGGAATGAAGCATCAAGAGACATCTTTAGCGCATCTGGTATGTAAATATCTTGCGACACGGGCTACAACAGTTCCATGCAAACGCCTGTTCTCACTTTCAGGTGACATTGTAAACAAGTGGGCAGCATTATCTCCTGCAAATGTAAACAAACTTTGTCTTAGCGACTGGCTGAACAAGAAGCCGGATTGATTGGACTTGAAGGCTTGAAGTTTTACATTATTTTATTTTTGAATGCAGGCTGTTGTTTTTTTACATAATTCTACATTTATAAGTTCAACTTTCATGATAAAGAGATTGCACTATGGCACTTGTATTAGGTGAATTGAAAAATTTCTTTTGTTTTTTACAGTGCAAATATTTGTAATAAAAATAAAGTGAGCACTGTACACTTTGTATTCTGTGTTGTAATTGAAATCAATATATTTTAAAATGTAGAAAACATCCAAAAACATTTAAATAAATGGTATTCTATTATTGTTTAACAGCACAATTAATTGTGATCAATTTTTTTAATCGCTTGACAGCCCTTTTATATACATATTTATCTGTCTCTGTAGATACACATACGTGTGTGTGTGTGTGTGTGTGTGTGTGTGTGTGTGTGTGGGTGTATAGATATATATAATTGAAACATTTCTACAACTATTAGCTTTGGAAAAGATTAAACCCAAATTCTGGGCCAAATTTGACCTTCCAGAGTCTCTTTACACAGAATTAAGATTTGCATGAACCAAGAATTTAAACTAAGATCCATCTTACTGATTACAGTTTACTGATTAAGGCTTAAATCCAACCCAGCTGTCCATCCATATCATAAACACGTTATGCACAACTTGGACCAAGTCCTAATGCCTTTCACTGAGTCAATGCTGCACAGGGAGACCTATGAGGGGATGTGAAGGCTGAAGAGGTAAGGGAACCCTTCCCACCCCAACCAAGTGGTAGATTGCAGATCACAAGCAGAGCTGCTGTATGGTGGCCACTAGCACAGCTCATGGGCTGTAGTAGCATCCGCAGCTGCTGCATCTTCTTTCCATCACTCCCACCATTGTGTGTTTGACCTACAGTCTCAAATCTACTGAATACACCCCTGCTACTTCTCTGGCCTACAGCCACCTTCGCTAAGTGCTGCTATGGTATTTGCCATCACAGAGTACTGCTTCCCCTACAGGGTCTGTCATTCCCTGCAGAATGGAACTCTGGCCATTTTCAGGGCTACACGAAGGGGACAGTATTTGGCCCCTACTACAGCAACTGGCAGTATTTTGATTAAAATCAAGACTAGGGAAGTATTCATGCATCGTGTTGAGTTGTTACAGTGGATTTGTTATTTACCACGTTGTAGACACCTCCTGCAGAGACCTAAGACAGTCTGCTTCCGCGGCGAGTTGTTTGGCACCCAGGTTTAGGAAGGTCCCCAACTCCTTGGCACAGCCTAGAGTTCAGGCAAGTTCAAAGTCCAATGCAAAGTAACAACTCTGCTCCACCTTTCTGAGCACAACAAAGCCAATCTAATTCATAAGGAGAACAATTCTTCAACATAAACAGCACTGCAGACCTCTTGAACATTAGAGCAAATAGATGGACATACTTCTGAAAGACCCACATGAGCATCCCTGTAAAAACTATCAGTCCTTATCTAAGTAGTACATCAGTGAAAATGGTGGCATGAAAATCACGATCCATTAACTATCCACGCTTACCCATGACATTTCATAGAGGATCATACATTTGATGAGGTGCTTCTGTTTTCTTCACCCTTTGATATTTGGGGTGTATGATCAGTACTAGCTCATTACAGATGCAAAGATTAACAAACATCACATAGTTTAATCCAAATGAGTAAGGAAACAGCTGCTTTGTGTTTCATTCCCTTTTTCCTAAAACTCATGCAGACACATTATTTTTCTACATTTCTGTGCAATTTTCATCTGTAGCAACAAACTTGTCATTCTCAGCCTGCTGGCTTAGATCAAGTTCACTATCAGTTTAATACCCGGTATGTTCTTTACCAAAGGACTACATCCTGCAGTTGCAAGGGATGGACTCAAACAGTTTAATAGGCTTTCTCCACATGTGACTTCTCCCATTCTGTCCTATACATGTCAGATCAGTGAAAAGAGACTGAAAACCTGCTCCACAATTTGTCCATCTTGCAAGTATTGCAATTTCATGATGTGAGCTTTTCAGCTTTGACACAATCCCTCAGCCAGGTTTTCCTGAAATGGGGTATGATCTGATGGTTAGAGCAGGAAAGTAGGAGTCAGGATTCCTGGGTTCTATTTCTGGCTTTGTCATTACGGATTAGATCATACCTTTAAAGCACAGCCCTGTATAATCCTTTCCTGATGTGGATGGAGGGTGAGCAAACTGTTACATTCTGAAAGGACAGTACAGCCTTCACCCCACAGTCTGCCCAGTCTAACTGGTGTATGATAGAAGCATGTCCCAGCCTTCTCCTTGACTAGTTTCAGGTCACTTCCTGAGCACAGGAGCTACAGTTGTGGCTAACCTTTCCTAATGCAGTGGAGGGGGAGGTGGGTTAATTGAACCCTCTCTCCCCAGTGCACCCACATAATGGCAAGCCACATTCTGGCTCATAATCTCTACCTCAGTTTACCTATGTGAAAATTGGCCATACTGTGCATAATAACTATGTCATAAGGGTGCTGGAAGGCTTAGTTAACTAATTAATGTTTGTAAAGCACGTGGAGATCCTCAGATTAAAAAATGGCATATAAGGGAAGTGATACACATATCTGTGTTTTCTCTTATGACTATGATGATGAAGCTTGTAGGGTCTCAGTTCACCAGCTTTTTATATCACAGAGCTTCACCAGAATGCTCAGTGGGGGAGGGCAGAGAGAGGAAATCCTGTAACGGCTTCACATTCCCATCTCTGAAATTCACTCCCACTAGAATCAAAAGGAACAGGAATCGGATCCCGTTGAAGATTATTTCAGCCAGGAAGAGCAATATAGCAAGGGCAGATGAAACCTCCCACCTCTGAGTAGCTATAAGGTGGAATGCATTCTGGCAGCTTTTGCATTCTTTTGTCATACTTTGGTTGTCTGGGAAAGCACAGGATGCCAAAAGCCCTTGCAGGTGAATTCCTTGGCCCTTTCAAGTTCATCTGATTTAGAATGATGAGTTGCAAGTGTGTTTATCTAGCTGTTAGGACGATTATTAATGAGATCAGCGAATCCCTTCCATGTATAAATTATAAATCACCTTCAGCGATGCCTGGCAAATTATCAAGTAATGTGAGAATATGCTCATTTGCCTGTGACAGTCCTTTGCAACAAATAAGCAAAAAGCGAGGCGGGAAGTTATCTGGGGAGAAATAGATCACTTGTACCCTGAGACAATCTGTTATGTCATGAATGGAAATTCTGGTACTATTAACCCCCTTTTAAACTGGGCACTGTGATATATGGAAGGAAACACCAAAGTTGGCACACTCAGAATACTGGAAAAAGCAGGAAACCAACCAAGTATTGTAACCAGCATAATATAAAGCATTAGTACTGTCTCTGTTCATGCTTTATGCACATTCAAAATGATTTTCTTAATTGTTGTTGTCTTCTAGCATTCTCTGTGTAAGGACTGCAACTCTCCCCGTCAAAGTGAAAATGCTCTCCCCTCCCACACATGGCTCCTGCAGAGAATAAGGAAGGGAAATAAAGGTGTTGGAATTGGATTTGTGGAGCTCTTCCCTCAGCGCCACCTGCCCAGGCAACAAGCGCAAGGAAAAAAGAACAAGTTCTCCAGCTAGACTCTGACTACATCAGTCTTTACTGTAGGAAATTCATGGGACATGGAGTTAGAATATGGGCCTGATTTAATCTCTGAATAGTCTACGACCCTGAATTTCACACTGAACCCCTTTTTTGCTTCATCAAAGGATGCCATATTTTTGACAGTTAGTTTTAAGTGTCCAGATTAAGTACTGATTTACAAGCCAGCTGACAATACAATTCTGGCAATTCAAAGCCTGCAGAATTGTGCCCAGTGCGCCCTAGGTAAGATTTGAAAATGGTTGAATTGAGCTTCCTCCCAGAGCACTGGATGGGCGCTTTCATTACAACAAATGTGAATAAATATATAGGGTTAAGTGGGACCCTTCAGAAAAACAGCTGCTAATGTGCATGAAACCCAAATCGCACAAGATGCGACACTATTCTCTTCCTCACTGACTTGGTCTTCAACAAGCCACTGTAATAAGATTCCTAATGCAAACACAACAATCAGTTAATGGAAACGTGAACTGTGAATGGAGGGTTGGATGGAGACATCCAAGATACCAGCTTGTGTGCCTGTTCCCTGACCAAAGTCACTATTTAACATTTACACTGCAGTAGCGCCTAGGCTCCAGTCAGGGATGGAGGCCCCATTGTGCTGGGTGCTACACACACAAAGAATGACCTTACAATTTAATTAATTAAAATGCAATTTCAGAGTTACATTAGCTCTAGAGTTCTCAAGGTGCTGATTAATGGTAGCTGGTTGCTGGCATGAGCAAGTGAAAAGGGTGCTCTCCCTTCTTGTGCATCAAACATAATTGTTTACCACATTTGAGTCAGTTACACCTGTGCAAACCCACTGATGGCACGATGGGACTGCACAAGTGTCACTGATGGCATAGTTCGAAGACAATGAGGCTGCACAGGTGTAAGTCAGGATGTAGTTTGATCTGCAGAGTCTTTATTACTGATGGTGGTGATGATGATTGATGATGCATGAGAAGGAAAGAATCCAGGTGGACTTTCACACCCATGGTTGATGTCGCTGGGCTGGTAGTTAGAAAAAACATGATTTTACTTGTAAGCCAAGGAATGCACCCAACTACTGAAAACAGTAAAAGAATGAGCACAGTCATGACTTTAGGTTCTTGGGGGCTTCATCAATGATGTGTCTGAGCAACTTGTTCAGACATACATTGATATGGAAATTAGTAAAAGATAATAAACATGGAAGCCCAGAATACTATTTGTACAGAGTCATTTCCAGAGCAGAACTGCATTAAGGGCCAGATTCTCAGTTGGTCCAAGCTCCATTGACTTCAATGAAGCCATGACAATTTACACTAGCTGAGAATCTGGCCCTATGACACTCTCAGACTCCCTATATACCCACTTACTGATGTGTAACTCACATCACCTATGAATTTGGCCTGGTGTCTTTCTGAGGTGATTAAAGCTATCAGATTACAGTTCTTATGACATTACTTTTATCTAGTTTCAATAACCCATATTAAGACTTAATTTTGCTGCAATGATTAACAGAATGCTATCAGTAACATCCCAACTGTGCATGAGAGGGCTTTACACAATGAGGCTTTAGTGTATCACTGACAGGGTAACTTTACACCCAACAAAACAAATAAATTAGCTTTTGTGTGCACAAGAGTGTCACTTGCGAAACACATATTTCAATTTCCTATTGATGCCAAATTCACATGGAAAAATATCTGCTACCAGATTTCTGCCAAGAGACCGCAGATGTTTTTCAAGATGTCTCGCTTTATATATCTACCTGCTGAAGGATTGTTATCAAATCCATGTGAAATTTTATACAAAATATTTCTCCATTCTATGTAATTTTGTGATCTAAAGAATTATCATGTGATCAAACTCAAACTTCAAATACAGTACCACTACTGCAATGAGATGTGTGCAGACATCCAGACAATGCAAAAGACTACTGTACCCAACCTCAGATGTGTTGTTCTCAGACATGATTACTCTCTATAAATACTTAAGGAGGGTAAATACCAGGGAGGGTGAAGAGCTATTTAAGCTAAAGGATAATGTTGGCCCAAGAACAAAGCTGGCCATGAACAAATTCAGACTGAAAATTAAAAGAAGGTTTCTAACCATCAGAAGGGTGAGGGTCTGGAACAGCCTCCCAATAGGAGTTGTGGGGGAAAACAACCTAATTGGCTTTGAGAGAGAGCTGGACAAATCTATAAGTATGTATGACAGGGTTGCTTGTGAGAGCAGCGGGCAGGGCTCAGCAGTCTGGGGCTCACGTTTGGTTTATGTCTTATGTTCTTCAGGGTTCCAGTTGGGCCACGTGCAAGGGTCAGAAGGAGATCTCCCTCCATTTAATGTATTCCAGTTTTCTTTCTTTTCTTCTTTTAAGATAATCTCCTTCCTCTGAAGCACTCAGGATGGCTGGAGATGAAGACAATGGTTGGGAGAGCCAGGGCTCTGAATGTCACCGAGCATTCTTTCTCTCAGGTGCTTGGCTGGCTGGTTCTTGCTCACATGCTCAGGGTCTAACTGATCACCAGATGTGGAGTCAGAATGGAATTTTCCCCCGGGGCAGATTGGCAGTGACCTTGGGGTTTTTTCACCTTCCTTTGCAGTATGGAGTGCAGGTCACTTGCCAGGATTATCTGGGTATATCACAGTTAACTACTTCCCTGTCATTGCAGGGGCCTTAGACATTGGTGCACTTCAGTCCCTACTATTCTCTGCCTGTGGTACATATCTAGTCTCCTGAGAGTTGTAATACTTTGGGCATGGCTACACTTGCAGATGTAGAGCGCTGTGTTAAACCCGCCTTCGTAGAGCGCAGTAGGGAAAGCGCTGCAGTCTGTCCACACTGATAGCTTCAAGAGCACTGGCGTGGCCACATTTGCGGCACTTGCAGTGGCATTGGGAGCAGTGCATTATGGGCAGTTATCCCAGCATGCAAGTGACTGCAATGTGCTTTTCAAATGGGGGGGGGAGTGGAGTGTGACAGGGAGTGTGTTGTGTGTATGTGAGGGGAGAGAGTGGGTTTTTGGGGTGCTGAGAGTGTGTCAGCATGCTGTCTTGTAAGTTCAGACCCCCCTGCTCTCCCTCCCCCCGCCCCTCTCTCACTCACTCAAAGCAAACAGTAAATGTTTGCTTTTCTCAGAGCTGATAAGCAGCCAGCTTGAAAGGGCATTTCCGCATTCCTGAAGCGGATTTCACAACAATGACAAGAGTGGTCACTTGACTTAAGGGGATTATGGGACGTTTCCGGAGGCTGAACACAGTGCAGTAACGCAACACCTCGTTCACACTGGTGCCACGGCGCTCCAGCGGGGGCACAGCAAACGTTATTCCACTCGCCGAGGTGGAGTACCAGCAGCGCTGTAGCTGCAGAGTCAGAGCGCTTTACATGCCTTGCCAGTGTGGACAGGGAGTGAGCTAGGGCACCCGGGGGCCTGCTTTATTGCGCTGAAACTCGCAAGCGTAGCCAAGGCCTTTGGTCTGATTTCCATTGTTGGGTGTAGTGTGTGAGTGCTGGGTGGTGTTGGTGGCCTGTCATATACAAGAGGTCAGATGATCTGGTGGTCCCTTCTGGTCTTAAACTCTAGGACTCAGTGAAGTTTGGGAAGATGCAAAGTAACGTTGCACAAAACACTGTTTTCACAGAAGCACAGTGAGCTTAGAAAGGGCAAATGCTTCATGTTATCAGTCTCACTATAAGCAGAGATTTTGATTTTTAGTTTTTTAGCTCAGTAGCTGGAAATTTTCTTGTTCTGTGAAAATTATTACCAAAAAACCAGCTTGCTTCCCATTTCATTAACTGGGACCTGATGCTGATGCTCTTTTCAGATGAAAAGTCCCATTGGCATTAATAGCAGGTTTGCATCAATACAGATCATTGCATTGTCCTGAGTACCCAAAACTGCAAACATGTACTACCAGCTGTAGTGCTTACTACAGGGCGGACTGCCACTGATTTTCTTTAGCATTCTTTCTCTCTGATCCACATCAAAGTGAGATCTGACCCCAGTTATCCCAGAGATAACAACACCATGGTTCCCATAGGAGTACAGGAAACGTGTCTATACACACACACACACACACACACACACAAAGCTGTACTGCTTTAATTATACCGGTATAGTTTCCGTGGCTATACTGGATAGTTAAAACAGTACAGCCTCTCCCACTCCCCACCCCTTGTAGAGACAGTTATAGTGGTATAAAAACATGTTATATTGGTATGGCTGAGCCTGGAGAGGAAGGAGAATGAGGGACCACTCACTGTAGTACTTACTGTGACCAGGAGGAAGTGTTTGCAAGATCATGCCCACAGTAATTTCCTTTACTGGTAGCATTTTCCCTTAATGGGTAATCAACATCTTTAAAGCTTTACATATCTGAAATATATCCCTACATATGCTGTCCACAAACCCCTAAAATAATTTTTCACATAATGTATTTACCAAAATGTTATTTCCACTACTATCCCTCTGGATACTGCAAAGAGAGCACTGGCTTTCTGTTTAATTATAACTCTGTAATATTTACTTAAATTTGTAACATGGTAACCCTATATTACTTGAAACATTCATTTACCTGTTAAACACACACAAATAAAATTGGTGCACAATACTGCAACATGAGCATTGATTTCCCTGATTTTTTAGGGACAACTAGTTAATAGACAGAGTTTTCCTTGCTTCTGTTCATTTGTTAAAAAATGCATTTGATCTGAGGAAACAAAAACAGTGTTTTCTATTAAAAAGTAACAGAAAAAAAACAACACAGTTCAGGAGTGCAAGGAGTAGAGAGGGAAAGTGGTGACTGCAATGAATTAGTTATGGCATGTCTGATGTGTCAAACTTTATTCGCTATGCAGTTTTTTTCTCCCATAAAGGTGGAGCCAAATAGCAGCCAATAATGGTTCACTAAATTTATACTGTGCCAGTGCAAAACTAACTGTGTATGTGAGATCAATCACTAAATGGGGAGGAACCATGGATATTTTCCTATATTTATTTGTACGTTTCTGCCTACATTTTGTTAACATGCCACTTAAACAGGGCTATTTTTTAAATTGCATCTAATTCAGTGGAGAAGGTACATCAATCCAGTGGAACACCGGCATAAATCACCTTTATCAACATAAAGCGGGGTCTGACCATACCAATATTTAATGACATAATTCTAGTTGATGTGCTGCATACTGAAAAATACACCATCACCTGGATGTTTGCTTCAGGGCTTCACTGGAGTGTGATATTTGAGTGCATATCACAGTGAGAATGGATTCTAGCTCCCAATTGCTTTAAACCAGTAGAGAAAGGAGAACAAAGGGGGTCATTCATGCGCAGCAACTGCTCTGTTCAACTTGTTTACAGCACAAAACTCCTCAAAACCAGGCTTGTGATGCTGTCCTGATTCAGTGCATCTCAATTTTGTGCAAGAGAACTGAGGTTCCTCATTGAAAATGTTGGGATCTCCATCAGAATTCTGATCTGCAGTTTGCTCTGGTGAAAGAGCAAGAATAGCAGTGATCCAAGGGAATTCCTCCACTCATGTAAGCACACAGCATCATGCAGAAAGTAAGTGTTACAAGAGGCTGAGCACACAAGACAAAACAGCTGCCCTGTCACAGTAAAAGCTCTCCCAAAACTGTTGTTAAGCAGCAGCCTCAGCATCTAAATACTTTAATAGCTACCTGCACGTTAGCATCATTAATGCTAACTTGTAAGTCAGTTGTGCACAAAATTCTGCAACAGGGGGTTTAAACATACTGCTTCAGAACTTATCCACCTTAACTTGCACATACAGAGCCAATAAAACAAAGCATTTGCAATTCAAGTATCAGAGGGTAGCCGTGTTAGTCTGTATCTACAAAAACAAAAAGGAGTCTGGTGGCACCTTAAAGACTAACAGATTTATTTGGGCATAAGCTTTCATGGGTAAAAACCTCTAGTGTTCAAGGTCAGAGTTTTCTAGCTCTGGAATCCTTCCCTATGTGCAAAATATGCAGCAGCAACTCTACGAGACTGATTTTTAGCATCCACCTCCTGAAAACAACACAAGAATGAGCAATCATAACTTCAGGTTCTTGGGGACTTCTTTGCTGATGTGTATTAGCAACTTACTAAACTGTTTTGCAGCAAATTATGTGGAAATGTGAGCTCAGTAACTGCCACAGGCAATGACAGTCGGATATAAATGACAATTAGAAAGGTGTGTCCAGATGCTTGAGATATGAGCAATGATTAAATGCTTGTGAAATTTCACCTGCGTGGGTTGGAAGCAGGGGGTGGAGGGAAAGGGGGGGAGGAAGAGCTGCTGCCTTGAAGAAACAAAGTGTCAGGTGTTAATAAAGTAAAAAATATATATCACATCCACACATTCCAGCCTCTGCGGGTAATAAATCATAAAGCTTGTGGGAATCAGTCTGAATCAGATGTTATTAGAGACATACACCAAGGTTGGAACAAGCAGTACAGTTGCACAAACTGATGATTAGCACAAGTATCTTTTTAAGCTGGTGCAAAGCCTGAATTCTTTTTGTGTAATAACGAATTTTGGCTTCATACTTTTACAGGTCTTGGCAAATTCCTCCCCATCAGCTGTTATTTATTTTTTAGAAAAGTACAAGGATCAGACAAACGTCTACCTGTTTTAGATTTAGAACAAAAGAAGACACTGATCATATAGTCAATTTTGTCTGATGAAATGTTTAAATGTTAACAACATCCATTATAGCCAGTAGCAAACAAAAATGACTAACAAGAAAGAACATGAAATCACATCACGGACCTTCAGCAAGCCATTAAAATACGCCACTTTTCACAGTCAAAAATAGCGTATCCTACCAGCCTTGATTCCATCAGTCCATTCTGTCAGCAGTAAAAGCTGTTTTCTAGGGCATGGCATTTTCCATTAATGCAATCTGATTTGCCACTGCATTTTTAGAAAGCTATGGTGAAAGTGAGATACAGAAAGAGGGCAGTCAGTAATCCAGATAAGGAAGTCTAAAATCCTCATATAGGGCAAGGTTGAAGAATAGCTGTCTATGGAACACCCCACAAATAACGGCTCACATACTGTGTCACGTCAGTGCACTCCCAGGATTTAATAGCTATGGGGACTTTAAACAACCAATAATAATTCCACAAAATGTTAAAACAAATATAGAATATGACTTGCTGGCTTGGTTTTAACACCAAAACCCACTTTTAAATCTCTGGCACGGATAGGTTTAGTTTCCACATTAGTTGAATTACTACATATGCCTATAAAGTTCTGATCACCGTGCACATTCTGCATAGCATTAAGCCTGTTTCTACTTCCAAAAAGAAAGAAAATAAATCAAACCAAAAGCTCATGTATTTCTGAAGCTACAACAAAATAACATATAGTCGGGTCTTAAATCCTGTCTGAATATTTCCAGGAATTTTGGCGCTACACAGTTCAGTAATGGAAGAACTAGCAGCAATTTCCTATGAAAGGGATAATATAATTAGTTAGAGATTGGAAATCTAAACAAACAAAAATAATTACCTCCATATATCCATAAAAAATCAAAAGTAATTTTATACCTTTATAATCTGCTTACTACTCTAATGGGATCATTCTAAAAATAGGAGGTCAGATTCTTCTCACACTTACAACAATGTACATTAGGAGTAACAAATCAACAGACTTAAAATCAATGGAGTTACACAGATGTAAATGAACAGAGAATCGGGCCTTTGTACTGTGCACTGAGAAGACTGATAAGGAAATCAGATTCAAGTGATACATGGAAACTGGCTACCATGTGTTGTATTATGGGGAAGGGAAATCACTGTTGCCAACTCTCATGGTTTAACTGCAAGTCTCTCATGATATTTGATGTTTTTTTAAAGCCCCAGATCTGGGAGACAACTGGATTATGTGAGAACCTCAACTTTCTTTAAAAGAAAACAAAAAACTTTTTGGTCTTGCTGATTGTGGAGAAAAGCTTGAAAACATGACTTGAGTGATAAAGAGACAAAACACTATTGTTTTGGGTTTTTTTAATCTCATGTTTTTAAGATTTGGAGTTGCCAGTACTGTCCTGGTTTCTACTACAGTGCTATTCTTGAGTCTTAAAAGGTAATTCTGCTTCTAGAATTCCATTTGAATGAAAAAATTGTCCCAGTTTGAAGAGCTGTCATGAACCTTAGTAAAATAACCCTAGACAACAAAACTGTAAAAAAGATTTTAAAAAATAATTTAAAAAAATGCATGCTTTTAAAAAGGTATCGGTGTGGTAGTGGTGGTGTTTCTAGAAAACTGTCTAAGGTCTGCACAAAGCAGCTGATAATATACTCTACACTATCAAAGTGCACTAATTCTGAAAGAGCTTGAATTTATTTTGGAATGCAAATTTGGGACGACTAAGGATCTCAGTTGGATTGCTAATTCAGACAATGTGTGTTCTTTAAAAGGGGAGGGCATCACTGAAGGACTCACAAGGTGAATTTCAAACACCAGGGTTGTCACTGTATGATTTGAATGGTCCTCTTGAAAGATGAAACAAACTGATAGATTGAGATTTAACAATCTAGCTTACCCTCCAGATGTCATGGACAGTCTGAGATCAGCTTTTAACTTTCTATGCAGGCAAATGGTTCAAAAATTAACTAGATACTTTGTCAATATCAATCACCGCCAATGTCTATTTCCTCTTCCAGGAATGAAGCGGTTATTTGTCCTTCTTATGAAGCTTTTATACCAATGACAACCCTATATTCATGATGCTTTGGCATCAATACTGCATACTTATTTGAGACACGGATTGCTTTATAATAAAAGAGTACAGACTAATGTATAGCACGTACAGCCACTGTAACACATCTAGCATGAGCAAGCTATAGTTTGGATTTAAACAAAATAGTCCAAAGTAGCCAACAATTTGCATTAATCCAGCTAGGAGCCAATCCTGCAAGATGTGGAGCACCATCCACTCCCATTGACTTCAAGAACAGCTGAAGATGTTTGCATCTTTTGCCCTTGGTATGAATGACTAAAAAGCAAACATGTAAAGTGGCCTGAAGAAAACCACTTGCTCCACTCATTTAGACTACTTACAATTGTGTTGTGACCCACTATTCTAAATTAACATCATTTCAGTCTTCAAACTCCAACTGCGCCTGTGCTCTGAACCATCTGCGCAGACCTTTGACATTGTTAAAAAGATGCAAATACTCACACACTTCTGCTGCTCCCAAGTCTCCATCCCATAAGAGCCATACTGAATACACGGATGGAGGGGAGAAGACAGAAGTGGCTCAGATATCATGATGATGGATGCACTGTAAGAACCTGGATAAAACAGAATTTCTGCCACCTTTGTAGCTCTCCATATTCTGGGGATGGCAGGGAACTAATTGCTTGGTTCCTGGGTTGAGTTAGAGCAACTTCAAAGCTACTCTGATTTATGCTCAGCTACAATGACCCCTCTGGGCCATCGCATCCACTGAGAATAGAGGATTGCAGTGGTGTGCTAGCTATGCCCTTCAGCCACACCCTAGCATGCTCCTTATTCTATGGACGGCAAGGGGAGCAGAGCATTGTAAAGTCAACACAGCTGGCCTAGATGCCATTCAGAGAAACCACAGATAGGGGTATTTCCTGGTGGGAAAATATACTGTCTTTTATGGAACTTTTAACCCACCAGAGACGTGTAAAGTGTACCAATTTATCACAATGCAAACTCAGTCCTGCTATGCACTTGATCCACAACCCAACTCTGATCCATAACCCAAACCTTTCCATTAATTTCAATGGCCTGTGTCAGGTAGAGACAACCATCGCTGCCATCCTTACTTGCTCAAGTAGCACTGATTCACGCAAGTTCTCCTGCCCACTACAGTCAGTCGCACCAATCACATAAATAAGGTTTGCAGCGTCAGGCTCATACTGCAGTTGCCATCCCACGCTTTTCAAAAATACTTAAAGGTTAGCTTCCTAGGATGGCTTTGGGGTGAGGCCGGAGAAACAACCCAGTATCTGTTCCCCAAAAATACTTTTGTTGACTGTAAAAAATATTTGTGTTGACTGGTAGTTTTTATAAGAGGAGCGGCAATATAAAACAAAAACAAAAATAGCTTCCAATTTTCATTGTTCAGTGGATTTGCTTGCTCACTTACAAAAATCACGAACACTTTTTTATTAATCAAAACCAACAATTCCATAAACATTAGTTCAACTTAGCTCTTCACTTTTTCTTGTTCTTGGAGGAAGAGAGGACTAGCATAAGAATCAGGAGAAAGATCACTACGTGCAAATTAGAAATTATGCTCTAATGCAGGGATCGGCAACCTTTGGCATGTGGCTCGCCAAGGTAAGCTGGTTTGTTTACCTGCCACGTCCGCAGGTTCGGCCGATTGAGGCTCCCACTGGCCACGGTTCACCGTCCCAGGCCAATGGGGGCTGCGGGAAGCGGCATGGGCCAAGGAATGTGCTGGCCACCGCTTCCCGCTGCCCCCATTGGCCTGGAGCAGCGAACTGCAGCCAGTGGGAGCCGTAATCGGCCGAACCTGAGGACATGGCAGGTAAACAAATGGCCCGGCCGCCAGGGTGCTTACCCTGGCGAGCCGCGTGCCAAAGGTTGCTGATCCCTGCTCTAATGACACCCTTTTAGAATAGCATCATGAACCCCTATCCTTATTTCCTGCTACTTCCCACTTACGGTAATGTGATTCCAAGCAAGGGAGTTAAGGAACAGCCAGGGGTGCAAGAGAAAAAAAATAAGTCACTAACCCTTTACATTTCAAAAAGTCATAAATAAAAATCTCCTATTGTATGTAAAGGCATTTATAAATCATTCCTGTATTACACTACCTGTTATGCATTTTTCTGTGAAAGGGATGTTTTTTATACATTGTGAATGCATCCTGGTACAATTAAGTCAAGTGCATTGTGTATAACCATCATGTGAATGGAGATACCGGTAAATTCTAGGCTTGATCCATTTATCCAGAACTGCCAAATGACACACTATTACATGGCTGGACCATACTGCATGCCCTATGATATCCTTTATATGAGCTTTGCACCTGTTAATATTATAATCTGTAGAACATGTCACAACAACAAAACCTGTCATTTGCTAGAACTAACATAATTCAAATTATCAGTCCTTCCTTGGCACTTCACTAAACGCATGAGTTTATGCTGGCAAACAGAGCGAGTGTTGTATGCACGTCACTCTTTGATCTGGTAAATAAACCTGTAGTGAATTCAGGTTCAATTACAGTGTTTAAATATATGACACCTACCGAACTGTAAAAACCTAGTGACAAATGCGTTTCATACAGAAAACGTACATTAACATGCACAAGCTGCAAAAATCAGTTGGCCTTCTACACATTTATTAAAACATATTTTGGCACTTTTTATATAGCCCTTTATACACACTTGTCAATACATCTGATTGCAGCTCTATTTAACATTATCAGTCCACTCTTACAGGAAACTTTCATTTTGATGTACTGAATGGAAAAAGAAATTTGCTTTACTTGACATTTTCATATGTTGTGCATACGCACAAGCCGTGGCTGTTACTATTATTGAAATTTCATTTGCATCAGAACATCTCATGCAAAGTACAAACGGTGCAAATTACCAACAGCATAAGGGACTCCATGAAAGTTAAGACTTCAAAGGATCTGGTAAAGCAATTTGCACTTGGGGCCTGATCCAAAGAACAGTGAAGTCAGTAGGAGTCTTTCCATTTGCTTCAGTGGATTTTGAATCAAGCACCTTGTGCTGTTTGTTGTCTACACAGTGGCAGATAAAATGACTGTTAATTCTGATGTGTACTGGCTTATCCAGATGATCTCATGACTGCTGGTGCCAGAGTCTACAACTCATGAAAACTGCAACATACCTCCATCTCTACTCCACGCTTTACTGCAAACACGCTTTTCTCCCTTGTCTATAATGCTTAATTTCTTTCTCCCACTGCTGATACTTTGTAATAATATTATTTAATTCTGCAAAGTGTGTTCAGATACACAGTTTGCGTGAAAGAGTATCTAGTAGAGTGCATATGATACCAGCTGCTTGTGATCCTTGGAAAGCCCTCTATGTGCTTCTGTAGATGAGTGCTCACCTCACTGTGCCCTCTGGTGGTCTCAAGGCAGCCCTGCATGCACCTCAGTTTCCTTTCTTGGGCCTGGTCCCCACTAAGCCCCCACTTCGGACTAAGGTACGCAAATTCAGCTACGTTAATAACGTAGATGAATTCGAAGTACTTTAGTCCGAACTTACCGCGGGTCCAGACGCTGCAGGAAGGCTCCCCCATCGATGCCGCGTACTCCTCTCGCCGAGCTGGAGTACCAGCGTCGACGGCGAGCACTTCCGGGATCGATCTGGGATCGATTTATCGCGTCTAAACCAGACGCGATAAATCGATCCCAGAACATCGATTGCCTGCCGCCGAACCCTCCGGTAAGTGTAGACGTACCCTTGGATGCCCAAATAAACTTCACACATGGTTTTCCCAGTCCAATCACAGCAGTCTGGATTAGGATCTGATTTATTATCTTAATGTTCAAAATTAAACTCAAAAGTCTTTCTCCAGCCTTCCAATGGGTACAGCTGAAGCTTCCCTGGTCTGGTCAGAATCCTTCCTGCCTTAGCAGGCTCCTCCCATCCCTTCCTAACTGGAGCAATTTCCCTGGTCTGTTGCAGCCACCTCCTGGTCTTTATAGGGGACTCATTCTGTAATCAGGACTGGCTGGGTCCCAGACTCTCCAGCCCAAGGGCAAACCACCCTGTTACAGCTTCCCAACACGGAAATAGATAAGTGCTGCCAATGGTTTATTTGAGAATAATCAGTTTGCTCAATCTTGCTTCAGTAATCAGTTTGGTGTTTCCAACACAGATCTTCATTTGGCTACAAATACAATAATACCCTCCTCCAAAATGGCAAGAAAAGTGTTCTCAAAGAAAGTGATGGGAAATTGTGAGGCAAAGAATAAAAATTATGGGGCCTGTACCAATGCTTACCAGGTAGATACCGAATCCCATGTTTGTTTCAATGAGCTTGAATCATTGATTTAAGAAACAAACACTTTATTGGCCGAATGGAATGCATCATTAAAAGAAGGCATGCTCTGATGTACACATTAATGAATGATGTGTCTATTCTATATGTGTTAATGGAAAACACATACACAGGAACAGAGCAAAAATATACTATGCTGTGTGTGTATTTTTCCTTCCTCTCTATATTTCAAAGACATAAACACTCCTCATATATCATGGTTAAGGGTTTTATTTCTTGGCTTCCACAGCTCAGGTAATGATATCATAACTCAAAAATGGTGCAAGGCCTGATACAGCTCTGAACTCGTAAACAATTTTAATATCCCTTCTCCACCTCCCAACAGATATAGGTACTGTACCTGTACAGCCCACATCTCCTTAGCAGATATCTACTTATTAGATTAATTATCTACTTAGATTAGTAAGTGGATACACATGCTGCACATTAAAATCAATCTGGGTGCAAATGAAACGTTTCTGCTGATGTAAATGAGGCCATTTTTCAACGTGATATGAGATAAGCTAACAAAACTGTGGGGGGCGGAGGGGTGGAAATGTGATATTAAGCCAAAACAGGTCACACAGTTAAAGTCATCCGCACAGTAACGTGGATCTGACACATGCAACCTGCAGGGGTCTCCAAGAATGAACCCACAGGCAGAGGACCTTTAAAAGGACCACGCACCTTAGGAAGTAGCTGCTGGCTAACTGCACCAAAGCAGAAATGCCAGCCAGCAGCCACAATGGAGCCAGCAGTACAAAGATTCTTCCCAAGGCAATGGGGGGGGGGAGGGAGGAGGGTGAGGGGAGAGGAAGAGAATGTAGGAGTCAGAGGGCTAATGTCCCCATTAGTCCATTGTAACCATAAGCCAGATTTGGACCTGGATTAGTTAAAAGAACACCATGTAGGTATTTCATTATTTTCAATTATTTTCCACAGTGTTGCGGACAAATTCTGATATCTCAATTCGCACTGAATAGTATTTTATATGAGCAGACCCACTGAAGCCAAAGGAATTGCTTGTGGAGTAAAGTACTACTCAGTGGGAGTAGGAATATCAGATTCGGACCCCTAATGATAGCTCCTTTAGGGGTATTGAATTTCCTTGTATCATTTCAGTGTACTTATTTGTTATTGTAGGGTTACTCGTGAGATTCATGACTATGAGCACAGGGCATTAAAGAATTTATTTTGCGAAATCAGATATAGATTGAAAAGGGAATGATGAAGGCATTGCAAACTTACATAAAGAGAAAAGGCAGGTCACACCACCTTGGTGGTGTCTTTTTAAGTGTTTTTGTATAGCAGATAGTCATCTCCAGTTAGCCATGCAAGAACGAAATTGAATCTACATTAGGTTTCTGGTTTTTCAACATGTTATTTGCTGAAAAATCTGGAAAAAGAGGAGGCTATTTTCCAGCAAATACAGAGCTATGGAGCCTAATTTTCACAGTGTTTCTTTGGTATGAGTCATTCCCAATCCACAGAGACCTGGCTGCCAACTTCTCAGTTAGAAATTGATTAGAGAACCCAAATGCCAATGCTCAAGTCTGCAGGCATCACAGGAGACATGGGAAATGTTAAGAGTCCACTTCAGTGTCTGCTAGTATTTGCTGGTAAATCTAGTTGTTCTTTATGACAGGTTTTTAAAAAGAAATATTTCTTTCAACACTAAACCAGATGCCCTAGATGTGACCTTTTAAGTCATCTTTCCATCCTCCCATTTAATTCAGGTTGTCCTCTGATGACCAAATTCTGTCCTCCGTGACACCTGTGCAATCCAATTGACTTCATTAAAGTGACACAGGTGTAATTTACAGCAGAATATGACCAAAAGTCTGGAGAGGATTCTCTTTGAGGACTTAAGCCGTGAGGAAGAAAGGTTACATGTTTGTTTACCCGACCATAAGGTTACTGTGATGTGATAACTATTACATGTTGCAAATTTTCAAGAAGCTATCCCTATCAAGCACATATTTTCCTTGTTATTTAGCAATGTTGAAGGACACCTTACTGTCATTCATTAGAGATAGAAGCAACAAAATAGTAATTCCTCCATGCACCTTAAAACAAGGGCCTTTTTAAAAATAATTGCATAACCATCTCTCTCTTTGCGGGGTCATCCAGAATTTAGGAAGAGAGAGTAGTGGTTGACAGAATGCGTTTGGATTTCAAAGGGCAAACTCCAAACCAAATAAAAAGGTAATGTTTACACAAGAGTAAACTTAGCAGTAAGGGGTGCTGAGCAAACCTGCATAAGAATGCCCATTCATTAGTCCATTACAAGAGTATTCTTAAAACCAGGTTTCAATACAGGTGTACTCAGAGGTCAAATTATCATGAACTCTCTAGAAGCTTAGCCAACAGCACATTATAAAAATGGGAGTTAAAATGAACTTTAAAGAAGCTGAGAAACACAGCGGGCTAAATCCTGGCCACTGACACATAGGTGGCAAGGCAAGGGGATGACACATGGCTGGAGAACTCCTGAACTTCAGCAATACCCGGCTGGCAAAATGACACCTTGCAGCCATCAGTACAAGGGCTGTTCTAACTTGGGGAGCAAACAAGCTTCTGGCAGCCCCAGGGAATGGGGGAGCAAAAAAACTGGTATACAGTCATCTTTTTCCTCCAGCCCCTTGAGGTCCTGTGCCCCGCTCAAAGAGCTGACCCAGAGTACTGACACAGCATATCCCTAACAGGAAGAGGAAGAAATAATCCCTTAATAAAGCCGCAGGCTGCTTTTGGTCTATGCACAACTCCTATGACAACCTGGTGTGTTCCACCATGAAATGAAGATGGTGCCTCAATTCTGCTCTCAGGTACTGCCAATCTGGATCTGATCTAAGGTCCATCTTGTTCAGTATTCTGTCTCTGACCATGGTCAACACCAGGCTCTTAGGAAAATGCAAGAAACCTCTCTCTCTATGGCTTTCTCTTGCATCTGTTTTAGTCAGGTACAACTACCCTTGCTCCCTATGTTACTTTTGCCTCCGGTATTGTAAGTGGTTGTAGATAAACAGGACTAGTGTTATGTGTTCTCTCATAAATTCATCACCTTTAGCCTCTCCAGACTATTTCTAAAATGGTGGCCCATAATTATCTGAATTCATTTTCTTAATCTATTATATTGCGACAAATCTAAGGTTAGTTAAACCCAGATATTGAAATGCAGTAGTGAGACACAAAACTGCAATATTTATCAATAACATCTGCACTTCAAGAATATTTACAGCACTCAATATTTACAACAACCAAAATCCCATCTCTGCAGGAAGTGGGTCCAATGTACAACCCTGCATGGATTTTCTGGAGCATCTCTTCTTTGGTTATTACAAAGCTCTAGTCAAGACCGAGAAGGGAATGCATGCCGAACATTGCATTGTGTACATCTGGGACTCAACAGAGGGTGTCTGCGCAGGGTTTGAGAATGCCCTCAGTAGCACACATTTCATGCAAAAAGAACTTTCAGTGCTGTAATTTTTGCTAATCTGTGTCAGAGGGCCCAGGGGATGCTGCTTGATAGAGGGCAGGGAGAGACTGGAAGGATGTCTGACTCATGGGCTGCTCTACACAGAGAAACTCTCTCTGCCTCCCAAGCAGAGGGCCTGGGAGTGCAAGCCTGCAGGGAGCAGGATCCAATGAGGAAGGCTGGAGTGGGGAGAACAAGTCTGCTAGAGGAAAGCCTCAGCAGAGACAGGACTAAGAACCCTGCACCAAGTGTTGTGAGGCAGCCAGAAAAGCTGGCTGGGAGTTCTTGCATTTTCTTGTGAACTTTGTTAATAAACCCAGACCCTGGAGGTATTACTTGACACATGAAAACCTCTGCTGAAGTTACTGGGGAGCCCAAGAGTGGGAAACTGAGGCAATAACTAACCTGAAGTCAGACTGGGTAGGCGGCACTGTGACAATCTGATATTAAATACCATGGGTGAGATACTATCTTTTATTGGCCCAAAAAAAATATTACCTCACCCACCTTGTCTCTTTAATATCCTGGGCCCAACACAGCTACAACAACACTGCAAACATTAAATATCATCTCAATCATATTGTCATTAACTGCGGAGCCCTTGATTAATGAGTGGATTATATCTAGGGACCAGCTCCTGATTTTAATGATCTTATTAGCTCTAACTTGGACACTTACAATTTACAAAAAAGGAATGAGGAAATTCAGTAATGTAATTCTGAGTGGGCAAAACGCACCAGCTCATTTGTGTGTGAAGGCAATGGGATGAACAGAAGGTTCACAGCTGGAGGGTAGGATGGCAAATATACAGGTCATTCAAAACAATTTCAGGTAGAAAAAACGAGACTGATTTGCTTTCCTGCTGTCACCAATCAGCCACCCCGCAGCATTTACAACCGGATGTAAATATCATCCAAAGGTTGTGAGAGTTGGAATGGCTGTGCTCAGAAGCCACCAAGGTGCCTACATTTCAGGAAGACTAGGATGTAATTTGGATCAATAAGAGGTTTTTTATGCTGGGGAAAGGAAAGGCAAAGCAACTTTTCAACAAGCACCATTTACGAATTAGATTACCACAGTGCTGTCAGGGAAGTGTTTTCATGTAATGATGCCCCTATTGGTAAGGAGGTACTGTATAACGTTTAGCACTTCACATCTCCAAAGCACTCCTGGGAGGGAGGGAGGTGAACTGTTAGTCCCATATGACAGATGGGGTATTTGAGGCAGGGACAGTCCAAAGGCTGCAGAAGTAGACAGCATCAGAATTCAAGCGTCCTTGGCTCCCAACAGACATACCTTTATCTATCACTCAAAGACAGAAGCAGGCAAGTTACAAGCAACCAGAAAACTGGGTTACAGTTCTTAAAATAAAATAATTTTCACAGAGAAACCAGAAGTGGGTTCTGCAGTCTGTAAACTAGTACTTTTCAATGTAAGCATTGCTGCATTCTCCTGTTAGAACTACCTAGAAGTTTGCTGTCTTTGAGCCCACCCCCTTTTAAATTTTTGTTTACTTGCCTCTTGAAAACAGTTAAAGAAATCTTCTACATGCTCAGGCTAAGCATTACAAATGGAGTACTGTAACATCTAAGGAGGAGTTCAGTCAACTTGTGCCCTTTATTGATCTCCTTTTTCTCCCTACACTTTCCTTCTAATCCTCTCCATAATTATATGAGCTGCTTGAGCCTTCCAGAGCTGTCAATTTCTCTTGACTCCATTTTCAAATGGCCATCCTTGAAGGAGTCTGGGCACTGGATCAAGCTGTCTCAGCTTGATCACAGTATATCCATGTTGCCCATACTGCTATCGACAGTTCTCCTGAATCATACTGGCACAGCTGTCAAGAGGCTTCTAGTGCTGCTCAAATTCTCTGCTCTGAAAAGAGAAAGAGAAAGAGGGAGGGAGAAGGAGGGAAAGGGGAAAGTATTGATCCAATTCTTTTAACATGCTAATTTGCCTAGAGGCTATTTCAATCATTGCCAGACTGGACACTTCAAAAGGAAACTGTTTTCAAAGTGGGGATGTCTTTTTCAACTACAGAAAACACTTAAAACTGAAAACAAATGAATTCAAGCACCAAGTTCACAGAAGCCCTCCTCGACACTTTTTTCATCTCTCCAGCCAGATGTGTTTTATGTCTGGAAAGACAGACTTGTTAATTAACGCTTTCACAATCTGGCCTGGCAGGAAGCCTCTGGGATTTAAAAAAAAAAAAAAGACTGTTCCACACCCTTTAAGTGAGACACTGAAACTAATACAGATTTTTTTTAAAAATAATAATTTGTAACCTGTTGAAGAGTTTCATTGTTTTTTATTATTTATTTTTAAACCAAGCTTCCTGCTCTTCTCAGGATAAAAATTAATCTAGCCGCAATTAAACTGCTGTAATTCATTAACAGCATCAATGCTGATGAATGTTTGAACCTTTCTTAAAATGTTGATAATGGAGAAATGGAGCTGACTGTTGAACCCATTCATTCACACGCTGATGAGAATGCATGGCAAATCTTAGGCAAAAAACCACCTGTGTGTGACAGAGGCATTGTTAAAATATTTAGGAAAGATGCAGCCTCCTTGACGGATGCTTTTGTTACCAACATGCACTGTCCTCAATCAGTGGATAAATACAATGCAAGGAATGAATATGTTGACAAGATTTAATTAATGGACTTTGGAAAGTCTGAACTATGCTACATATACATAACGTTTACGAAATAATTGAAAGCAATGAGTGTTTTGCATCTGTTTCCAGGTCACACGTGGGCTTCTGGTAGAGATGAAACTGAGCCTGAGCTGTGAAGTTAAGAGGGGTTTCTCCAAGTTCAGGGCTTTTGGAGCTGGGGTTCCAATTCTGGCACATTACAGAGACTGGATGGAACTAAGAAGTTTAGATCCAGATCTTAACTTTTCCAAAGTGGAGAGGGATTTAGATGTGGGATTCTAGTTCAGGCCCTTACCTCTTATTTATAAGGCTATGTTTCTCATTATGGAAATACAACAAGGGAAGTTCAGATCCCTTTAAGAAAACTATAATTCAGAAGAAGAGTAGCTGGGAAAATCTAGCCCATTTATCTGTAACAAAGCCCAGCAGATAAGCTCTCCAGCCAAGACTGTATCTTAACTAAGCACCAGGTCTGTCCATATTTACCTTTCGTCAGTATTGTGGGCGGAAGTCAGTATTCTGTTAACCTCTGAGCCCCTGGAACTGAAGGAGACAAAGAGCCAATCTGGAGCCATGGGAGAGCTTAGCCAAATAGCAAACGGCAGGGAGCCAATTGTTAAAGCAACATTTGGCTCTGGACTAGGCAGCTTCATTGGGGCAAACTGTTATTCACAGAAACAAGGCATGAAGAGATAACACCATAAAATATTAACAAAATGGAACTTGTTTCCTTGCCACTAAATTGTTAGCTTTATAGGACTTCATGCTGAACAGTATGAAAAAAAAATCCAATTTGCTTTGAAGCGCATTAGTCTAACATCCTAATTATTGTTTACATTGCCATTTGCCTTCTATTAAGAATTGAATAATTACCCAGCGCTTCATAGTTTAAAACACAAGCAAACAGGATTATCTGGGTAATTGAGACACTGTACCGCAGCCTTGTATTGGGGCTGTGTATTCACATATATAAGAGAAATGATTATTATCAACTAACTTGGTTCAAATGGTAATTTAAGATTTCAAACAGACCGAAATCTGTAACATATTAGAGCATTGTTCCTAGGATCACCTTTGAGAAGCGTGGCTATGTCTGAGGGAGGAAGACGGCCTGATGGCTAGGACACTAGACTAGGACTCGGGAGATCTGCATTCAATTCCAAGATCAGCCACAGACTTCCCCACATGACCTTGAGCATGTTACCTAATCTCTCTGTGCTTCAGGTCCCCATCCATTAAAATGGGGACAGCATTACTCCCTTCTCCTTCCCCACACTTTGCCTGTCCTGTCTATTTAGATTGTAAGGGTGTTGGGATAGGGGGCCATCTTGTGCTAGACATAGCAAAACAAGGCCCTGATCTCAGTTGAGGCCTCCAAGTGCTACCATAATGCAAATACTACTTTAAACCCATCCTAAGAGAAAGAATTTTCTCTCTGAATTTTCTCTTGGCACTAATGACTAACTCATGAAGCACATACCAAGCACACAGTGCTTCTTGGTATTATTTAACCCTAATAGTCCATTCCAATTGTACTTTGAACAGCACCATCTCACTTCCTGAGGTATTGCACAGGGCAAAACCAAAGTTTCTGCACGTTTCTTTGTTGTTTTAAACAGCCCTACCTCTACTTAATTATGCCACATGGTCTCACACTGTGCAGTTTACGGCCCTGTGAAATTATCTTTAAGTTAAACACTAATTGGATATCTAAAATTGTATGTTTATATTTGCAACAAAAAAACCTGCCTTTTTCAGTTTATAGAATGCAGCCCCTAATCTGATCACAGTCCTAACTTCATATTGTTGATTTATAAAACACAAAATGAAAAACAGTGCTTTTTAAACAAATACAGTACATGCATGCAGCATGTGTTCTGACTTAAATCAATAAGCCTTTCAAGAAATCCGTCCCAAACAAGCCTGGGTTCGGGGAGCATTTAATGAGGCTCAGCTTTCCTGCAGGCCAAAGGCAAATTTTAAGTAAAGTTAAAGGGAAAAAATTAAAAAGGGAAAGCTACTTAAACCAAAATATATGGGTGCATTTGTAATTAGGAAGCTTACCAAGGGCAATAATTCTTTTCTCAGAGATTATTTTCTTTTGATAAAGAAATGTAGCAGTTTCATTTGTGCAAGTTTCTCCGAGCACTACAAGCTGACTTCTCTCCATCCCCCAAACTAATAATTCCGGGCCAAGTTCATTCCTGTGGCAAGTCAAAAGAATTATACCACATTTGAACTGGCCCTTTGCATTGGAGTCTTCCTGAGACACACAACTTTATGCTTTTATTTTTGGGAAGTTCCAGTTCCTGAAGTTGGTTCCCCTGGAGAAGATGTAGCTACAGAAGGTCACCCATAAACATTGTGAGTAAAATCCCACCCAGCAACATGCACCGCCCCCCTTCCCTCAATAAAAAGCACTAGAAACTACACCTCAAATGAGTGATCAGTTTACAAACAAGCTGAGAGTTTTACCAGAGTGTAGCACTTTCCCATATGTCAACTTGAAATGAGCAAGTGGGCTCCAGCATTTAGTAGAGAGTGACAATCAGCCATATTCAGAAAGAGAAGAGCTGGGGTACAATAAGAACACTGTGCAAATATTGCACTCTGTATCTCTTAAAGAAAGAACTTAAATCAAAACGGAATTAATTTGCATGAAATCCAAATCTTCAGGGTCTGCCTAAACAGAAGGAGATTTTGGCCAGCGTTTCCAAAGGAAGCTCTTATCTCCTTTGTGAAATGGGGAAATGGGTGTGCTACTTTGCATGAGGGTGTATACAAAATATGCAAATGAGGAATCTGCTGCATGCAAAAGGCAAACTGGCCAGACAGTTGACAATCCCCATTCACAGAGAAAACGTTCCTAGTCTCCAACAGAAGTAAAGAGAAGGGAACCAACATGTTTGCTTCCCAGGGAGGTGAAACAGGCTCTGAATATTCATAAAATGTCCATTTAGTCATGGGAATGTTAATTGTCTCTGATTCATGAAACTATATGACCTCGCCTGCTGCCCAAAAAATATAAAAAGATGCAAGATTATGGGATGAAATGAGAGAAGATATTTAGATCACAAGTTGGGAGGGGGGAGCAGAGTCTCAAAAGAGACAAGTGTACAGCTGAGCTTTTCCTTAATCACTCCTTCTCAAAAGCACAATAAAATCTAAGACCATTGGACCATGTTATTAGACACCGATAAAATAACCCCTCGACTGGCAAGACTATATATCTAGGTCTCATCACATGTAACACAAGCTAGGTTCTGGAGATTGTTATCAATAGAATTTTGTCTTGTATCTTACAAAAACAACCAAAGGCTGCTATCCAGTCTTCTAATAAAGTAATAAAAGGATTTTTCTTTATTTGGTTTTAACATAGTTTGTTGATCTTCCTTCTTATTAATAACATCCCATGTAATGACCAGATCCTGCTCTCACATAAATGAATAATAGTTTTGTCGCTGATTCCGAATGGAAGCACACCCACAGATATGTGCCAAGGAAGATTTTAAAGGAACTTTTTAGATTTGCATCTAAAGGGGGAATTTTAAGTGTGCCAAATAATTAAGTGGACATCTTGCACCACACTGTGGTACAAAATCATATAGGGAGCTATTCTGATAAGATGTGGTGGGCTCTGCCAAAGGAGAATATGTTCAAATCACTTATTTTATAGAGTTAAGTCTTTAAATTAATTTGGTTCAGAAAGACTGTGTGTCACTACAGCTCCCCTTTCCCCCACCCAGCAGCTTCTCTCTTCCAGTTTATTTTTTTGGCAACAGAAAAAATAAAATCAGTTTGCACATCTTAAATGGCGAACTCAACTCTCCCCTCTCTGGGTAACCTCCACGATTGCCCTTTGTGCCGATGGAAAGAGCAGCTAAGTTATTTTGGCAAAAATTTGGCCGGAACCAAATCAATGTGTTACAGAAAAAGAACAATAATTAAACTCTGATCTTCTGATATAAAATGAATTGCTTCTCTCAATGATCACAGCCATTATTCAAAGCCACAGAGATAAAACCAATCATATTACTCAAGGGATTGCTTCTTAAGGTTGCCATTATCAAAGGTAGGAGGAAAATTCCAAAAATGGCAAGGATATGAAAAGGCAACGCTCTAAGCCACATTTTAAACGATGTTGGATTTTCTGCCAACTGGCCTGTTCAGAACTCACAACAGCAAGTGTGTATGAAGACAAAGCACTTAGCTCTCATAACCTTTATACAAATCATAGCAAAAAAACCTCTTGATCGTCTCACATATTATACTACATGGCAGGTCTAAACTGAGACTTGTAATTTCACAGCATCAGAACCATCCCAGATGGTTACAATCTATTATATTTATAATTGGTCGATTTTTTCCTTTTACTCCCCTCCCAAAATATAGACAGCCATTTTATTATGATAAGAAAAATGACTTAACTAAATCTAAACCACACTATGGGTTGACTTTCCTTGATGGGTAATTACCTTAGCCTTGAGATAGGTCATAAGATAAGATAATTTAATGTTTCATTAACAATATTCCCTATGACTTTTTTTCTTTCCTAAAACCTTGACCATTAAAGAACAAATCGGGGGGGGGGGGGGTAAGGGAAGAGGGGGATGAGAAGAGAACAAAAATCAATGTTAAATTTACCTTCTTTCTACTGGGTGTTAAAGCTGAAACCTCTATCATGATAGGAGAATGACTGCTCAGCTAACCAACTTTGTTTGTGTGCATCAGTGTCAAATATTCCAGTGTTCCACTGTATCATATCTGGGAAACTTCCTGAGCTTCATAAAGTTTAAGATGTTATTTTTTCCCCTTCCGTGATTTTTGACAGATGACAAGGTCTGAGCAGAACAATTATCCTCAGGAGAGCTTGTCAGAAATTTTCCGACAAAAGAGGGGCAAATCTTTTGCAATACTTGTCACCAAACAAAAAAAATCCTGTTTTTTTGACCCGTTCTAATTCTCAGCATCAACTATTCAACAGGTTCAAACTGCTGTTAACTACAGACATACACTCTCCTTGAAAGAAGAGTTGCTTAACACTATGTGGTTGTCTCCCACCAAAGACTGAACAAAATCAGCTCACAAAATGTTATTCAAGATCAGGAGCTGGAATGAACTTGCATCTGCTTTTGGGGCAATCCAGCCGTCACCTTATAAACTCTGACATGTCTCCTCATTCTTGGCCTCCATTAGCATATACTGCTGGAGATGAGAATGGCAAGAGGAAGTGTAGTTCTGTCCCCAAGGCTTCTGAAGTCTCCAGCAGATGACCAGCGTTAGATCTCACAACAACAGGGGCGCCCCCCGCCCCCACTCTCCACCCACCCTGACTATTCTTGCCCACCAAGCCTTTGTCAAACTTTTAAGATCTTAATCAATCAACTCTGACCTCGGGATCACAGGAGGAAGATGGATGAGGAAATGGGTGACCTCTGACCTACTCTTGTATTTGTCCTGCCACAGTCGACCCATTGAAAAACAATTGGGGTGGAACCTGCTTGCAAGGTTCCAGTCATAGGCTGGTGTCTTTTATAGGCTTTTGCAGACTTAAGATCTTTCGTCCCCCCTCACCATCCCCTCAAAATCCATGGGAAGCATTCCCCCCTTTCAACCCTCCCCCCAGAAAAACCTGTGAGAGAAGCAAATTTGCTGAACTGTCAAATTAACTGGACTATGGAACAGGGCTGCCCAGAGGATTCAGGGCCTGGGGCAAAGCAATTTTGGGGGCCCCTTCCATAAAAAAAAGTTGCAAATCTATAAAATACTATATTCTCGTGGGGGCCCCGTGGGGCCCGGGGAAAATTGCCCTACTTGCCCCCCCCCCCTCTGGGCAGCCCTGCTATGGAAATGGTAAATGGGAAAACTTCTCCAGCAATGTCAAAAGCCGAGTTGGCCTTAAGCTCAGTAGAAACTAACAGAGAGTGAATTGTGAACTTTATTGTAAACTTCATGAATCAGAGGAGTTTCCTGGTAAACTACTTCGACTTTGGGATTGGCAATGCCAAAAGGGAAACCACAAATAACCAGTGATGAAATGGTTTTAACTATTTAAAATTACTTGATGGCTTGCATCCTCTGAAAATAACTTCAACGGGCTAGCTTTACACAAGAGTTTCTTTCTCTTTTTATACATGACCCCCATCAAATTTCTCTTTAGCTGAGGAAATGGAGAATCAGGTTTTGTGGGTCCAACTTTCATGGGTCCAGTAGAGCGTTTATACGGAATCTGTCTGAAGACATTAATTCCCAATACCTATTCCAAAACTGCCCCACCATCTGCACTGCCCACCAGTAAAACCTCTAGAATGAGTTCCCTGGAACAACACAGCATTTGTCATGCAATTAGCTCATCGAGTCTGAGGCAACAGCTAAAAAAAAAAAAGTGTTAGATCTGCCTCAGTCAATGTGACCCACTACTGACCCAATAGCCCTTGAAGAGAAGGCAGGATAATCTCCAGGCAATAAACCAAGATCCCCTTTTCATTCACCTCCTCCTCCCACAAATTGGGTTGTAAAAATGTCAAGGAGCCTTGCCTACAAGTTATTGGGCCATTTCAAAATAATAATAAAATCTCTCCAGCCACTGATGCTCTCCTATAGTCCCCAGTCACCACATCAGCCACATTTGTATGTTTACTGACATGCAAAGAGTTCCAAGCTTCTATTTCACAATATTCCATAAGACAGAGTAATTTACTGTAAATAGAGTGCCCTGCCATTGTGCTGTTCATTTTTCAATTCTCACTGCAGCCCATGGTAATTTTGGGGCCGATAAGATATGCTTATGTTTTTCTCCAAATGAAAATGCTAGAAGGAAAGCAGAGGCTTGTGCTTAGCATTGCTTTCCTGCCAACCGTTAATTTCAATGCATAATAATGAACTTCACATTGACTGAAAATTATCATCTAAAAGAATTTCAGTAGGACATTTAAGAAAAAAATAGCTCTTTTCTTATACTGGTCTAGCAGAAAAGCTGTCAGTTGTTTGTGTTATCACCTCACTCTCAATTTCTTAGTCACAACAAGATATTAAACTTATCCTAGGAAACAAGCACAAGTAGCAAAATACAAGAGTGTCCATTATGATGAAAACTACCTTTCCAAACATTTTAAAGAACAATGCAAGGCCCAATCATGCAAGGTGCTAAGCACCCTCAATTCAGCACCTTGTAGGATTGGGCTCATTCATCCGTACAAGAAGCCATTAAAGGCTGGTCTTTATTTATGCTCACAAGTAAGGGTTTAGAAGATCAGGCCCAAGATTTCTAATAGTTTACTTATAAAATAATAGTAACATCTTAGGGGGAAATGTAAATCTTTTTGGAGATAATCTGCCTTTTATATGAACTTTAATCCCTAATTCTGCAGAGCATAGTATGGGGGGTGGAGGCCTGTATCCTAGCACCTCCATTGTAATGACAACAATAGAGACCCTCTGAGAAATGAAAATATTTAACAAAGGCAGCAGTATCAAATATCAAATGGTTATTTAATACAAAAATTTGCAACAAGTGAAATACCAAAGATTTACACTTCCGGGGGAACTAAAGTCATCAAAATAAAACCCAAGTTTCTCTGACTGATTCTTCTCCCATTTTAATACCGAAGTTCTCTACTGCATCCTGAAGGAGAAAACGAATACTTTTCCTTCTTAGAGTTTTTTCTGCTTAACAAACTTTGCTTGTGAAAGAGAGATCTTTTCTCTTTAAATGATGGTGGCTCCAGTGCATTACTTTTGCATCCAATTTCGGTGGCTACACCAAGGTAATTCAAATCTAAGTGCTTGTTAGCAAACGTGTTTTGCCTTCTGCTGATTGCAGTAGCATCATTTGTTTTGTCAGTATTATACACTTCTTAGCCTTGCCACCTAGAGCTATTGCACTCTCTCATTAGACACCTCTGTCCCATTGCATCCCACAGGGGCTGCTAATTACTGGCGTTACTCCATTTACTTTAATCTCTCATTCAACTACCCACACTGAGCCCTTCTGAAAAGTACAATACGACTGGTCCTACCTTGGCATTCTCCATTGTGCTCATCATAGCCAGCATTGCACAGACAGTTGCCAATGGGTACCAGCCATTCGCCATCTGCCCCACAGTACATTTTTGGCACATCCTTCTCTTCTGAGTTGTTCACACAGGAGCCACGAACTTCCACTAGAGAGGACGTATCAGCCCCAGTAATGGTGTCTGGAAACTGAGCCAGGTTGCGTACCGTCAATGGGCACTTCTTGTAGAAAACACGGACAGACACCAAGGCGATGCAGGCACCTACATCCTGAAAAGCCAGGTAAAACCCCTTCTTGCTCAATGGGCCCACATCACGTATCTCTGTGTTCAGCTTCATGATCCTGTCACCGATGTCCACCTGAGTGAAGCTCTCATCAGCAGCAATGGTGTCGATCTTGGCAAACTGGCTCTCACGGATATAACGCTCCTTATCATTGTTTGATTCATAGTAGTAAAGGTTAAAAGTTTCTTTGCAAGTTCCCATGACACCTGGCAGACTGTTGCAGTCTCTCAATGTGAATTTAATTTCAATATATACTCTCTGAGCCCCCTCACGGGGAATCCAATCAGTTCGTAACCAGTTGTTCTGACTCGGCTCCATCACATTGCAAACTTGATAGGTGCGGATTGGAGTGTTTTTCTCATCCATAATGCTTACTTCCTCCCACTGTGACGAATCAAAGCAAAAAGTACATCAGTGTTAACAAAAGTACATCAACTCTTCACTACAGAATTAATCCTTTTGCTTCCGCTGGTAGCAAGCAGCTTTCATTTACAGAAAAGTCGTTAAACCAAGTCATATGTGTTAAAGCAAGTACCTAAAAAGCAGTCTGTTACAAGGAAAGCAAGTTCAAAATTAGGTTGGTAAAATACCTCAATGAACATATATTTAAGAACAAACCAAAAACATCACACTGAGCTAGGCCAATAATCCCTAAAGGCCCCCACCCAGATCTGGCCCGGTTTTGCTAATCGCTGCAAAAACACATACTTCAAGATAGCCCTTGCACTGGAGAGTGTACAATTTCAAAAGATAGGCAAAGTATTAATTATCCCCATTTTACAGATGTGAAACTAAGGCATGGAGAGACTAAGTGAATTGCCTAAAGTCACACAGAAGGTCTGTGGCAGAGCTGGAACTGAATCCAGATTTCCAGAGTCCCTGTCCAGTGTCTTCATAAGGAAGGATGTTTTGTAGTCATTTCTCTATGCTTTCAGAAACCAGCTACAACCAAATTCCCCCATTAAACCACCCTCAATTTGGAGTGGCAACAGTACAAATTTAGTTACAAATGGATATCTATTATGAGCATTCCTTTACTGGAGACCTGGGGGGAAATTCTGGCCCCAGTAAAGTCAATAAGAATTTTGCCATTGCCTTCAATGGGGGCAGGATTTCACCCTTGGATTGTTAAAGACAAGGAGGGAGGAATGTGATATTGTCAGTTAATTAGCCTCACTGACAGAACTTTGCTTCCTGATACCAAAAATAAAAACTCTTATTTACCGCCTTTTATTTTCATACCATCCTGGAGTTAGAAACCTCAAGCAGTTAAATTTACAGCCTAATAAACCCTAATATGTTATAATGCTATAGGCAGGCTTTAAACTTGCATTGATGTAGGGATTTCCCTCTCCTGAAGGGAACGGAAACGGAAAGTAGGGGGAATAAAAAGCAACATAGCTATCGCGTTGGAGCAAATTCAATCCCTGAAGTAACTAACTACATTCGTGTCAGAGAAGTTATGTGAAGGATGAATTTGGCTCCCATGTGTGTGAACCAATGTTTCAGCAAAAGTGTGATGAACATACCATAAAAGAAAGGAAATGGTGAATAACAGCTTTGAAAAAATGTTAGAGATTATGATAATCACATAATGCAGAAAAGAAAGCCACCACAGTGGCCTTCTTTTGTCTCCTTTTCAGAAAAAGAATCATGGTTCTGCTGAATTAGGAGGGGGGAAAAATCCTTTTTTAAACATTTGTATTAGATAAAAGCTACATTCTGGCTCGGATTCCAGGCTGTACAATGAAACACGTGAAAATTATGCTTGGAAAACTGTTCTAATGCAACTTTCCAGGGGCTTCCTAGAAATGCTTTTGAAAACTACTAAAGGTGCTGCTTTGATAAACGGCAACATTCTTAACACCGTGGACCTCAGCATATAATATCCTGCATTCTTTTTATAAGAGTTGCTCTTTTGCAAGTGCTCTTTAATTTAAAAGCCTCCAGAGCAGCTGAATCTGCTTATGGATCTATGGCAGTTAGCAGTGGCACCATGAGTTAAAAGTAGTAAAGAGGGTAATATTTTAGTTTCTGCCTAGAGATACTTGTGAATTAAAAAGGAGGGAAGTGGGTGGAAAATCGATACACATCATGTCACACTACATGTTGCAGAAAAGGGAAAAACTGGAAAGTCATCTATCAATGTAAAACATAACATGGAGTTAGTAACCAGATAGAGTTCTTTAATTTGCAGCTGCCGTGAAACTAGTTTTGTGTTACAGTGCTGTCTTTATGATCCATCACTTTCCAGTCTCCTTATCTTCCGATGGCCTGCACTACCTCCTGAGTGTGTGAAGGGATGGGAAATAAAGAGTTTTCAAAGGGATTTTCTTTAGCATGTTCATACAACAGACAATGTAGTTATAGGATTTGATCTGAAGCCCACTGAAGTCAATGAAAAGACTACAACCGAATTCAGTGGGCATTGGATCAGGCCCTCAGTGCAAAATACATGCATGACCTTTTTAAAAAAAATCCGTTTATTTAATTTTTAAAAAAATCTGTCGGCAGCTGAAAACAATTAGAGTCCTAAATTTCCAACCATTTGAGATTATATGCAACTCTAAATGTGTGGTCAAAGAAATATCTTTTTGCTTTCCCTCTAAAATGAACTTTTATAATACAACTGGTTTAACGGTGCACAGAAAAGCATTCCAGAAACAGAACCTCTCTTTCAACTGTGAAATTTAAGAGTAATTCATTAATTAAATTTATAATCCGATACTTTAATTCCTCCATGGTTACTATATATATTTGATAATGGTTAGTTCTATTCATTGGTCAATACCCTATTTTTACCTTCAACACCTCATATTAACAAATAAAATGCTTAACATCTAAAGGTCTGTTGTAGATCTATCAAACAGGTTTTTTTAAGAACATACACACAGTTAAAAAGAAAACAAACTGGCCTGGAAGGATAGAACTTCAGGGGTTCTTTTCGAAAAAAGAAAAAAAGAAAGAGAAAAGGGTGTTCTTTTCTGCTGCTTTGAAATAAATTTGCAGCCTATGAAGTTATAATAAATGCTTTCCAAGCACTCTATTGCACAGACAGACCATGTACTCTTAAATTTTTCACTACCAGCTTAAAAATAGAACACACGTAGGTTGGTTTAGTCACATCCACAATAAAACAGTACCCATTTTCCTTCTCAAACTTGAGAGGAGTCTTCAAAGATGACGGGGGGAGGGGAGGAGTAAGTATTAAAAACATACAGAGCTCCTTTGGTCATCAATTCTGCTACTGACTTATTAAAAGACTCTAATATATTTTAATCTACACTGTAGGTACCCCTTGGTGAAGCATAAGAAAGGCTCTGTCTGAATCATTGACCTTTCCAGGGTATAGAATTAACAAGGAAGCCTGACTCTCACTGAGATAAAGCTGTACCTTTCCCCACTGTCAAAAGATGAGGGCAATTGCCTGCAATCAGCAGTGAATGTGTGCTGTCTACACCGCCAGAGGCCTGCCAATCACTCCCCCTCTCTTTAAAAAATGGTCTCAGGGACTGCGCAGTGTTCTACAGTCAAGTTCAGGCAGAACAACAATGGGGGGCAAAACAATCCTCCATTTTCCCATGTTATGGTTAATTCAAAGCTTATGCATAATGCATCACTAAAATAAATAGCCTCAAATTCCTTCCATTTGCTACTGTTTCCTTTCCTTCTTAGTAGGGGCCGGGGGGGGGGGGGAATGTTAGTCTACAGTGTGTTTCATTAAGGCACTGGAAGAATCCACTTATACAACTACTTATCTTTGAGCCCCTTTATTTTCACTCATTTTGACTTAGTAATAGTGTGTATTTGTATTTAAGAAGGCATATTTGTTTTTTAAAAAGGATCTGAGTGTATTTTAATTTGATGGGAGCAGGATGTACATTAAGAAAAAATGTTGGCAAATTGTTCACTTTTACAATTTCCTGTAGAGAAAAAGGTTCTGATACTTTTTTTTTAGTCTTAAATGGTCCAATCCTTCAAGGTGTAAAGTGCCCTCAGCTCCTATATAGTCCTTGATTGGGGGATTTGAGAGTTCTCAGCAGCTTCCCACAAGAGGTGCTCTGCAGCTTGCCTGATTGGGCTCACTGCAGGTAGCAGCCAGCTTGTGCCTACAAATATTTAGTTAAATTAGCAGTGAAGGTTTTGCATACAAGGGACTATGCTGAAATCTCCCTAAATCCAACCTCAAAATGTGTGACACTTCCTTTCAGGATCTGAAACATAACATACTGTTGGTTACTACTCTTTTTATAGGGTCCTCAAAAGAAATTCATATGATTTGCCCACTGTACCAATGAAAACCCTAAAAAAATCTGAGATTGAGGCTAATCTGTACACGGATCAAAACATGTAATGTTGTTTTCACTTCGAAATAAATCTATTTAACTACTGTCCCTTCACACCATAAGAAAGGTCTGTCTTGTATCTTGTCTATTGATTCCTTCTCCCCCACACACACTCAATTTAGAAATAGAACAGCAATTGCTCTGAACAGAGACTGTCCATGAATATAACAATTACAGGGATGGATTCCAGTTTGGTCGTCAGATCACATTTCTTGTTGGTATTTCAGTTTTAAATAGGCATCTAAGTCCACGCTTTGACCAATCTCCTAATTTTGAAACCCTTTTTCTGCCCTTTTGGTTTCTAGTTCTTCAATGATAGAACTATCCGAAGGGAGTATAGGGTTTCTCCAACAAAGTGTAATTCACTTCATAGGCATGGAAAAAATCTGACCTCCACAATCAACAATAATCGAGCCATTAGAACTCTGCAGAAACTTACTAATCACTCCCTTTTGATCAGATAGCAATTCAGAACTTACCCCTCCTTCCAAAGGACTTGCTATCCACCCAAGTTCCCCCTGAACTGATCTGGAATCCAATAGGGTAACTGCAGAAAGACAGAAAAAAAATAGATTAATTTCCAGTTGCCAAAGGTCAATATGACAGACAGTATTTACCCAAGCATTTCTACACATGCAGAGCATGACCATATCCAACTTAGATCTAAACCAAAACTTTTTTTCAGTTAGATGAATATCTACATTAACTTGATCTTCTCTCACTTTTAAACCTGGAGCATTTTTCAAAGCGTGTTTAACTTCCTTAACTGTTAAAATTTGTTCCAAGGATGATGATCTAACATTGTTAGTACTCAAACCCATCTGTTAGATGGAATAATTCTCAATTAAAAAACAAAGACAACCAGAAATGATAGAAGATATACTGCAAATGATGAGCTCCCAAATACTCATTTATGTAAACCCTGTATTTTATATTAGACTACACAAAAAGAGTGGAAAAGTACTGTTTGTTAAGATTTAGGATGATCACATAATTCCTGACTCTTGAATATGGCTAAGCCACAAGTGACTTTGTATGGGATTCCCTTCAAACCAAAATAAACACCTTATTTGTTCTGTTTGCTATTCCAGTTTGATATTTACATCACTTATACATAGGTGAATATTTTTTAGAAGGAGGCTACAATAAACTGCTTAGACACATTTGTGACATCACAAGTGTCAGATATCATTGTTCTCACATTTTGGATGTTTTTCTGCACTTGCAGGAAAATGGGTTTTTAAAAAAAAATGTTTTGAGTTCACCAATCTGTATTTGTAGATAGATGAACACATACATATGCACTTCAGTTCTAAGAGTAAAAAAGAACAGAACACCAGGTGATTTTAAGTGTGCTGTAGCCCAATCTTGCAATTCCTTGCACTACCCCAGACTCCCATCAAAGGTAGTGTGATTTTGGTATGTGCAAAGAATACAAGATCATTCACCTAATATGGAGTTAACTATAGACACCGAACCAGACCCAGTGAAATTCCAGCTACTTGGTCTTTTCACCACAGTGATCCTGCAAAACCACAGATTCTGAAGACCACTATAAATTAAGGCTCCAAGTATAACAATCAAGTGGCAAACCGCATTTGAAAGGAAGGGCTCGATTATTAATCTGGCTGTTTATGGCCGTCAAGGACAAATGTGGAATCTTTGAGTATTTTTTTAAATAGCTTTAATTAAAAATCATCCTCTCCCACCCTTCCATCTTTCCTTCCAGATAGATGTTGTAGATTTAAGATGCCATTTAGTCCTGTAACTATTTTAAAATGTAGCTATCTCCTTCTCAAAACTCCCCCTCATTCTTCTTTTTGCCCCTGGAGAAAAACTGGTTACATCCATTTGGATTAATGTAAGGTGGATTAGGGAGACAAAGGGAACAATGCAACCCAATTTACCCAAAAAGGGGGGGAGGGGAGAAAAGGGGGGAGAAAAGGAAACGTGAGGAGAATCAAAAGGAGACACGACATGAAGGGGAGAGGGGAAGAGGCCAGAGCAACCCACAGCAACTCTAAGCAGCAGCTTTTCATCTGCAACCCCTTCCATTCTCCTCTCAAGTTTAAACTCTGGGAGCCGCGTTTGTGTCACATACAGAGCCTCCTTTCAGGCCTTTAATTTTCAAAAAGGCAGGGTGCGTTAGGGGGAATGCGGGCAGGACAATGAAATCCCCAGCTAACTAACACAAGGCTTCGTCCCTCAGTCCTCTACTCTGGGGGCCGGGGGCAGTAGAGCTGAGATTCCAGAGGGCACCGGCTGGGAGAGAAGTGTCAGACAAGCAGCACCTCTGCCGCCAGATGTGCCCAGGTCTATTGCAGGGAGCGCATGTGTGGGTCCATGCGATTATGCAACACTCTTGCAGCTTCGGCTCCTACCGGCGCCCCCTCCATCCCCGGGGCAGGGAATACCCCATCTCTCTCTCTCTGATCAGCACTCGCCCGCTCCACCAGCTCATCAATAAGAAATTACCCCAGTTCTCGCAGCGATCCCACCGCCCCAGAAAGGGGGCGCGTGAAGAGTAAGGAAACTGCTGCGCGGCGCATTTTAGTGTCACTAATTGATTTGCAATCTGGGCCGCTCGGATCCAGCGGGTCCCAGCTACGGGCGGCTGGTCCCTGGCCCGGGGTGCGTGCGCGCACGGTGAGGCGAGCAGTGTAGGGCGCATTGCTCTGGGAACCCAGGTCAGGCTCACACACGCGCGTATGCGGACCCGTCCACACGCAAGGGGCTGCGCAGATGTCAAGTCTGCGGCAGTCCGGCCTCAGGGGGCCCAGCGCCGCAGCAGCCCGCGCCAGGCTAAAACTTTACTCGCCCGGTGCTGGGACAAAAGTCTCCGGAGGAGGCGCCGAGTGAGCCTGCTGGGAACCAAGTCCCGTCCGCAGCCAGCTCACAACCCCAGCAGCTCCCGCTGCATCGGGGACCCTGCACCCACTAGCTCTTCCCCCGCGGACGGGTGCCCAGCCCGCAATGCCCCCGGGTGCCAGCGGCTTGCCCCCCTCTTTCCCGCTGATGAACTCTGCTCAAAGCCGCAACTTGCCCCAGGCACAAATGCCCCGCGCAGCCCCGAGCCCCAGCCGACAGCCCGGCTGCCCCATGCCCACCTACCTTCATTGGCCGGATACACCCGAGAGCCGGTGACAGCGCCACAGATCCCCCAGAGGAGCGAGAAGAGGGTGAAATAGACAATCCCAGCCATGGCTCGCCAGTGCCAGCGCCGCTCCAGCCGCCTCTATCCCAGTGGAATAAATGCTTCAATGGGGAGGGCAGCAAGCTGTAGACATTGCCAAGGGGGCGGGGCGGGCGGCTGACGTCTGCCCGTCCATCAACCGCATTCGCCATTCGGAGTAGCTCATGGCAGCTCAAACCCCACCCTGCTGCCCAAACCCGCCCCACCTCCCCACTTGGCCCCGTCCCCACCTGCTTCCCTGGCTGGGCTCCTCCGCACGGGGCGATAGGCTGATGCGGGGTCTGTGCCACCCTCCAGTCAGCACTGTCCTACTCATAATGTGGCAGAAGGCTCTTGTCTGCGGTCTGGCAAATGGGGAGGTGGCTGCGATGCTGCTAAGCCCCTGCCTCTCCTGAGCTTAAGCGCTAACAAGCGATCTCCGGACAACAATTCCTCAGGAAGGCTGTGATTAGTAAATTTGCCCTAAAATTAATGGGCTGAGTTTTTGGTGGCTTTTTTTTTTTGTGGTTGGTTTTTTAAAAGGAAAAAACCCTTTCAACCCAAGAGCAAAACTCCTGAGCGCGAAAGGAGCTGGACTTGTTTCTGACCGATCTGTATTATTCTGGACTGCATTGTGTTTAGTAAACGTTTGGTAGGGGAAGTAATGTGCAAAAGGGGTATATCGATTTTTTGTTTTGTAAAGGTTAGCTGTTAATTTCATACGATTTCCCTCAGCCCCCAATCCTCCGTACACACACAAGTAATTTGCTCCAAGACGGAATAAGTGTTTCTTCCTTGGGAAGCAAAACAAACGAACAAAAATAAAAACCCCACTCCTTTCTTGAGCGTCTGGTGACAGGTAACATATTTGATCTGTCCCCATTAATCCAGCAAAAATGTCAGCACACACAGATTTTGTTTGCACGTTCTGACTCAAAGCCAACGAAAAGAAAAGGGATTCAAAGTGTGACGAAATACAAATGAGAAATGGGGGAGGAAGTGTGCAGGTTGTCATTAACAGTAGGGCATTGAGAAATGAGAAGTCCCTGAAGCTAACAACTCCTCAAAGTCGCGCTACTTATCTTGTTTCAAGCGATTTCCTTGGAGGATACTCAAATAGAAAAATCGAAGAGACGGGTGCAGCGTATATCCACCCGCAGCGATTCCTCGCAAAGCCTTTAGTATCTGCAACACCCAAACCGATTTCTTTTGCTTGGGGGAGGATGATCAGTGAGCTCTAACCCTATTGATAATGCACATTGCAAAAAAATAGTGCCATGCCTCAGAAGCCAGGGCAGGGTGTGCTTTTTCCTCTGATATTTGCAAATAACAGTGTCACACTCTCACACACACACTTTTATTCATTTTAAGCTGATAGTTGGCAGGAGAGGACATGCCCTTTGATGTATATTATCCTGGAGCATCCTCGCCTAATCAGGACGAGGAAAAAGTTTGCAGTTGCTTGCCCTTTTGCTTATTTTCCCCTTAGTGCATGGACTGGGGTCGGGATTTCCTAACCAGTCCTGCAAGCTCAGGGCTGGCTTCACAGAAAAGCGCTGGTCTCATTCACCGGCGAAGAGTTTCTCATCATAAACCAACAGCACCACCTCGTGGATTGAGGGATAGTGGGGGAACCCAGACAAAGACGTCAACGTGACAAGTCAAAGGATGGGGATTCTTTTTTTTTAAAGGTCTTTGCATCTAAATCATTTTCTGGTGCCTAGAAATGAACGGTTGCGTAATATGTGCAGCACATTCACTAGTTCCCTGCACATTTTTAATGCTGGAAAAGATTAACGTGGAAGGGGTGATTTTATCAGGGGAAAAGAGCCATCACTTCCGTAAGTAGGTATGTTGAAAAACCCACAATATATAAAATTTGCTGATTCCCCCCCCCCCCCCCAAAAGTGTTGTAATAACAAAATGTGGGATAGTTCTGAACGCGAGAGAGCGGCTTTAGTGTCTGCTACTGCTGATCTGGTGAAAAGACTGTCGGGGTTATTAATTATGATTAGCCCTTATTATTTCCTTATCCTTCATTAGTGCCAGAAGCTAACAACTCGCCAGTTACAGCCTCTCTAGGCTGCGAGCTGGAAAAGTGGGGTTGGACTATTTCGGCTCATTTTTTCCTAGGTGGAGAGAGGATGGTAACAAAAAGTAGGGGGGGGAGGCGATAAAATCTTAGCATGTAACATTTACAAATAAATGCAGCTTAAATATACAGTTTTCAGATGCTGTTTTCCCCTCTTACAATTAAAAATAAATAACAAAGGGGGTTGCCTTAACTGGAATTTTAAAAGGGCGCCAGTCCAAACGTGTACCAGAGTCTGCATCTTTATGAACACGGTGTTCTAATTGAAAGGGGATGGGGGGTGATGGTGCGTTTCTCTGCTGCTGGGGAAGTTCATTCCGATCTCTGGGTGCTGCTAAATCATCCCTGGACCCTGCCACAGATTAATTTTATTCCTTTGCTCAGCAAAGGTATGTCTGAAGCTTCTCTCCCCCCTCCAGCATCCCCCACACACTTCAGAATGTGCTAGATTGCACCAAATGGCAGGTATTTCCCAACAAACGCTATACCATCACCACCTGCTCTTTCCCCCCTTCAAATGATTCCGGTGAAACACATGTAATAAACAAATGTAAAGCAATTACCATGTGTCATTTATGAACGCAAGGCTCGATTCCGCACACCAATAGGAATGTTCCCTGGGGATGAGGCCCTCAGTTTTCTGCAAAGATGTAAATCCAATCATTTTTTTAATGCACATGGACAGCAGCCTGTGGGAGTTAAAAAAAAAAAAAAAAAGCAATGAAACTGTAGTAACATGACTTTTTCCCACTCCTTTGGAATATGCAGGCTGAATATTAAACAAAACCTTTCCCATTGCAGCTGCCTCGAATCAGTGTGTCCTTCTCAGTTACATGCAGTGAGTTTAAAAAGAAAAAAATAGCCCCTGCCTCAGACAAATAATCTGCAGAACCAAGAGTCTGTAAACACTCACTGGAAGGGCAAATGTAAGAGCTCTTTTGAAGGTGTTATGGTCTGTAGGGAAAAAATCAAGTTTTTGTTCATTCTCTGAACATTATGGACCATTTGGTTAAAGAGATTCAGACACACACATATATACCCACTTTTATTTATTTATTTTTAAAGCAGCAATTCAGAGCCTCTGTCAATGGGTAAAAATAGAATGTGTTGACATTTTCAAAGCAGTGCAGGGGATTTTAATTTTAATGGGAGATCTGTGGCTGAACCCCTACACTGCTTTGAAAAATCTCAGCCAGGAGAGTTTTTTAAAAATCTCTAAATGCACATTTACAATGAGCCCATGCTTTTAAAGATCCCTCAGTATTTGGTTTATTAGCCAGTGTCACTATGGTAAACAATGCTCTTTAAAAGTATATATATTTTAAAACGGTCTGAACTTCTGCTTTACAGTGGGAATATTTCCTTCCTTTTAAAAGAGAATGTAAGAAAAACCTCAGAATGATTTATTCCAATGTGATAGCTTGCAAAATGTTACTAAATCCTTATATGTATAAACCTGTGTTTAATCACTGATTGTGTGATAAATAATAAATATAATAATAATGATAAATAATAATGATTGGTGTATATATATTGCTTTTCTTCTTTAAAATGCATTGCAAACACTAGCTAATTAAGGCCCTGCAGCTGCTGGATACTAACCACCCTTTCTTTGCGTTGAAAGCAAATGGTTTTGGAATGCTGTTTCTTTGCAGAATTGAACCCTAAAGAAATAATTAAAATATTTAAGGTTTAGTTTAGACTTGATAGTGATTGGAAGTCCATTCTTAACTCACCCTATGCATCAAGGTATTGCTGATATTGGGGGTTAATGAGACTTTTGCTGCATGTGGAATGAAGAATCTGGCCTATTATAGTCCTCTCTGCTAATACAGCATAGCAGCAATAGATGATCCTACATCTCAAGTTTTCAGTGAGACTACTTAGCACAATAATCACTGTACATGGCATTACATCTTGGCAGGATTGGGCCCCACATAAGCTGTAATAGTTAAGTCTAATGGGTAGAACCAAAGACAAGAAATGTGTGGTGAAATCCTGGCCCCATTGAAGTAAATGGCAAAATTCCCACTGACTTCTGTGTAACTAGGATTTCAGCTCTAGTCCTTTTCACTTGTATCTTCAAAACTTCCTTTGAATTTAATAGGAATTTTGGGCACACATCAAATGCAAATTTGGCTCAACGTTTGATTCCCTCGGCGAGAGATTTGTTGGAATAAGCGTGCAGGATCAGGGCTTTAATATCTTCAGTCAGATGTCTTGGCTTGATAGCTCAAATCCAGACCTTTTAAAAGATTTTTTGAGTGATGTAAAATGAACTATTGCTGTGAGTATTAACTCTAGTTTATTCAAAGCAGGCCTATAGATGCAAGATTCTTCACAAAACTACAGCTGTCAATTTTGAAGTGTGACTATGATTATTTTGTAAACACAACACAGAAACATAATAAGAATCAACTGTTTTATGATTAAACAGAGCTACATTTTCCAAATGCAAGTATCTTAAAAAATAATATTGTAAACAATATTTTAATATAACTTTATGCATCCAAAGATAGAGACTAAGTTGTTCTTATGTTTTGTTTTTGTTTCTTAGGATCCAGTTAGTATAACTTTTGTCAACATTTTTAAATGGCTAATATATATATATATATATATTTAAGTGTGTTAATGTTGTTTTTGTAATGAGGTTGCTAGGGTCAAGATATGAGGGGGAGGGTTTCCCACCAAACATTTCTTTTGGACATCCACCACTAGCAATATCCTAAAGATAACTCTGATAGCTAGTATACTTCATTCTTGCAATAGAAAATAAATCCTTTAAGTGGCTGTTCAGATAATGGAACTTTGAAAATAGTCCTTGCAAAGCAAATGCAGCTTTTAAAATGTTGTACTTCCAGACCTTAATTATCTACAAGGTTTCTTGACCTAATGTGGGGGAGAGGCGGAGCTTATCTCTTTTTTGGCTATTTATAAAAAATTAAGCCAATGATTAATTAAAGCAGTCTGACTATTTCTATTTCATACCTCAGAGACATCCAACAGATCCACTCTAGGTCAATGGAAACTTTATGGAAGCAATGAAACATTCAGGAAAAACACCTCCCCTTTCTAGTAACAAAACACAGACTTTTGTAGTAATGTCAGAGAAATCAGTCTGAGCTACACAATATTTTTAAATCATTCTAAAAAATTATTTTATTGTATTAGGATCATTTACATTTATTAGGATAAAGGGTTTCCACATAAAATCACCACAGACAATGCAAAAAGGGACAATGGAATACACTAAAAATGCACAATTCTACCAAACCCCCACCATACTTCCCCTTACCATCTAATATTTTGGTCCTAAATAAACTTTCTTAAAAATCCCTGCCAAGCTAATCACAATTTCCTTGCTTTGTATCTTTTATGACAACTCTACACTCATCTTAGCTCTAACATGTGTAATTGATATTTAGACCAAATTCTGCTTCTACATTAAACCAAATTAACTACAGATTACAAGGAAAATCTCAGAATTTAGCCCTTAACATTTTGTTACAGAAATTGGGATCTGTTACTTTTTTTAAAAAACTGCCTATTAACAGAGCAATCTGCTCTGTTGTCAACCTGCCTAGAAATATTATTGTGACCCACTATCAGAAGTGATTCAACTTTGATGGGGACTAATCATGTTTGCACCATAATCAAGTTTACATAATTTAGATTTAATGCAGCTTAGCAAAGCATAGCCAGGTTTGCTCTATATGTCTTATTACATCTTATTATTCACATTCAAAACTTTTGAAACCACTTTTACTTGAAGCACATGTTGTAATAATTAGGGTTTGTGTTAAATGTTTGGTCATGTCTATTTCATAGAGGTCGACCACGACTGAATTATTTAGAACAGTTTATAAGTCTAGAAATCAACAAACAGTGATGCACACACACATACACAAAGAACACATTTCAAGATGATTTAGGTTTTTAAAAGACTCAATTAAAAATATTTTACCCATTATATTACTTTTATATTATGCTTTTTATTTTTATAGTATACTTTTTTATTTATACTTTTATATTACTTTTTTCTCACTTATTAGAATATTCCAAAATATTCTCAGACTATATTATTAAGATATTTGGGCATTTACATATAAGGTTGGTCTCAAATAAATTCTTGCAGTTAGTGTATTTCTTGTTAAACATTTGGCATTAACTTGACACTAAAACTAATTCATATTTGTTGAGTTATTTTACATGACACGAATGTATCTAACAATTACAATAACCATGAATGCATTAGAGACCAGTAAAGAGCTGTGATTTAGTATTAGCATTCTGGTCTTTTTTATTTAATCTATTCAGTCCTTTATTTTTCCATGTCCACCTACTCATGTCCGTCCATCTCCCAAGAAGCTTTTTGCTGTCAGTCAAGTGACAGCCTCAGTAGGTGGTTTTGTGTGTTCACGGGCCTCCTGAGGCCCAGCACAACATTTAGATGGAAAAGGGAAAAAAGGAAACACAAGCTCGTCCTTTAGTATGCAGTTCCACAATCTGGAGGAAAAAATCACCTGAAAAGTGCTTTCCCACAAAAATGCAAGCCCATTTACTGAACTCCCACACATCTTAAGCCCTACACAGCTATTTAGAATGGAGTGTAAAATCACACTAGGAAGTTTAGCACTCATAGTCTAGTTGTCAAAAGGAATAATGCACAAAAGATGGACCTTTACCAGGCTAGTCACCAGAGAATTGCTATAGTTTCCTTCCCAATACAAGTCTTCAGATGTGCCTAAGCTTTCCCTTCTTGGATTTACAGATTCTTAACTGACTTGTGAGTATTCATATATATGCTGATAAATTACTTGAGGAAATTTATTACTAGTAATGTGAGAATAACTGTTGCCTTCTTTATTTGTTATGAGTAAGATTTTACTCCTCATTATATAAAGTTGTACTAAGTGAACATCTACATATGGATAATAGTTTAGTTCTGCAAAAGGCAAGCTAGGGGACTGAACCTTATTGAGGTGAACAGGCGTTTTGCCATTGATCTCAATGGGAACAGGATCAGGCCGTTAGCTCATTTTAGAATCCACATAGCTAAAAATCATAGCATGGAGTCAGACTTAGGCATTTCAAGTTGCTTTTATTATTTTTATTAGTGATAGCCTTCATACGGATTGCAGAAAATCTGATATTATGATTGTTATAACTAGGCACATGTGACAAACTGAGGATAGATAATAGTTTTGCTTTCTTTTCTGATCAACACTAATCTCTAGAACAGTGCATAAATAGATAAGAAACATAAATGAAATGTAACAGGATTTTAACAATAACAATAGAAGCACTAGTTGCTACCCTGCTATTTACAATACTCTTCTAATCTCAGTGTTAGAGTGAAATTTATAATATACCATTGTCAGGTCCTAGAAAGAAAATTGGGTCACTTAAAAATATTTATGCAGACAGTAATATTTATGATGCACTTTATTCTTTCTAGCTATATATATATATATATATAGATCACCACAAAATATATAGACACAAACACACACTGATAGACTCTGATAAGGGGAAAAGGTTAGGGGAAAAGTGAAAAGAGATACAGATCTATCAGAGAAAAGAACTATATATACCAGAATGTCAAGTCTGGTATTATAGCTTTTCATATAATAACCATCAAAATAATAAATATAAGAGCCCATTTCTGCTAGATGTCTGTAAGCACAGTTCATTATTGCAATCAGCCTTGTTAATACTGACAGGCAAAAGGCAATCTGCAGCTTTTTGATGTAGAAGTGTGACCAATAAACCTGTGCAAATAACTTTATAACCCTGGAGGTTGTTCACGGTGCTGGCACAGATGCTTGGCAACCCAATGAGAAATGTTTGTGCAGACATTTGATTTAAAGGTTATTTAAAGTTGAAGTTAAAGAGACCTCAATTATTACAAAATGCTTTTGGAATGTCATTGGCTTCATAGCATCAATCTATAGCCATTTCTTTCATTGCCATTGCTTCTTTCTAATTTATTATCATTTGGGAGTATAAGCAGCCTTCATGAAACAGAGTTATTCCGACTCAGTGCAACCCTTACTCACATTGGCAAGCTCTTATTCACGTGAGCAGTCCTATTGGCATAAATAAAATACTCATGTGAGTAAGGGCTCACCTAGATGGGTAACGATTACTCAATCAAGCTCTGAATGAGAATTCCTTGGAGTGTTTGGAAAAGAGTGCACACAATTAACAAAAACAAACGTAAGTGGAAATAGTCTGTGCAAAATCATGCAAAGTCTGTTTCCAGCAAATTTAGACATGTCAATTAAATTCAGACTGAAGGGTAAAAACGAAGAGTAACACACAGATTTGCAAACTGCATGTGAACAATTTTTCTTTTAAAATCAGAAGCTCACATTGTTCCATAAGAAATGCAGGGTTTAGTCTGACAGTTTATCTTCCCCTTTCAAGAATAAGATTATGTAAATCTTTTAAGAACTCTGGGCCAGACCCTGCCCCTCTTGCTCAGGCAAAGCTATATCTTACTCCAAGAGCAATTTGATTATTTACTAAACCTAATGGGGGAGGGGGAACAGAATTGGATCATCCATCTGGAAAAAAATACATTTGCAATTAATATTACTGAGATATCCAGTTTTCAGATTTGTTTTCAGATTGAGATTTCATTTTTTTCTTGCATTATTATTAATAAAGCACTATTATTATTAAACCAGCAGATATTCCATATAAACCTCTATTGGTAGACAATGCAGTGAAATTGCCTTTCTATGAGTTATCTTTTTGGTAAAACGTAAGGAAAAGAGTGACAAATTTGTGAGCTGCAGAGCTCTAATTTGTGTTTATTCGGTATTTTGAGACAGAAATCTTCATGGAGATCATTTATGCAATGACACAAAAATCAAACCACACCCCAGACAGGCTCCCTACAGAGCACTGGAGATTTCTGTCGTTCCTAAAGGAGTGTAAATCCTAATGAATGCAGATTAAACCATTCTATCTGAGATAGACTATCCCACTATCATGAATGAAATATTTGCAAATGTGGATGAAAACCAAGTATTTCTGTAGTGTAGTTAAAATAAAAGATTCAGTACTCCTTACTTATATATGATGTGGATTTTTGTATAACTGTGGAAAAAATGGTCCTAACCTTCCCTTTAAGCTAAGTATATAACATTAGTATTTGCCTCCTAGAAAGGAGAAAGGATCTCTGAAAAGTTTCCAGATATGTAAGAGGGATTTGTATTCAGAGGGCAAGGCAAAGATGCTTTAGTAGTTAGAGCCTGGAACTGCGTTTTGGAAGCCAAGGATTTCTCTACCTAGATCTGCCACAAACTTCCTGTGGTACCTTAGACAAGTCACTTTCACTGAGATTTTCAAAAGTGACTAGTGATTTTGGGTCTCTCATTGTTTAGACATCCAATTTTAGATGCCTTAAATGGTCCTGATTTTCAGAAATACTAGAACACATGCCTTCTGAAAATCAGACCTCTAACAATGGCACAAGTTAAGCATCTGAGAACTGAGACATCAAAAATCACTAATGACTTTTGAAAGTTTGGCCTAAGGCTAAAACTTTGAAACTTGGCATTTGAGTTTGTCACCAAAATCTATAAGTAAATAGCCTGATTTTCAGAGGTGCTAAACTTCAAGACAGCAGGGAACTCAACACCTTTGAAAATCAGGCCACACATTTAGATGCCTCCGTATGAATTAAGGTGCTTAACTTTACGCACCCAAGTTTAAAACTTTTGGCCTTAAACTGAACATGCCTCAGTTTTCCCTCATCTCTAAACAGGGGATACTTTCCTCATAGAAGTAAGGCTTAATTCAGTAACATTTGTAAAGCACTTTGAGATCTTATATTGGAAGTTGCTATATATAGTGGTTGTTCTTAAAAACATACTAATTTTGTCTTAGATAAATTTACCTCAGAATCTGCAACATTCTCTTTATTTCCCTATCCTTGTTGTAGGAAATACTGCAGATACCAAGTTAGTTATCAAAGAGAAAATTGGCATGTTTTTAAGTGTGACCACTGGATGGAGGGAGAAAGAGAGAGAGAGAGAGAGAGAGTGTGAGTGTGTGTGTTTACACGCGTATTTTACCTCAATATTTGCAATGTTCTCTATAGCAAAGAATACAGCAAATACTGAGGAAACCTTACTTAGAGCAGCCCTGGTAACTAAGTGTGAGAATTGTGTGTAGCACCTTCCACCTGAGGATCTCCAGGAAGGACAATGGGAGAAACTGGCCTTTTATTGCAAATAACTTGCACTCATTTTTTCCTCCGTGTTTTAAATCAATCTTAGAAATGTTCTCTGCATAAGTTAAAGATATCCTCGGGCCAGTACTTAATCAGCTCACCCCCTCACTCTCAGTGACCTTGACAGCATTCCATGTGCACAAACTGCTTTTGAACAATTCCTCTAATTTATGTGGTACAAACTGGCTTCTCTCATTCCATCCATTTATTGCATCAAATATTTTGTCTTTATTTGTGGCCATTGCTTGAAAAATCCTATTCCTCTGTCAGGTTTGAGTTTCCCTTTAACAGCAATTATCTCTCCTCATTTTAATGGGAGTCATATAACAAAACACTGTTCTCTTTAAAATTGTACAGGACTATGTAAGGATAAAAAGAGCAACAACTCATTCAGCACCTTTCTTGGAGGATTCTACTTTAAGTCCAGGGCTACACTAGCAAAGGTTTGCTGGCATAGCATTATTCAGTATAGCAATACTGGCAAACACTTTTCATGTAATCGCAGCTTCTACGGCAAAAAATGGTACAGTGGTTTGCCCAGTGAAATAAGCTATACCGGCAAAAGCACTTTTTTCAAAAACAACAGCATATACTCTATAGGTTTTGCTGGCATGAAAATGTCACCAAAAACCATACCCTTAACCAACGTTACTAAACCAGCAAATATTTCCATTGTAGACTTTGTGTGAAACATTTTCTCCACCAATAGGTCCATTCTGAGGAAAGGAAATTGTGAATGATTATATTTGCCATGACCTTCAAGATCAGCTGTATTCTTCCTTGTCTACCATTCCAAAAGTTTGCAGTGGCACCAATAGTAAGAGAATTGGAAGCAACAGTTTGCAAAATATAGGGAATATCATCATGGATTAAGGGTGAAGTGGTAATTTTATTCGCCATTTTCTACTAATGGAAATGGTTACTCTGTAACCATCAGTGAATGTTTCCTCTTGGCAAATACCATGGAAAGTGCAAGCATATAAAGACTTGCATGTTTTCCTTTCCCAAATTATTATGATACTTGCTTCCAAATACATCTACAGAACAAATTAGGGGGTGGAGGAGAATAGGGCTGCCCAATTTAAAATCCATCCTTAATCCTAGAATACGTAGATGCTTTTGCAAAAATGATCTGCAGTAAAACAGCAGGTAACATTTGTTACCATTAGGGTTCAGAGGTAACACTCATGCCTCAGAGATATTTTTCAGGCTATTTGCAGACTTAGGAGGACAGCATTTCATCAAGTCACATGTAGAAAGTTTTCTTCACAAACATAATGCAAGTTTCTCTGTGGTCACCAGGGAATTTGCTGGGATAGCATAACACCAAAAATCAGCTCAGGCCAATCCACTTCATCAGCTAAATTACACATAAAAAGTGTGTTTATGTATTTTGTTGATACCATGCATCTAACATGCTTGTTCTGCCATGGAAAGAGATCTGCAGCGATGCAATCTTGTATAGAAAGGCAGTGGTTCTCAACCAGGGGTACGTGTACCCTTGGGGGTATGCAGAGATCTTCCAGGGGATACATCAACTGATCTAGATATTTGCCTAGTTTTACAACAGGCTACATAAAAAGCATTAGTAAAGTCAGTACAAACTAAAATTTCATATAGACAATGTTGAAATGTAAGTACAATATTTATATCCAATTGATTTATTTTATAATTATATGGTAACAATGAGAAAGTAAGCAATTTGTCAATAATAGTGTGCTGTGTCACTTTTGTATTTTTATGTCTGAGTTTGCAAGTAGTTTTTAAGTGAGATGAAACTTGGGGCTATGCAAGACAAATCAGACTCCTGAAAGGGGTACAATAGTTTGGAAAGGTTGAGAGCCACTGTACGAAGCAACCTGCTTAAAATGAACATGGATTTAGCAAATTCATATATATGGTGAAGTAGAACAAAATTGTTTCAATGCATTTAAAGTGACTTTCCATGTTAAGTAAACATCATTTGATGGTAGACATGGCTTCAATATAAGAGTCCCACTGTAATCAGGATATTTTACAATGGATTGCTTAAAAATAAATTGTGGATGAAATTCTCTGCTTTAGGTATACATACATACACACACACACAGTTTGAATAAACATGGTAGGGGACTTGTATGTAGGTTGGGGGATAGAGGTCACCCCCTCACTTACAGACAGAGTGCAAGCAACCCTACAACCCTCCACAGCTGCTACTGGCCATGTCTTTCTCCAAGCCCTGAACACAGTCTTCTGGGCTGGTCTAAGGAACTGGTGAAAAGTCAACTTCTGCCATGAGCAGCATTTGTGGAATTCCCCCAGTGTGTGTAGGACCTGATTCTTACCTCACACACATTGCTAAATAATTGAAATCACTGGAGTTACAACAGTGTAAAACCAGTGTGAGAAGACCAAGCTCTGGCTATGCAGCTGCCTGTCTCACGCAGAGGGACTATGCTGGTTCCTTTGCACTGGGGACTTTTCCTCAGTCCATATAATGATGGGTGAACTTCACTTTACATTAATACTGCAAACATATTTTCAGCACAATTAATGAATGCACTAGTGCTCAGTAGTGTTTACATGTCCTCGGGCAAACTAGTGCTAAATTTAATCGGGTGGATCAGCACAAAACATTGATGAAGTTCAAAATATTTACTGTAAACAAAAGTGACTCATGTTTCCAATGTGTGTTACAATTTATGATATTTTAAGTGTTGATTATGTTCCCTTTTGATTGTCCTTAAATTGAAAGACACTTACCAAGGTAAATATTGTTTTAAATACCAGCTATGCAGAATCTCCTTAAATGTCCGTCATCAACATGGAACTGCTACACATAATTGTAGCATCTTTTAAACGAACTCTATAGGTTTTTAGGCTAATGTCACCCTGCAACATACTAGCTGGCTGCTTTGTTATTTTGACTATGAATATTAAATGATTGGAAACAACATAAATGGAGAGGTCCTCTCTGTGGAGCCCATTTTCTAATTTTTTCCTATCAGTTATTTAGAACCCCAGAAAAAATACGTGTATCTATCCATCTGCACCTACTTTTATTTTTACATGTTTACGAGTGCAAATCTCTCAGTGTCAGAAGGTCTTCATAAATAAAACAACCTACTTAGATCTGCATGTTTTGAATAACAAATCAGCCACCAAACCAGCAGATGGATACATTTTTAATTAGTTAATCGGCTGTTGCCTTTTGGTTTGAAAACTCTCTTGTTTCGTTTAAAGAGGTGGAAAAGTAATTGAGTTAATTCCAAAATCATGAAGGCCCAGTGTGTTGTACATCAGCTCAGATCTCTGGCTGCGTGATAAAGGGAAATTAATGCAATATTTTTATATCGGGGAATGTTAAAAGTGAAATATTTTAGGGGTCTTGCAAGAATATGTTATCAGCAATACTTTTTAATGTCATATGTGGCTACTTATACAAAGTATTCTCATTTGAGGAAGACTATATGATCCAAACTAATTCATTATGTTGCCGCTGTGACAACTTTTAATCTACATGCCAGCCATCCTCTTGTGATGAAACATAGAAGGATATGCTCATAGGAACAAATACATTGTGTTGCTTAAAAATAATCCATGGAAAGAAACTCTTTGTGAACACAAGTAATGCGTGAAATTTCAAAAACGTTTTTGGTTTGGGACTAGGAACGAAATCTAGTATCAGTAATGAAAACTGCATTCCAGAATAAAATGTAAAGAGAGACCCCTTTAAAATATATGTTTAGGGTCTCTCTAAATTTCCTTGCTCAGGGCAAATCTAGCTGTAGCCCATGGCCGCAGAGGTACTTTTGGTACCAGGAGAGTAGTCTACATGCAGAGTTGCATTTAGTTTCTATATTAATTTTCAACTATTTAGTTAAACCAGTGCAAAAGGCTGTGTGGTGATGCTTATTCCAGTTTAAACCAGGTTTATTTTGGATTATATTAAATTGATTAACAGTAGGTTTAAATTAAACTGAAAGAAGCTACTATTTTAATCTGAAATAAGAACATCCACACAAGTGCTTGTGCTGATTTAGCTAAATGTGTAGACAAGGTCAGAGCCAGTGTAGTTCCACTATACACAGTTAGGGAGCTATATTTTTGCAGAGTCCATCTCCTGTGAGGTGCAGAACCCTTCTGTGGGAGTACACAGAAAACAGGTATGGAAATAGCAGGGGTACTTGGAAAGGGCTGGGGCTAAAGAACTTCTGAGTAGATCCCCTGATTCTCAGCCTCCATACTGGAGTTGACTGGGGACGAGGAGGGCTAATTAAGTCATAGGGTTAAAGCAAGACCCATATACCAAACTCCCAAATACTGTAGCTGCTCTGTGTCCTTTTGGGCCTGATCTTGAGGGGTGTTGAGCAAGTGCATTCCTGTTGATGTCTCCAGATCAGGCCCCAGGGGTCTTATCCATATCAAACTTCCCACAGCCTTCTGAGCTTTGCTGGCTGCAGAATGTCATGGACACTGGCTACAGAATGGACCAACCTATTGAGGAGACAGGGTGTCCTTATCTGGAGGCCCAGCTGCTCTATAAAAACAGTATACTAGGGAGTTGCAGAGAATCTTAGCTCAGACAGGTGAGGAGAAGTCACGCATCTCCTCTGCAGGTCCCTATTCTGGATCTGTCCTCTCACTAACCTCAATGAGGCCACACGAATGGCTACAGTTCTAAGGATTCATTTATACCTAGAAGAGACGGGCAGGTCCCAAACTGCTTATTATAGTGTCATCTAAAATAATATATTACCTGATAAAAGGAAGAGTAGCTTGACCTCCACAATGAGACCTTTTTAGACTTTTTTGTTAGGGGAGCTCAGAAAACACCTTTGGCTTAATGGACCAACCTGTCATTCTTCTTAACTGGACTTTGAAATAGGCCTGGCAGATGTAACAGTTTTGGCCCTGAGATGCCTTCAGAATTCTTCCCCAGCAGACTAAATCAGGTGCCGTTCGCTAGGACATTGGGGGATGTGCTGATGATTCTCTTGATCACCAAGTTCACAATCTCCTTTTGCAAGGAAAGGGACGAGCAACGGGATAGTGTAATAATCGGAATGAAGATGTTGTGGCTGGTAGTCCTGAAGTTCCACCTATGAACTATTTCAGCAGTACTAGGCAAGCTCATGGAGTTTCATGTCCAAGAGAATGCTTTTTCCTAGCTCAGGCCCTAAGTGCAATGAGTTGTTTGCATATATCGACCCTGATTCTGTACCTACTCCATGCACAAAGGCCAAGATTTTAAAAGAATTGGGTGATTAATGTTTGGCTTTTAAGTCTCTATTTAGGCAACTAAATAAGGAATTAGGAGCTTTACTAAATGTAGGCTTTAATTTTTCAAAATCCTGGCCAAAAGAAAAGAGTTTCTTTTTTACTATTAAAACAAAACACCACCCACATACCCCAAAGAAAATCTGACACTACGGGGGAAAAGCAACTTGTAAAAAATGGACCAAACCTATCCCTGTTACTTCTTTGGCTTTAGTGGCACGACACCAGAGATGAATTTGTCCCATTTTGTTTCAATGTGCCTTTAAGAACTTGCTGCATATTCAGGGTCATGTAAAAATACCTATCAGTTTCTCATAAATTAAATAATAAAACTTTATTCTATTGTTTCTGAAAGCTCCCTTCATAGTCCTTTTCAACTAACTAAATGGAAAATTCTGTATGCCCACAGCTGACTGGAAGAAAGGAAGAAAGGACCTGATTCTGATTTCATTTGTACTGGCTTTACACTAATGTAACTCCTTTGACTTCAGTGGAGTTACTTTTTTTCCTACCATTGTTGGTGTGATCGGAATCTAGTCCTTAATGTACTTTGAAAATAGTTTAAGTCCGCTAAAAGGTTCAAGATTCTTCTCAAAGTTTTGTTCCATTGCAGTCTAATTATAGTTTGTAAAATGACATTTATTGAGGCTCAGAAGCCAACTATGCAAACAGTGATTAGCTGAAACTTTAGAAAATAATAATTGCCCACTGTTCTGCAAGGATTATAGCACATAAAAATTGTACTAGGGGAAATCAAGTTTATTCTAAATTAGATATTGCTGTCTATGTTCATATTTAAATAGAAAATACAGGAACAGAGAATATTATAAGGACATACAGTTTAAGAGTTCTATTGTGTAGGGATTTTTTTTTCCCCTTTTAGCTTTATAGTTCTCTCACTGTGCTACAATTTTCCATGGGTCTATTTCTAGACATATTATACTTCAAAATCAGGAGGAAAGGAATATCCTGTAATTTCACTATTGCTTCTAACCTACAGTTAAAAAAGAGGTGAAAATCTGGATGCTCTGGGCAACAAAATGTCCTTGTGAACCCCATCTCACATTGAAACCAATAGCAACTTCAGGAGCATATAATAGTGACTTCATTGAATGCAGTGGTCTGACTCTGCTTTAATTTACACCAGGGTAAATCAGGAGCAAATCCACCAAAGCTAATGATGCTATATTAAACTGCAAAGGTGGTGAAAACAAAAATAGGATAGGCCAATGGCAGTTTTGGGTGTGCGAGGACAGAAGAAATGGAACTAAAATGTCCTTGCTATATTTCAGCTTTAGCCTACTAAATTACAGCTCAGTTTGACAAGATAAAGAATAATTTAGCTGCAGTAATTTGCATAGAGTTATTTTAATACTAGGAATGGGAGTACTGTCAGTCAGACTGTCTATAGACTGCCTATAATGATAAGACATCTTTCTAACTCAGATGAGTGTGCCCCCATTAGATGAGTGCCACAGCCATTTTACTTTTCTGAACTCTTTCTTGGTAGAATTTGCTCAGTGTCAAGGCTTGAGTCTCCTACCACATACTCTAGTGGATAAAGATGGAGCAACTCCATTGAAGGCAAGAGAGATATACCAGTGTAAAAACAGTGCACATGAGAGGAGAATTAGGCTTGTTCCATTTAAGAAAGCTGTGTCTTGTAACAGAAGAAGGATCTGAGTGAATTTCAGAGCAATCTTTTTAGTGTCTAAACTGGAATGCCATTCTAATCTACCCTAACAAGTATAATTAATTATTATTATTTAATATAAATGTACAACAGCTCAAAGAACAAAATACTACCGCTAAACTTTGTCTGCCTCTCATTAACATTTGTATGTGTTTAAACCATTTCTTTTACTGTTTCCCAGATGATTAATATTATTTTAATTTTGTGCAAAGAGCATTTGGCTTAGAATCAAGGAGAGGAAATTAAGTTTAAGATCTAAAAGCTTTAGGCAAAAATGTCAGGCTTGGAGCAGATGACCACATGAGAGTTTCATAGTCTCTTTTGTGCCACTGACCAGCCTGTATTGTTTGGATGCAGCTACTCTGGTGCAATAGCGCTAACGTAATTATGAGATCAAGCAACATCTGGCAGATTTGGTACCCGGCTCAAAATCGATTGTTCATCTGTGTCAAAAGATGAATGCGCCTCAAGTGCACGTTAGGGTGCGCAATCATAAAGCTTGCATTAGTGAGCAAGAGATGGTGACATTCTTGGGTCTCATCGCCCAACAAAATTGATGGCCCACAAAAGAGCAGTGGCAGAAGGCACAAAAGTGCTGATGCCAGAGAGACTGACACGCCGCGGGCGGTGTTTGACATCTCCTGGCTGAGGGCTGTTGTGTGTTGTGATTTATGTCACCATAATGATTGATTATTTCAGATCATTCCCATTCTATCATATCTCTGAGAAATTCTCTTCTCTTCAAACATCTTTTTGTTCCATCAACCCTAGGCTGCAGATGGTAACAACCCACACATCCCCATTGTTTGGAGCCCACAGAGAGCTCCACCATTCTTTTGGACGGGTGCTTATGGTTGAACTGCTAGTGTCCAATTAAGGCCTGAAAGTATGGCTTTGGGCACTTTAACCTCTTTGTTCCTCTGCTCCCTTAGGAATTTCATTAGGTGCAACAAATATGGTTCAGTAAGGCCTAAAAAAGTAATCAGAAAAGAAAGTCACAGCATTCAATTCCATTGTGTGTGCAGCTTTAAAAGAAGTCATGTATATATCCATTTCAATAATGCTAGCTAGTTTAGCTGCTTTATATATAACAAAATAAGTTGGCTCCATTATATATGCTAAGGTATTTGTGTGCATATGTGGAATGAGATCTCAACTTCAGGATCCAACTTGCCCTTGTCATAATTCATACCATCGAAAGGTTACTTGTAGCTGTTAAAATAAAGTTGAAACTTCGCTATTCTATCAGCTCAGTGACTTAGATTTTGCCCGCCTAATTTATGAACTAAATTTTTTTCCTTGAGGAAATACATTTTTTAGGTGATGGGAAAATGCTCACAGTAGTTGCTATAGCTGCATCTGTCACACCTCCATAAAGGTCCTTCTTCACAAAAATAAATTATCATCTCTGGCATGCAAGATCCCAGCAGACTCAGCACAAAGGCAATAGGCTAAGCCTTCCCAACTAGGAAAAAACAAAGTGCCTCCAAGGTGTCCATGAAAATTATCAGTTCATTTCACAACTCAGCCATTCTGTGTGACATGAAATATCTGTGACTCAACATGCATCTAGTGGGGACAACACAGACTCAAGAATCAAGCCTGCTCTTTTTCTTTTTTAAACTGAAGTGTACACATCCTTCTTGTTCTGATGGATCTTTAGCATGAGTCTGTGCCAGCTTACCATTCATAATATTTAGCATGTTAGATGTGTCACAGTCACACAGATCTATGGGTGGGCTTGGTAAAGAAATGGAATTGACTGGACATTTTAAATATGGTTAAGAGGATTCACTTCTTCCAGTCACAACACACACAACTCCTAAAGGTTGTATGTTATCCTAGGTCCAGATCCTCAAAGGTTTTTGGGTTCCTAACTTCCACTGATTTCAATAGGAGTTAGGCACTTAAATGTCTTTGAGGATTTGGGCCTTAGACTTGATTCTACATATGAGTGAAAAATATACAAAGAGCAAATTTGATATTACTTTGATATTATTAGTGATGTGTCTGTGCATTTTTTTTCTCCTTCATGAAAGTTGTAGAAAGTGTGAATGAATACATGGAGCATCCCAGACAAAGTTCCCTGGTTGAACTTTCATCAGATGACATCAGCAACATTATTTGAGAACAATATTAAAAAAAACAACAGGAGAAAAGACTTCACTTTAGATAGATTTAGAGGCAGAGTGAGTAAGTGGATGGGCACAACTGCTTTGAGAGGGACTGAGGGAAATATGTCCCCCCCCCAACTTTTTGCTTTCCTGTTTATGTCTGCCTCAGACCAGCTGCAGGGCTCATGCATTCTCAATCCTTGGCCCCTCTCAACATTTTTGACATAGTTGCACCAAGGGGGAAAGAAGACTAAGGCCTGGTCTACACTAGGAGTTTATGTCGAATTTAGCGCCGTTACATCGAATTAACTCTGCACCCGTCCACACCACGAAGCTATTTAGTTCGACATAGAGGTCTCTTAAATTAGACTTCTGTACTCCTCCCCAATGAGGGGAGTAGCGCTAAATTCGACATGGCCATGTCGAATTAGGCTAGGTGTGGATGGAAATCGACGCTAATAGCTCCGGGAGCTATCCCACAGTGCACCACTCTGTTGACGCTCTGGACAGCAGTCCGAGCTCGGATGCTCTGACCAGCCACACAGGAAAAGCCCTGGGAAAATTTGAATTCCTTTTCCTGTCTGGGCAGTTTGAATCTCATTTCCTGTTTGGACATTGTGGCGAGCTCAGCAGCACTGGCAACGATGCAGAGCTCTCCAGCAGAGATGGCCGTGCAATCTCAGAATAGAAAGAGGGCCCCAGCATGGACTGATCGGGAAGTCTTGGATCTGATCGCTGTGTGGGGCGATGAGTCCGTGCTTTCCGAGCTGCGCTCCAAAAGACGGAATGCAAAGATCTATGAGAAGATCTCTAAAGCCATGGCAGAGAGAGGATACAGCCGGGATGCAACGCAGTGCCGCGTGAAAATCAAGGAGCTGAGACAAGGCTACCAGAAGACCAAAGAGGCAAACGGACGCTCCGGATCCCAGCCCCAGACATCCCGTTTCTACGAGGCACTGCATTCCATCCTAGGTGCGGCCGCCACCACTACCCCACCACTGACCGTGGACTCTGAGGATGGGATATTGTCGACGGCCGCTTCCTCGGACATGTTAGCGGACGGGGGAGATGAGGAGGACGAGGCAGTCGACAGCGCTTACAACGCTGATTTCCCCGACAGCCAGGATCTCTTCATCACCCTTACAGAGATCCCCTACCAACCGTCCCCAGCCGTTAACCCGGACACAGGATCAGGGGAAGGATCACTCAGTAAGTGTTTAAAACATCTAAACATTTATTTTTAACAGAACAGAAATATTAACAATATTAACAATGGGTTTTGCATGATTACTTTGCCCTTTGCGCTTAACTTTTCAGTCCCTGGCAGTGCAGCTACAGTAAAATACGGTCTATATGTCCGGGGATAGAGCTGAAATCCTCCATGGACATCTCCACGAAGCTCTCCTGGAGGTAATTGGAAAGCCTTTGCATCAGGTTCCTGGGGAGAGCGGCCTTATTGGGTCCTCCGTAGTAGCAAACATTTCCGCGCCAGGAGAGAAGCAAGTACTCCGGGATCATTGCCCTGCAGAGCATGGCGGCATACGGCCCTGGTCTTTGCAGGCTTTCCCGAAGCATCCTCTCTTTTTCCGTCTCTGAAATCCTCATCAGAGTGATGTCGCTCATGGTGACCTGCTTTGAATTAGGTAGGGGAATGTTAATATTGGGACTGCTTGCCTGTTCCTTTACAGAACTGTAAACGGCGGTTTACAGCCACGCGGTGGAGGCGGGAGAGGGGCAGCATACAGGGATCTTTCCCTGGGACAGCCGCGAGGGGGTGGGACAGGGGCAGAGTTCATGCTTGCCGGATTGCTGGCAGCAGGGACTGGCATTGCTTTCAATGTGAAAGGAGGCCAGTGCTACTATTAAAGTTTTAAGCAGCCACAAGTCTACGGCTTACCATATCGGCCTGCTATACAAATTCCGGTGTCCTGCCCCGCTTCTCTGATCTGCACTGCAAGACCCCAGGCACTGAATGCGAGGGCCGAAAATTCGACCTTGTCCTGAGTGCGCATGTGATAGGTGCTGTGCATGGTCTTGTTCACAGAGAAAGACTATGTTCTTTGTTCACAACTAAATTTATCTTTCTGAGGAATTCACTCCCTTTTTCGCATTCCCACAGCTGTGACTGTCTCCCAACCTAGCCTGGCATCACACTCCCAGAGGCTAGTGCAGATGAGGCGTAGGAAGAAGAGGACACGGGAGGACATGTTCTCGGAACTTATGGGCTGCTCCCGAGCCCAGGCAGCCCAGCAGACCCAGTGGAGGGATAACTTGTCCCAAATGCACCAAGCACACATGGAACGGGAGGAGAGGTGGCGGCAGGAAGACCAGCAGGCGACTCAAACACTGCTTGGACTAATGGGGGAGCAAACGGACATGCTCCGGCGCCTTGTGGATGTTCTGCAGGACTGGAGGCAGGAGGACAGAGCCCCGCTGCAGTCTATCTGTAACCGCCCTCCCCCGCCACCAAGTCCCATACCCCCCTCACCCAAAGTCCAAAGAAGGAGGGGCGGCAGAGTCCGTGAAAACTCTCACTCCACCCCTGCAGACTGCTCTAGTACTAGAAGGCTCTCATTCCCCAAAATTTGACAAGTCCTTTCCTTCCTGCCTCACCCAAGCCCCCGTCCAAGTTTCACCCCCCAGTTTCATGTGTAGTTGCTAATAAAAAATACGTTTCTGTTAATTACTGTTTCCATCATGTTCTTTTAGAGGAGAGTCTGTCTGAAGGGGGGGAAGGGGGTTGGTAATTGGACAGGACAGTCACCTTTACCAGGGTACAGAGGTGGGGGCAGGTTCAGCAGCAGGGCACACACACAGTGCAGTCACTAGTTACCCTGGTCAGTCTGGGAGGTGGTTTTCATGTTCTGGGGGCGGGGGTGGGGGGGTTGCTCTGTGACTTTGTGGTGTGGGAGAGCAGTTAGAGATCTTATGCAGCGGTCCTTATCTTGGATCACAGAGCCACGCAGCAGGGGATCTGTAACCGTCCTCCCCCTGCCACAAAGTCACATAGCCCCCACACACACAGAGTCCCGAACAGGAGGGGTGGCAGGCTCCGTTGAAACCACCAGTCCACCACTGCGGAGCCTGTCATTCCTGGAGTTTAGAAGCGTCATTTGCATCACTACACTACACCCGCTCCCCACCACAGTCTGCGTCCCAGTTTCAACACTTTACTGCGAAAACAGTAATAAAGACAACTGTGTTCATTAACAAATTTCCAGTGATTTTATTTTTAAACGTGTGTTTGTTAGAAGGGTGGGAACGGGGTGAATGGGGTATGTAACTGGAGAGGATAGTGAACATTCACTGGGTAAAGAAACGGGGGCAGGTTCAGCTTCTCTGTACACAAATTTAAAAGTCACAGGTTACCCTGCTCACTCAGGAACCTAGCTTTCAAAGCCTCCCGGATGCACAGCGCGTCCCGCTGGGCTCTTCTAATCGCCCGGCTGTCTGGCTGGGCGTAATCAGCAGCCAGGCTATTTGCCTCAACCTCCCACCCTGCCATAAAGGTCTCCCCCTTGCCCTCACAGAGATTGTGGAGCACACAGCAAGCTGCAATAACAATGGGGATATTGGTTTTGCTGAGATCACAGCGAGTCAGTAAGCTTCTCCATCTCCCCTTGAGACGGCCAAAAGCACACTCCACCACCATTCTGCACTTGCTCAGCTGGTAGTTGAAGAGTTCTTTTTCAGTGTCCAGGGCGCCAGTATAGGGCTTCATGAGCCAGGGCATTAGCGGGTAGGCTGAGTCCCCGAGGATGACTATAGGCATCTCCACATCCCCAAGAGTTACTTTCTGGTCAGGGAAGTAAATACCTTCCTGCAGCCGTCTAAACAGACCTGAGTTCCTGAAAACACGAGTGTCATGAACCTTGCCCGGCCATCCAACGTTGATGTTTGTAAAACGTCCCCTATGGTCCACCAGTGCTTGCAGCACCATTGAAAAGTAGCCCTTTCGGTTAATGTACTGGCTGGCCTGGTGCTCCGGTCCCAGGATAGGGATGTGAGTTCCATCTATAGCCCCACCGCAGTTTGGGAATCCCATCGCGGCGAAGCCATCTATGATGACCTGCGCGTTTCCCAGGGTCACTACCTTTGAGAGCAGTACCTCAACGATTGCGTTGGCTACTTGCATGACAACAACCCCCACGGTAGATTTGCCCACGCCAAAATGGTTCGCGACTGACCGGTAGCTGTCCGGCGTTGCAAGCTTCCAGAGGGCTATGGCTACTCGCTTCTGGACAGTCAGGGCTGCTCGCATCCGGGTGTCATTGCGCTTCAGGGCAGGGGACAGCAACTCCCAAAGTTCCATGAAAGTCCCCTTCCGCATGCGAAAGTTTCGCAGCCACTGGGATTCATCCCAGACCTGCAGCACTATGCGGTCCCACCAGTCCGTGCTTGTTTCCCGGGCCCAGAATCGCTGTTCCACAACATCAACATGACCCATTGCCACCGTGATGTCCTCGGCGCTGGGTCCAGTGCTTTCTGACAGGTCTGTGCCACTCTCAGACTTCAGGCCCTCACCGCGCTGCCGTAGCCTCCTCGCCTGATTTCTCTGCATCTGCCTCTGGGAAAGGTGGATGATAAGCTGCGAGGTGTTGACAACGGCCATAACTGCAGCGATGGTCGCAGTGGGCTCCATGCTCGCAGTGCTGTGGCGTCCGCGCTGTCACTGACCAGAAAAGTGCGCGAACTGATTTCCCGCCGGCGCTTTCAGGGAGGGAGGGCGGTAGTGACGGACGGATGACGACAGTTACCCAAAAGCACCCTCGACACATTTTTTTACCCAGAAGGCATTGGCGGCTCGACCCAGAATTCCAATGGGCAGCGGGGACTGCGGGAACTGTGGGATAGCTGCCCACAGTGCACCGCTTCCAATGTCGACACTTTCCCCGTTAGTGTGGACTCACAAAGTCGAATTACTGTCCTTAGTGTGGACACACACGTTCGATTTTGTAATATCGATTCCACATATTCGTTTTAAGTAAAATCGAACTACTCTCGTAGTGTAGACATACCCTAAGACACAAATGACTTAGGTCTCTAAATCGATTCACCCTGCTTGCTGTCTCCTTTGCTTTCACATGCATCACAACCCCACTACTTTCCACTCACATTACACTTGTGGTGTAATGGCGCTGGGTGGGTTGGGGCAATTTCACATCACCACTTTGGTGAATAGTTCTACACTATGTGTATTGTTAATGTTTGTTAAAATGTTTCTATAGGCAGTGGTACCTTTTAAATATTTTTATTAGTAAATCAAGGAAGCCACAGAGGACTGAGGAAGATGCAGCCACATCATTAATAAGGGCCCTTAGGAGAGAGCTGGAGACCAAGAGGATGCAAAAGGAAGGGGGTGTAGCCCTCTTTTAGGAGAAGAAGAAAGAGTGCAAGCTCTTTGGGGCAGGGACCATCTTTTTGTTCTGCGTTTGTACAGTGGATAGCACAATGGGGTCTTGGTCCATAACTGGTGCTCCTACACATGGCAGTAACACAAATAGTACAGAAGAAGAAAGGTATAAAATAATATATAGGATGCAGGACAAAAGAACTCATCTTTTTATCAGTAACACCTTAATGACATAAACATCTTGGCCAAGATTTCTCACACCTTGCTCCACAAGTGATCTCACTGACCTCAATGAGATCACTCCTGGGGTAAGAGCTTGTGTCACTACTTACATTTGTGTAAAATGAGTGAAAATGCTCCCATTTTGTTTCAGTACTATTCTATCCTGTCTTCTTCGCACAAGATACAAGAAAGTGGTGAATCAGGCTCATTGGGCTACATTTTGCTTAAATGATTCCCGAATTTATGCTGCCAAAGCAAGTTCACTGCCTATTCATATTCTATTTCACCATATTGCATTTAGCCAGAGACCCCATATGCAACCTGGATACATTTATCAACAGCACATAGAACCTGCATTTTGGAAAGATAGGTGCTTTTGTCAGGTTACAAAATGTATATATGAAAACAGGTGGATCAATCCTGCTTGGGCCCAGTCCCACGCCAGACCACACCACCTACAGACACAGGTTGGCCTGCAAATTGGCTTCCACATGGGTCTTAGAAGTGGGTAAAATCAAGGTGGAAAATGCCTTCCTTGGGCTCCTCATTTGCTCAGATATTTTCTGGTATGTTCCTCTGACCACATGGCCACCAAAGATGACACATTGATTGGGGGATTTTGTGCCAAAAATACCTTTTGCCCCTATTATCCACAGTTTAAATGTCTTTCTTATATGAAGAGAATTTAGCCAAGGGGAGTGATAATGGGATCCACAGGCTTCCGATTTAGGTCACCAGTAGTATAGCAGATTATTAATGACTGAGAGCATTATACCATCTGTCAGATGCTCAGCTGGCCATTTAAATTCAGTTGTTGGTCTCAGCCCAGTTCTTACTGACCACCAGAAAAGGCATCATCATAATTTACACTCTTCTTGGCATTCAGAGCCCAGAGGATTGAATGGGCACAGAGCCTAAACCACCCTTACATCCATAGAGGTGGTCCTTTGAGGGGAGATTTCCGGCATGCTGAAACTGACACCTCCACTGCCCATGCTGCGGGAGTATTATGAATACAAAGAGGATTTCAGTTTCCTATTTGGTACCTTTCCTGAGCAACAAAAGCTACTCAGATTAAAGTTCATATTAGTAAACCAACAATAAAAGCCAAAACACCACCACCTATAATAATAAAGAATTCAGAGGATTGCAAACTGCACCTCTCTCTCTAAAGAGATGTGTGTGTGTACAGAGATAGATGTACATAGGTATATTACAGCTGTTTGGAAAGTGGTGAAAATTTTCAGCAAAATGTTTGGAAAGAAATGCATTTCTTTTCAAAACAATTCATGGAAAATTTGTTGTCTCAACAAAAGAACAACCAAACAAATCCGTTTTCAAAAACTGGCAAATGTTGGTTTTGGTTCCAGTCAGCCATGGTCTTCATGCCATGGCTTTACGTGATCTTTTAGATATTGAGCACCTGGCCAGTAAGGTCTGAAACGAACTTAATTTGCTACTCTGTGGAAAGCCAGCACAGGGTGCAAAAGACAGGTCTCATGTGTTCACAGGCCCCGTATTGCTGAAAACATTGGGACAGAGCCTCATCTGGTGTAAATAGGCAATGTTCCTCCTTCATTCTGTTCCCTCCTGCTTTCCGTTACGAACAGGATTATATGATAGGGTTGCCTGCAATAGCAGGAGACTAGAGTCATTGACCCATAAGGTCCCTTCTTGTCCTATGTGGGGATTTTGGTAGGGTTACACTACACCATCTGTTCCTGAATGGCTGATTTAGGTGAGGCAGGGTTCATTGATTGGCTTCCCTTTCCTTCCCCCCCTTAGGGGGCATAAAGAACTTCTGTAGTGTGGCACTGGGCTCCTGCCTACCCACCCATGTGAATTGCAGTTATTTTAGCAGGTCTCCAGGTGTGCTGTGTAACACTGACAGACCCCAGTCAGCAGCAGGCAGGATCAAACCTAGGCCCTCTTGAGCTAAATGCATAAGCCTCTACTGCATGAGCTAAAAGCCAACTGGCTGTTTGTAAAGGCTGTAGAGCAGACTCATTTTATCTCTCTTGCTAAGTGGTCTCAGTGGCACTAGATGGGACAGAACATCACACCCAGAAGGTGTGTGTGTTACACCTGGCCAGATTATTTTTTTGGGACTAGAAGGAATTCCCCCCCCCAGTCCAGACTGGCAGCATGTCTGGTGCAATGCTTCCAAGTCTCATGTTTTTATTGCAATCCTTATAATTACTGTTTTTCTTAAAGCCCCAGCTCCTGGAGTCATAGGATTACAGGAGAAGCAGAGTTTTTTAAAAAAAGTTTATAACCCTCATAGTTGTGAAGAAAAGCTTGTAAACAAGACCCAAGAGCATTATAAAGGCTCAGAAGGCAAATACAAAGAACACAATTTTTTTAGAAAAATAATCATGATTTTTAAAGCAAAGTCAGGATTTCTGGGGGGAGGGCTGACTGGCTGACTCATTGTTTTTGAATGCTTGTGGTTGGCAATACCACTAGTGGAGGTCTGATGAGTAGGTAGGATATGGGATAGGTTTAAACTTTGTCACAATTTATGAGCCGTGACCAGTGTGAGTGGGCCAGGTATGGGAGTCACCTCCTGAGGTAAACCTGAGCATGGGACCCAAAAGATTAGTAATGTTAACCTCTGGTGGTTTCAAAGCAGAGGGTGGCTTAAGTCTCAGGCAGATTGGGACACCTTGTCAACACGCTTAGCTCCCATATGAGAGGAGAGTGCTTAGAATCAAACGTGGGCTGAACTGAACGTCTGGCTGAGGGCAGGTGGGGTTAGGATGAGGTTTGCCTATCTCACTGAAGCTGTTTAACTCAATCTGTCTCACACTGGAGCCAGTGAATTGCCTGGTAGGCTGTTGTGACAGAAGTGGAAAAAAGCTCTTTTCACCTCCCATTTCCCTGTCAACTCTTTATTAATAAAGTTTGCAGTTTAAAGTCATTTCTTTGTGTTTGCGTCTTATTTTCTCATGTGTCGAGTAGAGCTATAGGCAAATTTATAGCAGTAGAGGACTTGGCTCACAGTCTTTTCTTTTTTTTCCTTAAAAACTGTGTTAAAAAACACTGTTTAGGAGGAAATTCCGTGTAAGCATTCATTTCTAGTGCTGCTCATTTATTTCTTTGTTTCATTTTCAAAACAGAGTGACTGGGGATGTGAGATGTATATCAATGGCTCTGGGACTAGATCTGTCCACTGAGTGAAGATTAGCAGGATTGATCAGTCTTTGAAATAACTGAGGAATTCCAGTAGAAGCATTTCATGTAAGTGGGTCAAAATAAAATGAAAGCTGTCCTTGGGCAGCTTTCAAATACACATGGGTTTGGTTTTTTCCCCATATTTCCTTTTTCAGAGAGAAGAAAAACATAAGCCTTTTTTTGCAAGAAGCATTTTATTTTTAGTATGCTCTCAACCTCTTTAGAAGATGCGCATTGCCCCTCATGTCATTCAAATGTTCCTTGGGATACACACCCCTGGGCCTGATTCTCATTTACACAAAGGCCCCTTTACATTTGTATCCACTTTACATTGCCAAAGTGAGATAAAGGGCTTTTGTGTAAATGGGAATCAGGCCCAGATAGCTGTAGAGGCAGAATTTTATTTGTCTTCACTGATTAAAATGGGAACTCCATTTTACAGGTCCAGGACTCCCTCCGCTGAAGGCATAAATCCCATTTTCTATAGTAGCAGATCTGGCCCTCCTGGGATTATCTCATTTGAATTATAGTGATGGCTGTTGTGAGCAAGCACAGAAAGGTGGTCCCTTGGTCCTGACAGGAAGGGGATGGGACTATCCACATTGCTATTTTCAATAGCGTCAGAGTTTATAGCCCTTTTGCCAGTAGGGTGACCAGACGTCCCGATTTTATCAGTACTGTCCCGATATTTGCTTGTTTGTCCCGCGTCCCGACTGATGTGCGGTCAGGACACTGGACAAACAAGCAATTTTGCCCTCCCTGAAGAGCTCTCGCCCCCCCCACCCCCGACTCCACCCCCTCCTTCCCCCATTGGCTCCCTCCCCAAATCCCCGCCCTGGCCCCGCCTCTTACCCAAGCACGTGGCATTCCTCCTCCCTCCCAGGCTTGTTGCTGTAATGGCGGCAAGCCTGGAGGGAGGGGATGGTGGCTGGCTTCCAGTTCCTGGAGCTGGTGAGTAGGGGCACCAGGCGGGCAGGGGGGCTGGCAAGGGGGCTGCTCCCCCAGGAGGGCGTCGGGGGGCTCCGGACCCCGGCAGGGGAGAGCGGCTCGGGGCTGCACGAGTGGCCATGTAAAGTTTATCGGCTCGGGGTGGACCCCGGCTGGCTCCTCACCCCTGTAGGGGGGTAGCGTCCACCCCTCCCCCCTCGTCCTGGCTCCTCAGCTGAGCCCCCCCATCGCCCTCCTGGTGGAGCAGCCCCCTTGCCAGCCCCCCTTGCCCGCCCGGTGCCCGTACTCACCAGCTCCAGGAACTGGAAGCCGGCCACCACCCCCTCCCTCCAGGCTTGTGCTGGCATTCCAGCGGCAAGCCTGGAGGGAGGAGGAATGCCGCTCAGCTGAGGAACCAGGACGAGGGGGGAGGGGGGACTCGGCTCCTTACCTGGCCTGTGGGGGCCAGCGAGACATGCTGGTGTGGGGCGGGGATGCTACCCCCTACAGGGCAGGGCGAGGAGCCGGCCGGGGTCCACCCCCCCCCCAGCCGATAAACTTTACATGGCCACTCGCGCAGCCCTGAGCCGCTCTCCCCCGCTGCTGCCGGGGTCCGGAGCCCCGCGCCTCTAGCTCCAGTGGCTCCTTCCCCGCGGGGCGGTGGGACGTGCCGCATGTGCCCGGGGCCCTGAGGGGGGGGCGGGGCCGCGGCGCGACCAGGGCCTGCTAATTTCCCCGGCACCTGCAAAACAGCTTTTTTTTTTTTTTGCTCCCCCCGCACCCCGCGTTCCGATATTTCCTGTCAGTGATCTGGTCACCCTATTTGCCAGTGAAGTACATTTAGTGGCCCAGTTCTTCAACTGTGCTGTGGCTGCTTTGCACACCTCTGTCCTTGTAAAATAGCCCTAAAACCAGATTAACCTGCACTGGGAGGACCATTCTTCTGACCTAGAGCTGGTATAAATGCTCCTACACCACCACTTCTTGGCTGCCCATGTTGGGGGCTGGCCTGCAAACAGGAGACATAGACTAGGAAGAGAATATATAGCTTGGGGGTTCCCTTTTCCCCAGTGACTCCCAACTGCCCCATTATCCTCTTGGGGCTGTTGGTAGCTGGCATAAATTAAAGCAACTCTCAACCTGCTCTAATTTATATGAAGGAGCTGGACGGTTTCTCAACTGGCTCAGAGTCAGTTGAGTGCAAAGGTGGCATCTCTCGTGGTGCTCTGTTCATAGAGATCAGGGATTATGTCCAATATCTCATACTCACCAAAAGAGGAGCATGCTGTTAATGGAAGTCATGGGTATGGTTCTGATTCAGCAGAATCAGCCCCCCTGATTTCACTGGGAATACTCACATTCCTAAAATAAGGCTTGTGTTTCCTGAACTGTGGTCCATACATTATCTGTAATGAAAATGACTAAATATAATGCACACACGAAAAATATTCATGACCGAGTCCAAATGGAACCCATTTTATAGAATAAAAAAGGATAGAGAGTTATGTGGTTTGACACTAAAATAAGTATATTGGAAATGTTTCAAATGTGTATTTACATGGACACTGCCAAGTCCCTTAGGCTAAAAAGCTGTCATTAATTTTTAAGTGAGATTATTTCTCATTGACAGATCTGTAGTATGAAGTCCAGTAAGAATTCTCAACAGAACAAGGGGCCGTAGCAGGACACATTTTCCTATACCTCTCTGTCAATGTGCTTCAATCCTTACCAGAACGGCACCATGTGACTGTATTAATGAGATAGGCCATTTTTGTCCTAAAGGATTTGACAAAGCCTTTTTTTAAGTATTATGAACTAAATAACATCACCAATAAAATGGGACAATTTATTCTCTCAGTTACATTCATGCAACTCCATTGATATTAGTGAGGTTGCCTGGATATGACTGAGGACAGAATCTGGTCCACTATGTTTAACTGAGTGAAAAATAAAGAAAACATTGACCCTTTTGTCATATGAAACTGGGCCAGTCTAATTTTGTGCATGCTCATGAACCATCGAATTCTTTAATTCCATGCCATAAAAAAACCCAACCCTCTGGCCCTCATTCTGCTGCTGCATACAAGCATCTGCAGTCAATGTAATCACCAAGGAAGTCAATCAAATCTGCGTACATGCAGCAGCTGCAGAATGAAACTCCGTGCTGCTTTAGACACAGCATTGCACCATAGGTGTGCGCACGTGATTTTGAGCAGCTCCATAAAAGGTTATGGAGACAACATATTTTCAGACAAAATATTTTCATGCATGGGAACAATTAGCATCCACCCTAGCCACATGCACATGCACACACACACACACAAATTAGTTTTACAGTTTATAGCTAGACCAGTGGCTCTCAACCTGTGGCCCAATCAGCACACAGCTGCAGCCCATGTGACATCCTCAGGGCCATACAGGTAGTATATATATTGTGTGGATGCAGCCCAAATAACACACAGAGAGCTGCATATGTGGCCCCCGGTGGTAAATAGGTTGAGAACCGCTGAGCTAGATAGATTTGAGGCTCTAACACAACAAATACATTCATGTTCCTTGGCTCAAAAAACAAGCTCCAGGGAACTCCCCCACACCTGCCAGAAAACTAATGAACTACAGGAATAAAATGAGTGGAGATACCTTTTCTGGACTGCATGTGTGTTACAGACGCAATAGCAAATGTCTCTGCAAAGATGCTGTAAGCGACTGTTTGAAAGAACATTCATTGACATGCTAAATACAGTTCTGAATACAGTGGCATCTTTAGAAAGTGTGTGCATGCAGAGTAAGCACCGACAGAAGGCTTTTCATATATTCCTACATGGCTTTTTCTGGGCTTAAGACATAAAATTTCAATCTAGAATCAGACTTCAAACTTCCAAAAGTCCAGGGACCTTTATACGTGAGGTTTTGATTCAGATCACTGACAGAGATAGGTGCCAGCAAAACTAGTTCTGTAGCTGGGTTCAGATTCCAATTTTCCCCAAGTCTGAGTATTCAGTTGCAGGCCCATCTTTATCTGGGAGCTAGACAACTTTGTTTCAGAGAGCAAATTCTGCATTCAGTAGCAGATGCAAATAGAAATAGCTCTACTTATGTCCAGAAATACTCTGGTATAACTGACCAAAATCTTTCTCCACACTCTTTGTATGGGGAGACTCAGCACTTCTGAATTTTCAGCTCTATCACTGTTGTATCATTTGCTGGTCAGGTCCTCTGAGCAACTTCTTTCAGTCCATTTTAAAAAGTCTTATAAAGGCCTCTGGGCATAGGACATAATGACCTTAAAAAAATCACAAATAGAGTCAACTCCTGAGTGAATAGATTAAATAAAAAGAATCCTCTCATTTTCTACACAATTCTTGTATGCATTACATTATGTCATTGTAACCGGTGCAATTCTTTCTACTGCCCCCTTATTTTGAGTACTGCATATACCCCTAAAAAGAGTCTGTGTGTGAAGTAAGCATTTCTCAAGATTATTTTTTTCCCCAGATCAGGTCTTTAACAAAAGGTTCTGATTTTTGTTTTTGAGCTACTCTGATGACTTTTGCCTTGCGTTGGGTCCGCGTATTATTACCAATACTATATTTACAGTGGATTCAACATGATTTTTTCCACTCGCCACAGAATAAATGTCTCTTTCTTACATTGTAGAGGGCTCAATTTCCCACAGAACAGTTTTTGTTTTTGTAGAATTCTCCATGCACAAAACATTCTGTTCTGGGTGAGCACTGCACTGCTTATTCATGGTAATTACACTCACATCTTTGATCTCAGATGAGATCTCTTATGCATATTTTGTTCTATTTATGTCTTTGATCTTATTTCTTGTCATCCCCCCACTACCCCAATAGGCTGCCTTTTCATTTGAAAGATGTTCATCCTACATCTCTTAAAAGAGAAAAGGTGAAATGTTGGTGGATGTATACCATGCAACCCTGCAGAGCATAAAGTAATTTGAGCAATTTTTTTGAGCAGGGTGCATCTGTTTTTTGTCTCCTTGTTTAAATGAATAGTAGCACACCATGCTGGTAATGTCAAGCATTCACCTAGGTAGCTGAAAGTGATATGTGGTTCTGAGAAGAGTATATTTGAGAGAGAGAAAAAAACAACCCACCAGCTACTGCTATTACTGCAGTGACAGCAGATTACACTGGAAAAAAGGAGACATGTGGGACCCTCTAGTGTGCATGACAAAAAATGGTTTCCATGACAACATCTGAGTGTGTGTGGGGGGGGGGGCAGCAAGAGCTGTGCAGATCAACACAGAACTCCAGCAGCCTGATTGGAAAGAGTTGTCTGTAATTTAGCTTGACTGCCTTGTTATGTAATATATTCTCTGAACTATGTAAATGACTTTGGAAATTTCTGCATCAAAAGCACCCTGACAAGAGAATTGCAGCAGGGACTGACACCTTCACATGAAACAAAAGGAGAGTTTCAGATTTGTGGAGAACACCTGACCTCTTGCATTATATCAGTGTTATTAGATTATTAATATAAAATACATCACAGATCTCCCTGAAAGACTATTTTTGGAGCTGAGGGGGCTACATTTTCTTGAGAAGAATACAGTATTGTATAATGGACTTTAAGGTAGTGAGTCAGCAAAGCCCTTAGCCCATGCTTATTGTTAACATCTGAAGTCAATGGGACTTAACCTGAAGTATGTGCCTAAGCCTTTAACTTAGTGTTTTGCTGAATCAGAGCCTTAATAAAATTTAGAATCAGAGCAGAGAAGTCAAATTTACATGGGTCAAGGGACCGATGCTGTGATGTGGCCTAAATTTTATTACCGTGTTTCAAGGGGATTCAGTTGAAAGACAAGGTGCTTCTTTAGTTATTAGAGAAAGGGCATGGGTAGTTAAGTAGCATATACAATAGAAAAGAGGCTAAAATTCATTTAAAATTGAGGAGAGGTTTCTTTGTCATAAAATAAAACCATGTAAAGCATTTTCAGTGGCTGCGTTGTGAGGACTGATGTAAAGCATATAGAGGACAGCCAGAGAGTACATGAGAAAAAGAACAGTAGGTGAGCATGATCTGCTGTTCCTCATCTCCCTCACACATAAAATGCTATTGTTATGGAATCATGTGAGGATGAATGACAGTTTCCATTCTAGCTTCCATATTAAATCCTCATCACTTCAGAAACCACTTTTTGGGCAGGGGTTGAATTTTCTTATTCTACAGGAAATGTGTGTATTTGTTGTGGGGTGGAGGAGATTTGACGTTCATTGGCAAAGCCATTTTTGAGTTTATTTTCCAAATTTAATTATTCAAGATAAACTCCTTCATGTCGAAAACCATGTCAGGTCCCCTGGTGCAGACTTTAACTTCTAGCAGATGATTTAAAATAACATGTTGCTCTGCGTATGATAAAACATAGACCTACATCTACAGTCCTTTATCTGTTGATCTGTCCATTTACAGCATTTCCAATCCACCCATTCTCTTACTGTAGAGGCACTTTATAGTTAACTGGTTTACAGGTGGGATTTAAACTGATACCACCTAAAACGACAACTGTAATGTGCTTATAGCCTTCTGCTAATACCATGAACCCCATGCAAGTGAAGACATAATCACCAGAAACCATATATGCTATGAGAGCCCTGAAATGCGGCTCTCACTGTGATTACTTGGTTATCATTGACAGGAATTGTGAGGCTTACAAAGGTTACAAGCTCACTCAACTATGTTCAACTTCCATGAGGTGTTTGTGCGCCTTATAGTACTGGTAAGTTCAACTAGCAATGCCAGAGGGAAGCTTATAACTTTGGAGAGGCATCACATGCTGTACTTATGCTATATACTTTGGCAGTGGATCTTGTAAATCCCTATTCATCTGCCCTTAAAAGCACATTTGAAGCTTCACTGAAGTTATAGACTCTGCTAACACACAGGCCTCTCAAGATTTACAAGCTCTGCTGCCTAGGCATGTGGAGCTTATGATTTCTTTGAGGTTTCAGGTATGGATGGCCTCATCTAGTTATAAGAGTGGAGTTTGTATCCAGTGTGAACACAGCCTTATTTTTCAGGGGTGGGTGGGGGGAGAGATAATGCCCCATTTCTCACTTTGTTGTGGGTCCCTGCGTGTGGGACTAAACCTTTCTTGGATTGAGAACGATAGGATTCAGTTGCTGAAAGCTCTGCCCACACAGCTGGCAGAGCTTGTAACTCTCAGGAGCATCTCTGATCCAATACAGGTGTCACAAAAATTACAAGAAGAATCTGCTCAACGATATTTGAATTATGCACGCATGAAACAAACACACACAACCCCCCCCACACACACACATGTTGCTAAATGAAAAAGTTAAGAAATTGCCGGGCAAAAACTTTGTTAAATTAAAGACAAATAGCAATTAACCATTAATAGAATGTTTTAGTTTTTTAAACTCCACAGAAATGTCAGGAGATTCAGTTAATTACCAGCCTTTATTTTAGTTTCATATACTTGTCCATCCTCCAACAACAGGCCAGAGAGGCCTCCCCTTTTCCCCCCTCCATAGAGACCAACCCATCCCTCCTCAGAAGCGCCCAAAACACTAACATCCTCCATCCTACTTTCCACATGCTGGACAGAGATCTGACCCTTTCACAACCCACAGCCCCACTGTTGGCCAGTGTCTCTTATCTTTTATATACATTATCAACAGAGACAACATCTATTTTCCATCCAACATCCTACTGTGATTGGGATACCCCACTCACTTCAATCCAGTGAGCTCGAAACCCCCTTGTAATTGTATCATTCATCTGCTTAATAGGAGTTAGACACCTCACCTGCTTTTGCAACAGATGCCAAAGTACCCATGAGAAGGTCCTTCTTCCCCTATCCAAATGATGGGTGCGGGAAAATCTACATATGCATACTACAGAATCATAGACACAAAACATCTGTTAGGTCATCTAGTCTAACCCCCTGCCCATGCAGAATTATTCCCTACAGTATGTTTTATAGTGCTTTTGCCTGTCTAGTTTTCAATGGTCCAAAGAGCCTGACTCCTACCACTTCCCTTGGGAGACTGCTCCCCACTACAGTCTCATTGATCTCATGGTCAAAAAGCATTCCCTGATACTAAGCCTGCATTTTTGTTTTTCATCCTATTAACCCTAGTTCCTCCCCTCTATTCCACCCTGTACCTTCTCCTGCCTTCATATTAGTATCCTGCTATTAGTTGTGGCTTTTATCCCGCTCCATTTAATCACCACATATGCCTACTTTTAACTTCTCCTCACAGGACAAAACATTTCCAGTCTCTGATAATTTTCTTTGCATTTCTTTGAACTGCCTCCAATTCATCAATGTGTTTGTGGTATAGAGATACCCAGCCCTGAACTCCATATTCCTGGGGGACACTTACCAGAACTGTACAGACTGGGCAGTCTCCCTATGCCCCAGGCAGTACATGAGCGCCATCTGCTGCCTGCCTTCTGTCTTTCCTTCCAGTCAGTTGCCAAGTCAACTGATGTGAGCTGACTGTCTATCTTAGATATTTGTAAGGTGCCTGTCAATACAGTATCTAAATGCCAACCTGAGGGGCTAAGATGTATCCAGTACATCTCCTTCTCCTCTGTCCTCTCTGCCTGAATCCTACATGCTGCAATGGAAGCAGGTGGCTGGCCGGCAGTAATCAGGTGTCTGCTGCCAGCTAACAGATCCAGGGATCTCTTCTAGTATGGGGCCTACATCCTACAGACCCTCCATTAATCTGCGTTGACAGAGTGTTATTATATAGCATCAGTACCCAATACTGGTTAGGAGACAATCATATAACAAAATATGCCATAGCAATTCCTGAACTCAATTGGGTAGACATGAAGAATTGTATTTCTAGCATTAGAACTTTCATACCATTGAAGCCTTTCCTGAGCTCCAACTGAGGAAGAAATTATCATGATGTAATCCTTAGAGTTGAAAGGTGTTGTGAATGGTGGGGGGGTCTCTTGCACCTAGGTAACAGGTAGGTGGCTGAGAATACTAGCAGCAGAATGATGATAGCTGGGAAACAACTAACTTTCCAGACTTTATAGCATTTACAGGAATTTGTTACTAAAATACTTTAATAATGTTGTTTTTAGGAACATCTTGGATATAATTTGAGTTTACCTTTATTTAACACTCTTTTTATGTGTCTGTGCACTGGGGAGAAGAGAGAGCATGAGCAAACAATTTAAATCTTAATTTTCACAAGGAAAAACATAGGTTAAAATCATGCCTTCATAGGTTGGAAGAATTCCTATATAATTAACTACACCTCTTCCTTCTCCTCTGGCAATAAAATTCATAATTCTTCATGTCATTTTTACAGTATTATAGGACCTGAAGAAGAGCTGTGTGAAGCTCAAAAGCTTGTTCCCTTCCACCAACAGGAGTTGGTCCAATAAGTGATACTACCTTGTCTCTCTCACATCCTTGGACCAACATGGCTACAAAAACAGTGCAAACAACTATATAACTTCAAGCTTTTATCACAATATCAAATCACCACAAAACTGAATTAGCTAAAATGTGATACAAAAATTAAGTAACTAACAAGCCACTTTTCCCCCAGAAAGATTTCTGTTAATTTTAGACAACATAGAAAGATTTGGTCTTTGTGATGTTGGATTTATATGTGGTTTGCCCTCTCACAAAGCCCTTCGCAGAAATATTCACTCAAAACATTCCAGCTGCAAAGAAAGGGGTTAACAAAAGTTAATACCTTTCAACTGCAAAGAATTACATCATGATAATTTCTTGCGCTATGAGAGTTTCATGTCTTAGAAAAGCATTTTAATTCCAGGTTGAACACAATGGTGCGAAAGCTATAATTACCCCCTCTCTTCCTTCTCCTGAGGAAATAAAATTCATAATTCTTCATGTCATTTTTACAGTATTATACTCATGTCATCAATAGTTTTAAAAGTTTTATTTTTAAGAAAGTTATTGGTAGTGTAATAAAAGTGAAAATTAATTTCCTGCGGTTTGAATCCAGTGTCTCAAGATGCAATGTTACAGTAAATCCGGAAAGTTAATGGAATATTAAAATCTGTCAGTTGATCTTCTGGAGGTGGGGGGGAATGGTTCATCATCTGTGGTTTGAGAGCTTTATGGGAGTAGGGACTATGTAAATCACCAATTAACCATTCCAAATTAAAATGCAAGTGGACCTGTCCTTTCTACTTACAGAAACGAGAACCGTATCACAACGATCAAAGGCTCCTTCTCATTTTTAATTCGTAGGTAAATAACAATTACCCATTCCTTTTCAATATAGCCGTGTTCAAAACACAAACATTTATTCTGGGCCTTTGCTGGAGTGATTAAAATGTTGAAGGCATTGCAGAGATTCCCTAAGCTCCTTGACAGCTGTCATTGCTATTGAACCCAACTCTAACAACCGAAGAGAGCTTTATTGGTAAACTGTTTTGTGGGGCCACAAAAACACACTCTCCATTTCACAGAAGCATCTGTTGCCATATTTTGGAGCTTTATTCCTTCCCACTTTGACAAAGATGATGACTTGGTACCATGTGCCATTTCTTCTTCCTTATTAGCACCACTGGGCAGCTTTTTCACCACCATGACTTGAAGCTTTTGTTTCCTGGAAATGAGCAGGGAAGATACATTTTTGCCAAGTATAATTGTCTCTTTCTGGTCTAGTGATGTGACAATGGAGCCCATGGTTTTTGAATTGGGAGTGGTGTGACTTCAGTGTTTTAAAGACAAATGCAAGCAGCTTTATATAAATGCTGGACTCTACCAATTTACATCATTTTTACGGTAGGAAAATGAGAACGCTTCACCACAATAAGGTGAGTTCTCAACAAAAGATAGGTCAGGGGGTCCCAAACACCCATCTTGATCAAACTAGGCACTACTACAGCCAACATCATTTTAATAACTGAGCCCCTCCCAACCTTGAGTGCACTTATCCTCTCAACTCCCCTCTTGTATAGCGAAGTGCTGTTATCACCACTTCACAGGTGAGGAACTTAGGCGCAGTGAGATAAAGGCCACGTCTACACTTACAGGCTTACAGCCGCACAGCTGTACCGATTCAGCTGTGCGGCTGTAAGAGTGCTCATGGAGCTGCGTTATGCCGATGGGAGAGAGCTCTCCTGGTGACATAATAAAACCAGCTCAACGAATGGCAGTAGCTATGTCAGCGAGAGAGCATCTCCCGCCAACATAGTGCTGTGCATACAAGCGCTTATGCCGGCCAAACTTATGTCACTCAGGAGTGTTTTTTTCACCCCCCTGAGAAACAAAGGTTTTGCCGACCTAACTGCTAGTGTAGATGTGGCCTAAGTTACTTACTGAAGGACACACAGGCAGTCTGAGGCAAAGCCAGGAACTAAACCCATGTCTCTTGAGTACCAGTCTAGTGTCTTAACCTTGAGATCATCCCCCCTTCCAATTGGCTAACTCAACTTGTACCTGAAAAAAGTAGACTTTGTATTCAGCATCCAAATTATTCAAAAATGAGTGCATAAGATTGGGGCAAGCTATCTCACCAACATTCAGCATCATTACTGTATAATGAAGAGAGTAAAGGCATAAGCATGAGAAGACATAAGGAATGCAGTGAGGAGAAAACAATATACATGATTTTTAAATCTTATCTACAGTTTAGAGATAAATTATGCTCTTGGCTATTCCTATACAACCTAGTTGACCTCACCAGGTGACACATTCTCCAGTTGGTTATTGGCTCTGTACATATATTGTACACAAGTAATAGTTGCCATCTAGCCAGCAGAATCCAGATGGCAGATGGGAGGGACAGGGCATGGAGATGCACAATTTTTGCACATAGGGAGAGATCCACTAATCCTCTTTCATAAAGTACATATGCCCTAATCTATTTTCACACCATGCTCTGAGCCTGAACCACAGCCACTGCTCCTATTTGTGCCCTCTGACTTTGAATCACTAACAGATTCTTCACCCTTAACCTAACAACATAAGAATGGCCTATACTGGGTCAGAGCTACAGTCCATCTAGCCCAGTATTCTGTCTTCTGACAGTGGTCAGTGCCAGATGCTTCAGAGGGAATGAACAGAACAGGGCAATTTTTAGTGATTCATCCCATCCAGTCCCAGCTTCTATTGGAGGTTTAGGGACACCTAGAGCATGGAGTTACATCCCTGAACAACTTGGCTTACTGATGGACCTGTCCTCCATGAACTTATCTAATTCGTTTTTGAACCCTGTTAGAATTTTGGCCTTCCCAACATCCTCTGGTGACAAGTTCCACAGGTTGACTGTGCGATGTGTGACTTCCTTTGTTTGTTTTAAACCTGCTGCCTATTAATTTCATTGGATGGCCTGTAGTTCTTGTACTATGTGAAGGGGTGAATAACACTTCCCTATTTGCTTTCTCCGTACCATTCATGATGTTATAGACCTTTATCATACCCTCGCCCCACTCGTTTTTTTTCTAAGCTGAACAGTTGCAGTCTTTTTAATCTTTCCTTGTATGGAAATTGTCCATACCCCTAATAATTTTTGTTGACCTTCTCTGTACCCTTTACAATTCTAATATATTTTTTGTGAGATGGGGTGACCAGAACTGCACGCAGTATTCAAGTTATGGGCACACCATGGATTTATATAGTGGCATTATATTTTCTGTCTTATTTATCTATCCTTTGTGCTAATGGTTCCTAACACCCTTCTCTCCAACTGGGCAGGAGGTTGCTTTAGCGATATGGGAATGGGTAGGAGTGAAATGCTCAGTACTTCTGTCCAGCACACCTGCTGCAAGTTCTTTCATTCTAACTTCTGTGGATATAATTATGAAGCACAAGCTTGTTTCTTCACAGCTCTTCAGGGGCAGAAAAGCAGGTGGTATGGACAGTGGGCAAGTGACGGTGCTTGGCACTATCACAGGTTTTTTCACTTACAAAAAGTGTGGCACTAAGAGGTGCTACTTGGCAGCGTGGTGCTGCAGTGGCAGGTATTTTGGATGACTGAAGCACAGACAATAGTTTTCATCAGCTAACACTTCAATTTTGGTTATTTTTTCCCCCACAGTAGAGGTAGGGAAATCAAGAACCAAAGAGATATTAATGGAGATAGAGGGTATTGTAATGCTCATTACATGTATCCACTTACTGTACTACATATAGTTAATAGCAACCTGTATTTATGTAGCAGCTTTTACTGCAAAGGATTCCAAAGCACAGTATGATTTTAACATAATATTTTTTATTCTATCAGTTCACATAATGCATTTCTCAAAACACTTTTGGTACATGAACAATGCTCTTTAGTAAAGGAATCATTCTTCCTACAGTGTTTTAAGTGATGGAACAGTTAGGCCTTTTATTTTCTATATACTTCACCCATAAATCTGTAATAGTACTAGTATGTATGAAATCCTTTATCTATTCTGTGTTTATTGTGATCATTCATGAGTGCAGACACATACTGTACATTGTAAGTATCTATCTCACCAATATTCAGCATCACCACTACATAATACATTGTGAATTCTGTCATGGAGACGTTAGTATATTCTTTCTTGTTTGTTGTTTTTAAATAACCTAAAATAAAAATAATGCAGATTGCAATGACCTATTTGTTGTTATATATATCTCCATACCCAAATATTACCTACACACCACGGAAATGCATTCACCTCTGGGGTGAAATGTGGTAGCTGTTTAACAGCACACAGCAAGACTAGAACAAGCAGAGCAGAGCTGTAGGACTGGTCAGAAAATAAGAATTCTGCTTGTGTAAAATTTTGAGGTTTCAGCATTTGTTTTCATTCCCCATTGGAATGAAAATGAATGAATGAATGAAAGAAAGAGTGAGAGAGTGAGTGTAAAAAACCACAAGAGAGACCTACTCCAAGACAGTCATTCACCTGGATGTCAGAGACCCAAGTGCAAGTCCCTGTTCTGGCACTGAATCTGAACCAGGCTATTGGCTATTCTGGGGTCTGTCTCTCTGGCCAAATATTCCATCCTGGACCTAGAAACCTTCCCAACAGGAGGTTAATCAAAACCAATACATTTCTCAAAAAGTTTCAGTTTTGATGAATCAGTGAAAACATGTTTTGTGATAACATTCCTGACACAGCAGTCCCCCTGGACAGATCACAACACAGTTTCAGTGTCCTAAATAGTCCATTCTTATCTAGTCAGCAGCTACATCCACATTTAAGAGGTGCGCAGGTGTCTCCAAAACAGCCACTAATTTTGACCCTTTCAGACTGGTAAATGTCCACAATATAAAGAAATTAGCATAAATGTAGAATTATATCAAATATCTATGGAAAATTCAATAAAGGCGCAGAGAGATCAGTCCCATTTTTTGGTTAAAAAACATGTGAGGATAAGTACTGTTGCATTCAAATAAATGAAGAAGCTAGCAGCCTAACTAGAGCACTGCTATCTGATGCTTGAAAACAAATGTGACTGAAAAGGTATGCTTTCAGACTAAGTAAGCAGGAAAACTAATTAGACAAGAAGCGACCGTGAACAAACATGTTAGCAGAATCAATAACTGGAACTGATCAGCTATTTCTTTAATTGTGCCAGCTGGGCTGTAGCGATGTGCTTAGCAGAGCTTAATTACCCGTTTCAGTTGTACAGCAGAGTGCTGTTTGTACCCCCCCCCCCACACACACACTTTATTTTTCTTTTATATCAGTAGCTGGGCATATGCCATTAAAGAAAGAAAAAACAGGGTTGAGAAATTAGTGGAAAATGGGCCATCCTCATATATAAGATGATATTATATGAATAATCAAAAATAGCCTGGAAGACTTGTGCCAAATGTGACCTAATAAGAAAGTGAGCCATCAAGGAAATGTAACTAATTTCTTAATTTAAAGGCCATTATGCACGCTGTATAATGCATGCAAAGCTGCATTATAAAAAATTAGGATCCTTCTCTTTCATATTTCAAATGTGTGCAGTGTGGATTGTTCTAATTTGTAAAGCAATGATTGATCCAAGCGTAGAGTTCTGTTACTAAAGCAGTGAAGTCCACACAGTACAGCTGCCTGGTACCATTAGTAAGAAATAGGGCAGACGTAAAATAAAGCAAATAAAGGGAGTAGGGAAGGGAAGGCGCTCACTGATTAATTACCAGGGAAAAAATTCCCGATTGATGTTTACTCCTCCTTAAGTGACAGCAAAACAAAAGGGTTTAATAATTGTAAGGCTCTTATGAGTCAGCTACATGGAAAATCCATAGCTCTTTGGCTGTAATGGGCTGGAAGAAGCATAGCATTTCTGATCTATAGCAGTGCATAACAGGTCTCCTTCAGCGCAGTTGTCACCTGGAAAAGTGAAAATTAAAAGAAATATACATTTTAATCAGGGATGGGTGAACATCGGGAGAGTCAGATGTCTGGGCCAGGAGTCTGATTCAAAGCCCACTGAAGTCGGTGGAAAGACTCCAGCCCCACAAAAACTTCAGTTCAGAATCTTGTCCAAAGCGACCTAAACTCTTTTTTTTTCTCCTACTGTTTTCTGGATCTGCCAGGCCACATCACTGCCACAAGAACAACATTCTCTGGAATAATTTTTACATTCTAGTGCTACTCCCAGCCCAAAGCAAGGAATACAAAGGTAAGAGTGAACTGATTCTAAAATGTTAGGCTGCATCTATTTGAAAGGGAATTCTGTGCCAGCAGCTCCCCCTGCAGCTAGTAGAGAATCCACCCATGTGAACTCAGTTCCTGCTATGAAAGCAGCACAATGAGGGCTGCTACTAATCCAGATTGCACAAGACGAAGGAAAGAGGTAGAAACATGCATATGCACCTGTCCCTCTCCCTTCTCTTAACATACTGGTACTGAAGGGGATAGATATCAGTTCTGGAGCCCATCCCTGTTTGCTGATGTGGGAGGAGATATATGCAAGTTAAAAACATTTAAAATGAGCCACACTGGGATTCAGACTCAACAGTACCCAATAGTTGGCACCCCTAACCTTGATGTCAGTCCTGGAGCCGGTCTCCCCACATACTACAGAGCTGGGAGTGAACAGCTAGCAACCCATGGGCTATTCTCAGCAAGAGCTCAGTGCATATACACGTGTTCGGTGCTAGCAACAAGGATCACCACTTGCTCAGAATTCCAACGATTAAAGCTACGCCCTAAAAGTTAGCAGAACTTTTTCAAACTTTAGCAGTTCAAGATTGGTTTGTATTTTGCAGGAAGGTTTAAGCAGGTTGTTATTTTATCCAAACCAGTTTTCCTATGCTTCATTTTAACTTGCTGGCTGAAATGATATCACTTAAATGATATTACTTTCTTGACCTGGCATGTCTTTTCGTACACATGACTTTTGTGAGGAACTATTCAAAGGGCTCTGCATTTGTGTGGGAAGCTACAGCTGGCAGATGTCAGTTCTTTATGGAGAGAAGAGGTGAGTAGCTGGATTTATAGCGGGTTTGGGAAATTATAAAACAAAAGTGTATTCTGCTAATGATAACAGAATCTTCAATCAAGAGCAGTCAATTATCTTGACAAGGAAAATAATTTGATATTACTTGATGATAGGATAAAAATACATTAGATGATGTTATATCCCACCAACAGTCATGTCATTTTTTTTTACATAAAGTGTTTTTTGTGGGCATTTATATGTATTATATAATACACACAGAATAAGATTTCAGGAGATATGAATTTCATCATTTTAAATGCTTCAGAAAGTGACTAAGTTTCCAAGCATTTATGGCTGATTACACATTGCAGCCACATTTTCATATGAGAGAAATTAAATCTGGCTATTAATTACGGATTCACACACAGACTGCTAGTTAAGCAAATTAAGTTGTGCAGAGATTCAGTGGAGGGCAAATGCACTCTATGCTTACCAGTGGGATGAGCTCCACTATGGCCTGATACAAGCTTGCACAGAGGGTAGTGTTGGGAGCAGACCGGGGAAGAACTAATAGCGCAGCAATGACAAAGATCTAAGAGCCCCAATACCTCCCGGAAGTGGGGCAAAGGGCCGTGTCCAATGCTTCAGAACACTTCACCTTGAGAAGGCCTAATTGCTCCAGTACTTTACATGGGGGAGAAGGAATTTCACTGGCTATGAAACCAAAGGAGTTCCTTTCCAATTCAGTATAATATTTTTTCACAGTAATGGCAATCTAGGCCTGATCCTCCCTTCCTAGTACACCCCAAACTCACTCCAGTGGGAGTTTGGGGTGCAAAAGGGTCATAGAGTCATGCCTTTGATTGCCTTTGTGACGGGTTGGACCCCCCCTTCTGATGTACTGGGATTTCATGAGCCTGTCTCCTCCACTAAGCTGGGCTCCCTCTCCCTGTTTTGCTGAATTAGGCTCACTGGCAGCACATACACACAGCTAGGGACGCACCAGCTGTAGAATATCACAGTCTGCAAACAGCTCTCTATGAGAAGACTCAGCTAGGAAATCGCCCGGCACTCAAGTGCAGCTCTCCTCTGGAAAGTGTACCCAAAATAATATTGTCTTGCACTGTAGAGAAATCTATACAACGTAAGCTCATAAATTTGCCCCCTCCCTCAATGTGGAGGAAGATATGCACTTCTTTCCCCGCCCCCAGTTAGAAATTGCACAAATTGGGTTTAATAATAAACAAAACCAAGTTTATTAACTATAAAAGGCAGATTTTAAGTGATTATAAGGGATAGCAAACAGAACAAGGCAGATTACTAAGCAAATAAAACAAAACACGCATACTAAGCTTAAGATCTTAAAGAGACTGGTTTCAAGAAGTAATTTCTCACCCTAAATGTTCTCACCCTTTTGGCAATTTGCAGAGTTTCTATAGCTTAGAGTTCCAGGTATTTCTCTTTACAGACTAGACTCCTCTGTCTCAGTCTGGACTCAGCCCTTGCCTTTCCCACAGCTCAGTTCCTTTGTCTTTTCAGGTATTTTCAGCAGTCTTTTTTCTTGGGCAGGAAGGCAATGGAGAAGAGTCCTGTTTTCCTTACTTCCCAGCCTTAAATAGAATTTACGTAAGGCGGAAAGCCTTTGTTTCCAGTGGAAAAGTACTAGCAGTGTCCAGGGTGGCACTTTTTACCAGGTGACATTATCACCTGACCTTGCAGTATCAAAGCAACCATGAAACCAAATTTATTTGCAATGTCCACAGGAAGGAACTTCCGGAAAATGGGGAATCCACATTTTTGAAGACTCATTGTCTTTTTCCTAATGGCCCATTAAGGCTGATTGCTTACTGTCTGGTGGGCATCTCCAAGTATAACAACAGTTGTAATTGTTACATAGTCAATATTCCTAACTTTAGATACAGAAATGATACATGCATACAAATTGGATAATCACATTCAGTAAATTATAACCTTTCCAATGATACCTTACAAGACCCATCTTGAATAAAATATACCTCAGTTATGCCATATCCATATTATAAGCTTATTTCCATGAAGAATATGGGGTGTAACGTCACAGCCGTTACTTTACTAGGGTGACCAGATTTTCACAATGACAAACCAGGACTGGGTCATTGTGGGATGGGGCAGGCTGGGGAAGGTTTTGTGGTGATCAGAGACGGGTGCAGGGGAAGGCTTGGGCATCAGGAAGAGATGAAGAAGAAACTCCCCTCTGTCTCTTTCACCATCACCCTGTGTATTTGATTTCATATGCAGGGGAGGGCTGGCTTGAGGACCCAAGCAGAGGGGTAGCTCACTGAGAAGCCTTGTGGGAGAGGGTGCAGGGCATGTAGAGAGGTGGTGCTTGAGGCAGGCACACATGCACTCAGATAGCCTGTATTCAGTTTCATTGCCTCAGCTGGCCAGATGACAAGTCTTGAGGAATTTACAAAATGCTGGGGCTTTATAAAGCTAACACGGAGCCCACAAAACAGGGACCCGCTCACTGTTCAGGAGCCCATGATCATCCAGTTTTCCTTTAGAACGTAGTATGGATCACTGGGAAGGTCCCCCTTCATACTATCATTTGTGTGACAGTAGTGCCTGAAGGATCCAACTGAGATTGAGGCCCCATTGTGCTTGGCAGTGTACAAAACTGTGGTTAGAGACAGATCCTGCTACAAAGAGCTTATACTCTAAGTAAACAAGACAGAGAAAGTCAGTATTAGAATCCCTATTTTACAGATGAGTAACTGAGGTACAGAGAGATAAGTGACTTGCCCAAGAAGTCCATAGGACAGACAGGAATTAAATTCAAGTCTCCCAAGTCTCAGTACACTGCCTTAAACCCCAAGACTATCTTTCCTTTATATAATAACTGAATTTCATTCCAATTATCTTCCCATATGAAAAAAATGACCTGAATGGAATTTGGGAGTTTGGGATGCACAAGGAATATTTGGCTTTTGTGAATTAAATCCAGCTACAACATTACAATCTGCTGTATCAACCTGACAGGTATTTTACATTTGTAAAAGCCAAGGTGAGAATTTACTTTGAAAGGCAAAACATATTAAAAAGCAAAACAGCTTTGAGAACCATTAGGCAAAGCTGTCGTCAGTAAATTTCTGCAGGTACAATTTTTCCTCCTGTAGCATGATCAGAGAGCTAAGTAGAGCAGTCAATATGTAGTAATCAGCCTAATGATTGCCTAATAGCTAAATTAGGAGAGTGACTCTTAATCATGCAATATGATGCCAATAGTCTAGCACTGAAACCTAGACATGAAGCAAAACTCTTTGATTACACTTCACATTTTTAAAGACCTAATTAACTTTTATAAGACTTCTTGATTTTTTAAAAATCTTAAGTAAATAGAGTATAATATGAAAACTATATAGAAAGCTGCAAGTGTATTTCTTAGTCACATCAGTATGCTAACTCCATGAAGAGCATAGGGGCACATACAAATATATAGATCTATTACAACAATGGAATCCAGGAGCATTAGTATTGTTAAAAATCTTTTGCTATCTTCTTTTTAATACTTTTTATTAATTTTCCATATAAACTTAAAACCTCTAAAATATATTTCACTTAAATGGTTTTACAGAAATACAATCAAAATAGCACAATGTAATCTATTCCAGAACCATTTCACAATGAACACTAAATGAATTTGTCCCATTGAAACTCAGAGAAAAGATGTAAAGAAAATGAAAAAAATCTAAAATATAGACAGTATAAAACACTAACAAAAAGACAAATGAACCAATGTAATCTCCCCTGTGAGCACCAATATATTTGATTAGTTATATACCAGTTCTATTATTCTTTTTAGAAAGAGATTCCATTAAAAGTACTGTGATTTAAAATCCTTTAGCTGTCAAATTTCCTTAGTGAATTCAGAATAAGCAACAAAATTCCAGAAACCACTTTGTTCAGTCAAGTCCATTTGACTTTTCCAGCTTCAGTAATTTCAACCATATTATGGATCACTCTGTCACAAAGCAAAGGAGCAGTAGTTTATTTAATAGTATATGCCTCCTAGTGGTAAAATGCAATCTTGCAATCTTTGCTCAGGCAAGATCTTTATAGATGCCAATGGGAGTTTTCCCAGGGTAAGGATAACAGAATAGATAGTCTTAAGGGATACTGATATAGGGTCTGATCCAATGCCCACTGAAGCCCATGGCAGTCTTTCTGCTGACTTAAATGAGCATTGGATCCAGCTTATGCAGCTAAATCCCATTTGCTTTATTCACAGAGTAGTCCTGTTGACCTCAAGGGGACTATTTGTGTGAATAAGGCCCTATTACTAATACAGTGACCTAGGGAACACCCATGCAATTAGATAACTTTTCATAAAGGAAAAGACAGGGAGACATTTCACACAGTGGTCCCAATCCAACTTCCATTGAACTGGGGTGTGGGGGGCGCAGGGTGTCCAGCAGGATCATGCACAGTACATTTTAAATCTTTTGCAAGCTACAGTACACCTTTTGATTTCCAAGACCCCCATGTGCCTAGATAACGAAAACAAGATCTTGAGGCCTTACATTTTAGAAATCAGATAATGAATTGAAATCATATCTTATATGAATTAGACTCTCTGAATCAATTTATATTAGGTCTCTTGCATGGAGGCTGACCCAGATGCTGTACATTTTTTAGTTGATGGAAAAACCACATCAGCCAATTCTCCCATTATGGAGGATCTATTTACCTGTCTTCCAATATTAAATCAAACAGGGGTGGGGGAGAATGGAAATAAATGAAAAGGTGTAGGAGTTGGTATTTCATTCTCCCAAACTACTTTCTCCAGAATCTTACTCTATGTTTATGCCTAGTATTTAAATGTGATTACTTTGATGGATCATTGAATTGCCTTCACAAATTCTTAAGGCACAAATTCTAGAGCCTGTCTTCTATTATTCTTGTTTAAAAGTTTGGTGTGTGTGTCTGTCTCTCTCTGTTTTTTTTAAACAAAGGTGCAGGTCAAAATAGTGTTTTATAATATGCATCTAATATATTTTTCCTGGAAACCTGCCCAAAGTCATTTGGATAGCTGGCAAAATATGGAATCTGACAGTACAGGGACTGAGTGGACAGTTTGCCATTCCTAGGGGGATCTATCTTTGGCTATAAATCTGGATTACATGTCTGTTATTTGAGTGTGTCAGAACTGTGCCAAAAGCACTTTGGGATGTATAATAATAATAAATGAGTGTTGTTCAGTTAGCAGTGGAATTCTAATAGAGGGTGTATATAATTTCATCATAATCTCTTTACCATGTGACTGAATTTATGTCTCATAATTGATTAACCATATTCAATACTTGGTCCCACAAGTTCAAATAAATATACACCTAGAATCTAATTGAACTCTGTGCCAACAGCGGACTGATTTCCTTCATTACAGAGCCAAACGAAAAGAAAATTTGATGATAATGGCCAAATTCACTTCCGATGTAAGCGGGCACAATTCCATTGCAATCAGTGGAGTTGAGACTGCTCATCTCCGCTGTCAGTTTGTCTCTAAGGGCTGCTCTTCAGTACAGGGAGACTGACCCTGCTGCAACCGAGTGCTCTCTGGTCGAGCCCAGTAATCCAGCTCTCTGAGAAGAGTAAGGGAAGTCGACTGGAGAGCATCTCCCATCAACGCAGCGCAGTGAAGACACCGTGGGAAGTCAACATAAGCTACATCGACTCCAACTATGTTATTCACATAGCTGGAGTAGTGTAACTTAGGTTGACTTTACCCTGTAGTGAAGACAAGCCCTAAGTCTGAAATGTCTGAAGAAGTCTTCACTTAATGATGGGTACTAATGATCATTCCACATGCTACTTTATTTCAACTGTATCAGCCAATCTAAAGAGGTTTAGGTTTATTAAGTTCTTCAGACTGATGCAAAAATTTGCTTAATTGTGCAAGGGCTGTGCCTATAATTTATAATATAGCACTTTGAATGTTTATAATGAATAGCTACTGTGCGCGTCTCAGAAATGGGAATCCAATGAATACATAGGATATATCTAAAGGCTACTGAAAAGCTTGCTAAGATGTGCAAATATGCACAAATGACTTTGGCACCTCTGAATAACGAGAGTCTGTGTGAGAACGTGTACAGCAGTGGTTTCCAACCTTTTTACGCACAAGATCACTTTCTGAATTTAAGTGCAACCCAGGATCTACCCCGCCCCTTCCCCAAGGCCCTGCCCTGTTCACTCCATTCCCCCCTCCCCCATGTCACTTGCTCTTCCCCACTCTCACTCATTTTCACCGGATTGGGGCAGGGGAGTGGGGTTCGGGAGGGGGTGTGGACTCTGGACTGGGGCCAAGGGGTTTGGAGTGTGGGAGGACGTTCCGGGCTGAGCATGGGGCAGGGGGTTGTGGTGCAGGAGGGGTGAGGGGTGCAAGCTCTGGGAGGGAGTTTAGGTGCAGGAGCAGGTTC